>NC_030680.2:30203688-30524402 GCF_000004195.4 Xenopus tropicalis | reverse complement strand
TTATTTTGCCATAAAGAGGAAAAGTCTTAAACATCTGTCCACAATTGTTGTTGATAACCAATAATATAAGTATATGACACGTAGCTCAACAGGCTTTTTCATGTTTATTTATTAGGAATGTACACTACAGATGTGCCCTGCACCGATTGGTTTACAGATTTTCTCTCATTTTGCTGTTATTTTCATGGAATTTTTCTTTACAGGTTGCAAATCTGGGAAAATCTACTTTGACTGCAACAAGATACCAGCAGATGCCTCAGTAACTCCAGTTCACAGAAGCTGCAAGACTCTAACTCTCGACATGGTATGTTTGTTTTCATAATCTGAGTTATTTAGAACTGATTGAAAATAGAAAAAAATGGTCACATTTTCCCATTTTTTTCCATTTGTATAATTTTGTAGATGCCCTAATTAGTGATGAATCTGTCCCAGTTCGCTTCAGCATAAAATTCGTGAAACGGCAAGAACATTTGCGAAACGGGGAAAAATCTGTGAAACGCGTTTGTCGCATGACTTTTTTGTCACCCACGTCTTTTCTTGACGCGCAACTAATTTTTCTGGGGCAAATTTTTGCTGAAGTTTCGCAAAACAATTCACCAATGCCGAAATGTGGAAATTCTCTGCAAATCTATGCCTGCCGATAAAATTTGCTCATCACTAGCCCTAATTAAATTTTTAAGTTTCCAATACATTTATGGTGCATCACAAGTTTATCTGAAATATAATATATACACTTGTTCCCATTAATTCAATGATGCCAAAAAGGAAACTTTAAAGTATTAATAACAATTCTTTCATTATTGGTAGTAAAGAGTCCTATGTTATATTTTAGCTTGAATTATTTTGCCTGCTTTATCTGTTAAAATTTGTATCCATTTCCCATTAACATTCTAATGACTCAATGACTTTATTATTAAGGTAGTACATATTAGGCCAGATTCAGTTCTATGAGAAAATGTTATTTTATGGTTTATCACATGAACATTTGTGAGTGGGAAAGAAAACTTTTTGGGCCATAAACATCAATAGAGTTTTCATGCGATGAATACTGATGAGCAAATTTTTTTAGCAGGCATGGATTGGCTGAATTCGTTGTGCGTCAAAAAAAAGTTGAGGTCACGTCAAAATAGCGTTTCGCAGTTTTTTTGCCTTTTTGCAAATTTTCCAGCAAAGCGAAAAGGGACAGATTCGCTCATTGGTAGTAATGAACAGTGAGATAAGTTTTTCTCATTGAAATGCATCTAGTTCTATGAGAAAATGTAGAATTACATTGGGACATAAGCTTTGCTTTTCTCATTAAAATGAATATGGCCCATTATCTCTTGTTGCTATTTTAACATTTGTGCCCTTTCACAGTTCCAGACAGAGTGTAGGTCGGGATGTGTTTGTCCGGAAGGCTTGCTGGATGATGGAATGGATGGCTGTGTGCCAGAGGACAGATGCCCTTGTGTCCACAATCAAGAACATCACCATCATGGAAAGGAGATCCAGGTGGACTGCAATACTTGGTGAGTAAATCATTCTTTACTGTACAATTTTAGTGCTTCTCTGGGGTGTAATTGCCATTATTTTGTTGCTATTGTTCTAAAAAATATTATGTTACTTCAATTTGTACATGTTGTCTACTTGTGTAAAAGAAAACCTGTATAGTATGGCTAATGCCAACTTGTAGCCCAGTCCAGTCATAAAAGCTATAATGTTGCTAAGCCTATTATTTTATGTTGTCTTTTTTTCCCTATAAATTATAATAAAAAAGGGCCACGTGTACTTAAGATGGATTCATTGGAAGTCATTTCAGAAAGCTAAGAAATGTTGGTTAATTTTCATTGATGAATTGTTTTTGTAACTCTAGTTCATGCAAGAGCGGCAGATGGAACTGCACCAATACTGTGTGTTATGGCACGTGTACAATCTATGGGAGCGGCCACTATGTCACCTTTGATAACAAGATCTATGACTTTGACGGAAACTGTGAATTTGTAGCTGCCCAGGTAAGGGAATTAAATATTTTTAACGCTCTTTACTTTGCTTCGGTTACTTTATTTACGTGTGCCTTGAAGACTGCAGCAGTCTACATTTAAATAATGACAATTCTGGTCAGACCCAATGAATGGTTATACATGGCCCAATATAAGCTTCCAACTCAGCCCTTCCAGACCGAGTCAGCAGCTTATTGGACAGTGTGTGGGGCCTCTCTGATCAATATTGGCAGTTTGGAAAATCCTGTTGGACAAGGACTGCATCAATATGTTGATGTAGCCCTCATTCAAAAGATCTTTATAAGCCTGTAGTATGTTCTGATCATTGGCCAGATTGGACCCAGTACATTGGTGGTCAAATTAATGGATCTCAAACAGTATGGCCTTTAGCTTAAGTAATGTATTCTACTCTACTCATAAGACGTAAAGGTACATTCACATCAATGCTAAGATATTTAGTATTAAAAAAAATTTTGGTACAGGTATAGGACCCGTTATCCAAAATGCTTGGGACCAAGGGTATATCTCAAATCTACTATAAAAATCAATAAAACATTAATTAAACCCAATAGGTTTGTTTTGCATCCAATACGGATAAATGATATCTAATTGGGATCAATTACAAGGTACTGTTTTATTACTATAGAGAAAAAGGAAATCAGTTTTAAAATTCTGAATTATTTAATTAAAATGGAGTCTATGGGAGACAGGCTTTCTGGATAACATATTTCCGGATAAGGGATCCCATACCTGTACTAGAAAATTCCCAGGAAATTTGTTTGTAGTTCCACAGTCATGTGACTCTGCCAAGATGACACAGTTGCAACACTGTATTTGGCAGCATTGCTTCATCAATAAGCATTGATTGTAACAGGGACTACATTTCAATTATTGAAATTGGTAAAAAGAGCAGAGTTTTTTACATTTTTCTTGTAGAATAAAAACACCTGCACAGAGGGTATCGAATTTGAGAAGTATCATTAATTCAATATAATATATTTCAACTTTTTAAATGAATAGTAAATATGATTTGGATTATTCATGTTTCCATATTTACTTTGTAGGACTACTGTGGACAACACCAATCTCAAGGAAATTTTAGTGTCATAACAGAGAACATCCCATGTGGCACCACTGGAGTAACATGTTCAAAGTCCATCAAAGTCTTTCTAGGCGTAAGTATTTGTGACATAATCAGTGATGCATTTGTATCCTATTTATATATACAAAAGTGTATTTTTCTCCCTTGGAGCCTTTGATTAAGTGCTGAGTAAGCATGAAATGCGTTAGGCTTTGTATACGGGGTGTAAGTAGCTTTAAATGGATTGCAATAAATCAATCATTTTTAACTTAAGCATTTGTGCAGGATAATATTATAATTTGTAAGTATTTTATTGCTTCTGTGGGACTTGTTAAGTAATCATTGAAGACGTTTCACTACTCATCCGAGCAGCTTCTTCAGTAAGAGCTATGGCACATGTAGGGACAGTTTTATTACTATTCATATTTTTTTTATGATTCAAGTTTTTTTGCATTAAAAATCATGAATAGTGATGGACGCAAATTATTGGCAGATTATTTTGTGAAACAGGTGATAAAATTCATCACGCCTCAAAAAATTGTCAAAAATGCACCCATTTTTTTGACGCACAACATTTTCGTCACTTTCACAGATTTTTCTGCCGTATCGCGAAGCTTTTTAAAGATTCTCAATTTTTTTGGGCGAAGCAAAATGGGACAGATTCGCCCATCCCTAATTATGAATTTGAAAAACTCTTGAAAAAAATATGCACATTTTTTATGGTTTAATTCAATTGCATTTTTTATGCAGATTTTTCAATAAATAAGGTAACATTTGTGCTTTTTCAAAATTTGAGTTTAATCAAAATAGGGAAAATCTGAAAATTACACAAATACAAATTGTAATAAATAAGCCTCCTATTGTATAGCTACTGAGCACAGGGGATGAAAAATGAAGGAGACTTGTAGTTGCAGCTTCTTAACCAACAATTGCCATTTCAGAGCACAGAACTAAAACTGGCTGAAAAACAAATAGAAGAAACACTGGGAGACAGTGCAAAACGTGTATATTATCTTAGTCGTGAGGTGGGCCTTTACCTGGTGATTGAAGCAAACAATGGAATTATGTTGATCTGGGACAAAAAGACTACAATAATAATCAAGGTCTCACCTGCATACAAGGTGAGAAACATAAAATACATTATTGTTTTTAGACAATAAAGCATGCAGGTATTTATTAATCTCATTGTATGGTCATTCAGTTTGGGGAAATTTTTAATTTATTGGGATTTGTTTGTAACCACATTGTTTCTTGTTAGTACAAAAGCATATCTTAAAAATATTTCCTGCTTAATAGTATTTATTATGTGGGAATATCTGGTAGAAGGTTACAATGCCGATAGCCATTATTGACTACTTTTAGATGATCAAACCCCCAGGGGTTCCTAAACTGTGAGGCTGGGAGGGGCTTACTGTAGTAGCAAACAGGGCTCATGTGAAATGTTAGAATTTGGTAGAGTGTATATTTCCCCCTCTAGATACACCTGAGATGCCAGTTTTGAGGACAATTAGGGGGATATTTGGAGTGACAAATTATTTGCTTTGCTAGATGCAGTATTCATGGGTCTGTAGATGAATGCCTTATACATAACTGTTTTCCTTTATCTGTACCTTGGTTATAAGAGAAGAGGGACCTGGCCCAAGTTTTGACTGCCAAGGTAGACTTGAAGTCCAACAACCACTGCATTAGTGCATAGTTGCGACGACATGAGGACATAGCTTATTTAAAATGCATTGTGTCACAGTAGGATTTCTGTATAACAATAGCAAATTAAACAGCTGAAATATGGACTATTTTGGAAAGCACATTTAGATAAAAGATAACTGGGTTCTCTAAAGCAGAATCTACTAGGGCAGTGCCGCATAGTATTTTTTTAGCATAGCAAGCTGCTTATATGCAATTCTGATGTATATGGAATCCTTTTTGCAGGTTAGAGACCCATAGAATTCCCTTTAAGGGAATTATATATGACCCACAGCCTACCAGTTTGTCAGCCCTAGTCAGTACAGTACTAGGGTACGGAGGATTTGATAACAGAAAACCCACCACCATAACTTGTACAGCAATATTTAAGATAAAGCCACCCACAAAAAAACACATATCACTCATAATACTGTATACAAATACTCACCTTAATGTGTATTTGATTGCCTTCTCATTTATAATAACTCTTTATTTAAGGGTAAACTCTGTGGTCTGTGTGGAAATTTTGATGGTAACTCCAACAATGACTTTACAACCAACCACATGATGCAAGTCAATAACGTACTAGAGTTTGGAAACAGCTGGAAAGTCGATCCTAAATGCCCTGATGTGACTCAGGAAATACACCCTTGTACCTCGACACCGCATAGGAAAGCATGGGCAGAGAAGCAGTGTGGCCTCATCAAGAGTGATACATTCAAAACCTGCCATAGCAAGGTGAGAAAATACAGTGTATTGAGCATAACTATATATATACTGTATATATATATCTGCAAACCTCAGTTAGTTCATCAAATACCACTTGGCACAAGAACTTCTAGGTAAATCCTCCCCCCTTGTGATGCAGTTTGCCTATAACATATTCGAGGCACATATGGAGTTGTGTATGACATATTTGATATAGGTTATACAAACCCATGGCACATTATGCACCATTTTGTTGGGGAAACATGACACAGCATTTATAAACTGAAAATAAATTGCATAAAGCAACTAACTTTTTGCAACAAAACACATTTTAGTAAGAAATTATATTATATACACTGCGTATGGATGAAAATAGTAAAATGGTAATCCTTTTTTCTGACTGGTCACTAAGAACATTTTTTCCATTATATACCCCTACCAATACACTGAAATAAATAGAAATACCTATATACCTAACTAGCTGTAGATCTTAAGATCCCAATAGCCTTGGATATTATGCTTTTCCTAAAAAGTCATCAATTATTCCTGAAAATTCTAAATATATCTTTTACTATTAAACTGTATGATTAACAGGAAAACATTTCATTTTTAAAGGTTAACCCATCTTCATTTTATGAAGCCTGTGTTAATGATGCCTGCTCATGTGACACCGGGGGAGACTGTGAGTGCTTCTGTACTGCAGTTGCTGTTTACGCCCAGGAGTGCAACAAGGCAGGGGCCTGTGTCAATTGGAGAACCCCAGATATATGCCGTGAGTAAAGAAACAATATAGTACTCAACATAATCTACATGTCTTCTTACTGCCCTTTGCAATTAAATGCTCTGCTTGAATAGAAAATAGCAAATAAAAATCGTGTGTAATTAATTTCAACCAAAATCTATTGCCGAAAGCTTATCTAACTCTATATAATAATAATTCTATTATTTTACATCAGTCTATACCTAGTGTAAGGCTATGCAGTCACTGTTAGATCCATTTGTTTGTCAGCCCAATAAGGCCACCAATGCACTGGGCCAAATTGCCACAATTGGATAATTAGGCCCCCTGGCCAATATTCGAAACCTAATGGGAGCCTAGGGAGATGTGCAGATGTAGTCCTCACCCAATGGCATTTTTTAAAAGCCCAGATGCTGGTAGATTTTCGGTCTGATATTAGTTGGACAGCCTGTCAGAAGGGCCTAATACATGGGTATTTAAACTGCCTCGATCTAGAGGAACCAAATTGGCACCTTTTGTTGGAACATGTATGACCACCCACCATTACTCATTCAAGTCAAGGGGATAAACTCAAATGGAAAATAATTTCAGCCATAAAAAGTGTTGTAAAATGCTGTGCATATTAGATTAAATTAGGTTATTCTGAGGAGATTATATTAAAAAGTGGTGTAAAATGCTGCCCAAGGTTTGTAGCAGAAGTTAAGTGTAATCAGTGAGGGATGGAAGAGGAAAAGGCCAAAGGGTGGAGGAGAATACCCCTTCCCCACAGTCTAGTCTTCTTTCTACATAATCGTGGCTTAAAACCACCCTTTTATGCATTTAATACACCTAAATAAATGTATACATTTTTTTTTATCTTGTTTTCTTTTATAGCAATATTTTGTGACTACTACAATCCTAAGGACGAGTGTCAATGGCACTACTACCCATGTGGGTTTCATGACATACCGACCTGTCGCTCCATTAACAACATCTATAGCAATGTAACTGTCAATTATTTGGAAGGTGAGCATTGTACTGGATTATGTCTTCTAGCAGTGCCACTAATTCTACTGAAAAATATTTATGCATTGGGTATCCATGGGGTGGTGCACTTGGTTGACTGGCTACATATATGCATATTCCTTGTTGATTCAGCCTTTAAGATAATGCTGTGTTTGTTGTTGTTTGAAGGTTGCTATCCAAGCTGCCCAACTGATAAACCTATTTTTGACGAGTTAACACAATTATGTGTAACGGAGGACCAATGTGGCTGCTACATTAATGGTACTCACTACCCGCCTGGCGTGCCAGTGCCACCGAAGGAGCCCTGTTATACATGGTAAGCATTAGGATGAATTCATTCAATAATGTGTATTGGACATGAGTTGAGTTTTTTTTGTATCTTTCAGTGCTTTAATTAGAAAGCTATTCTGAGTGCCCTAGAATCAGGGGAAGAACTACTGGTAGAGCAGCAGATATAGGTGGGCTAGAAACCGGTCATTTTAAGTCATTTTCATTTGAAATAGGAACATTTTTTCTGTTCTGTAAAATTAGGACCAAGAATATTCATGCAGTGTTGGATTATTTACTAGAACTGGGCAGATGTTTACCTGAAGCAACTGACCAGGAAAATGCTTTGATAAGTCAACTGCAGCTAGGTTAGTAGTACATCTCTGTTGGGTTAATATGGAGCACTGGAGTCTTTTTATCCCTGTAGTTCTTCATATAAAATGTGTCAGAGTTAGCCGTTCCGGTTCAGGTATTACATAAAATACAGCAAATTTTGCCCTGTACTGTGCTGGAGAATGTGGCTTGGATGCCATGTTTTGTAGTGGGTAATACTCCATCCTCTCTATCAATCTGAACAACAAAAAGATGCTGCTATGTTTTAAATTATACATGTGCCATACATTCCATACATGCAAATACTATTTAACACAACCTGCCTGACAAACTATATGGACTGACAGGTGTCTATTTAATAGGGAAACAAGCTGGAAGAAATACATTTTTAGGAAGCACCAGGAGTTTGACTTGGCAGTCATAACGCACAAGTTCTCCTTCTCTCTGGCAGATATGGCTTTCCACAAATAGTTTTTCATTAATCAATATGTTTCACCACTAATTTTAATTCTTTTGTTCTCTGATTATAGCATGTGTGGACATGACTCCAAAGTAAACTGCAATTATAACCAATCAGGTATGCAAACCCGACTGTATTTCTAAGTCATCTAGTGAAAATTTTAGCGCACCGACTGAAACCAATGCCTTTTTCTTATTGCAGCATGCGTGTGTGTTATCAATGGCACTATATATGAAGAAGGGCAAATCATCTCTAATCAAGAACAGTCAGGAATCTGCATTGAAGAGAAATGTATCAATGGAACTATTCAAGCTAATGTAACTATCTGTCTTAGCACAACAGTCGCTACCATTCCCACAACGTCTCTTACTACTCCTCCAAAGACATCCACCTCAACAGGTAATGCTTTCACAGACAAGCCAACATGTACAAATCAAAATGTGAGATCAACTCAACTCATAAAAAATTCAGTAACAACCCCCCTTTTTTGGTAAATTTCTGTTGGGTTTATCTCACAGCAAAAGGCTGATTGTACAACTAAAAATGTGTTATTTTTCTTCTCTTGACAGTTACCACCACACCTCCTATCCCTTCAACAAGTAAGTCATTAACACTAGGGAAAGATAATGATTTTTCAAAGTCCATAAAGTTCAACTCCTCCAAAGTAACCCAAGTGCACAAATTACACAAATTATACTAAATTATACTAATTTTATTAATCCATGTTAATGGCACTGTACATCTAGAGTGCATTAACTGCACAATCATACATTATTAGTTGTTAAACTTTAATGTGATTTCTTTGATTTGTCTGTGCATGAAACAGAATGTACTGGTATGAGAGTTCTGTTATCCTATAATAATAAAACAGTACCTTGTACTTTATCCCAGCTAAGATATAATTACCCCTTATTGGGGGCAGAACAGCCCTATTGGGTTTATTTAATGGTTAAATGATTCCCTTTTCTCTGTAATAATAAAACAGTACCTGTACTTGATCCCAACTAAGATATAATTACCCCTTATTGGGGGCAGAACAGCCCTATTGGGTTTAATTCATGGTTAAATGATTCCCTTTTCTCTGTAATAATAAAACAGTACCTGTACTTGATCCCAACTAAGATATAATTATCCCTTATTGGGGGCAGAACAGCCCTATTGGGTTTATTTAATGGTTAAATGATTCCCTTTTCTCTGTAATAATAAAACAGTACCTGTACTTGATCCCAACTAAGATATAATTACCCCTTATTGGGGGCAGAACAGCCCTATTGGGTTTATTTAATGGTTAAATGATTCCCTTTTCTCTGTAATAATAAAACAGTACCTGTACTTGATCCCAACTAAGATATAATTACCCCTTATTGGGGGCAGAACAACCCTATTGGGTTTAATTCATGGTTAAATGATTCCCTTTTCTCTGTAATAATAAAACAGTACCTGTACTTGATCCCAACTAAGATATAATTAATCCTTATTGGGGGCAGAACAACCCTATTGGGTTTAATTCATGGTTAAATGATTCCCTTTTCTCTGTAATAATAAAACAGTACCTGTACTTGATCCCAACTAACAGAACAGTCCTATTGGGTTTACTTAATGTTTAAATTAATTTTTAGTAGACTTAAGGTATGGAGATCCAAGATCTCTCATCCAGAAAACACTAGATCTGATGCATTTTGGATAATTGGTCTCACGCCTGTAATTAAAAATATTTACAGTTTTGTTCAGTTATAAAAAGGCCATTAATGAAGTTGTAGAATTGAATCTGTAGTTCTTCTGGGTTTGGCTACAAATTAGTAAAAGGCAACTAATTATCAAAAGTTTTGGGAATAGAAGTCTTAGCAGGGGGACAGCTGGCTTCTGCTACGTTATACCAAGAGGCAGACACAGTGCAGAATGGACAAACAAATATGGATTTCAGTTGCAATTATATTTATAAACAACATTAACATTTTTGGGAATTTTTCATTAATCAATGTTAAAAAGAAATGCTAAAAATAAAGTTTTTTTCATTACATAAATGAAAAATGCATAAACAGAGTGTGGTTTTTGAATTCTTAATGGCTGCATATTTTCCTGTTCAGCTTGTGTTTCTGGATGGATTTGCGAGTGGAGCCAATGGTATGATGTTAATAAGCCACAGGAGGGACCAGATGGTGGGGATTTAGAAACATATGATGAAATAAGGCGACACGGATTTACGATCTGTCAAAAACCTGAAGACATTCAGTGTAGAGCAGCGTCTGCTCCTGATGTCAGTTTGGATCAGATTGGGCAGACTGTCCACTGTGATGCGTCATATGGACTTATATGCAGAAATAGTGAGCAGAAGGAAGATGCAAGTCTTTGGCAGAGGTGTTTTAACTACGAGATCAGAGTAAGCTGCTGTGTTTGGGATTGCTTGTCTACTGCCACCACAACAGTGCCTACTACCACTACAACAGCACCTACTACCACCACAACAGTGCCTACTACCACTACAACAGCACCTACTACCACCACAACAGTGCCTACTACCACCACCACACCGCCTACTACCACCACAACACCTACAACCACTGCTAGTTCTACTGTTGTAACCACTACAACAGAAGAAACTACAACTCCAACACCAACTACAACACTGGAGACAACCACATCAACCTCTACATCACCTACTACAACTGAATCCACAACTACAGGTGAGGATCTTAGGATAAAGCTACAAACTATGTTTGCCTTCAACTTTTAGTGGCACAATAGAGGGAAGGATGGCTGGAGGAGCTAATGCTAATAGATGATCACTAATCTATTTTGGAGCTGTTTACTTATCCTATCCTACTATCTTAGTTTTTTTCCAAGAAACTTTTGTTATATTGTAATAAATGTCCCTCAAGAATGTCACAAAACTAATGTCAGCGTGACAGTAAAACAAATCAAAGTTTAACATTCTACAAGCATTAAAGATATATACATCCCAACAGTAAAGAATCTGGAATTATTTATTAGGGTGACAGGTCCTCTTTAATCAAAACATTAGAAAGAAATTAAGTAAGTGACTGAATAATAGCTAATAATTCAACTCAATGCTTTACTTTTATAGAAACAACATCCACCACTATGAGCACAACTACTACTACAACTTCAACGCCAGGTGAGTTAGGGGCAGGAAGAACCAGCCTGTATCCCTGAATCTATTTCAGTCTCCTCAGCATTATTATCCACATCAGAAACATACAACTTGAAGGTGGCTTCCTATAGGGCAAATTCTGTGACTTTTCATAGTCCTTGTTGCACTTATTTAAATGTGCAACATCTTTTGCCACCAAGATTAGAACATATATGAACATATATAGTTCTGTCATAATTCCTGCCCTCTGCCTTGTAACCAGATCATCAGATTAGTGTTACTGACATTATTCTAACTGTACATCTATATCTTGTTAAGGCTCATCAGTAACCACCTTCTATGAATCTACTACTACAGGTTCATCAACCAGCACTCCCCTGTCAACAAGTACTTCTGTATCTACAACATCTTCTCCTACTACAAGTAAGAGGTTATATTTAGGAATTTAAGAAACATTTGTTAGTAATTGACATTATGCCAGAACCACCTTATTTCTGAGGCTTGTTGAAAATATAGGAAAGTAGTCTTGTAGAATGACATATTAATATACATAATCAGATAAACAAACCATCTCATGGTAAAGAAACCAAATGTGACCCTACATGGTAAATAACAACTATTAAGTTAAGATACTGTTGGGCTCACATAGGCACAAAATCTGGTGTTGCAAGATGTGCAAAATTCAAGGTACAAGCTATACCTGTCACTACACCAACTCCTACAACTACTATTCCAACAAATACAACCCAGGGAAGTACATCTCCCATCCCAAAAACAACTCCAACAGAGATGCTTAGCAGTACCACTTCAAGTAAGAAAAGGATGTCAATTAAACATTTATTGTGAAATAGGAATTTCAGAAGGTTCCAACAAATAATAATAAAGAAAATATAATTTATATCATCTTATTAACATGCATTAGCAAAAATAGGCTATTGCCATAAACACTTTTTAAATAAATGTATGCTTTCTACAAATGATTGGCCTTTGAGCTGTTCAAAGGCTGCCTTGCTCAGGGCACAATAATAATGGGGGTGCCCGCCTAGCTATTATCCTTCTATATTAGCACTTGAAATACATTAATTCTATTAAAATGTATTTTTTTATATCAGCATTTAAGTAAGGACCAAAGCTAAGATAGAGTAGACAGCTCCCAAGTCAGTCATAAATAAAGGAACACTATATTGTTCACTGCTTTTAAATGGCCTTTGCACTCTTTTCCTCAGGGCATTATTTACCCTTAGTTTGGTCCTGTGTCTACATGAGCTAATGACTTACCTTTGGTACTTTTGGTACAAATAGAGTCCCCTTCATAATTTAACATGAATGGATGGCCTTATGGTATGATGGTCCATTTGCAGTTCACTATGTTGTAGAATTCCAGGGACAATGTATTTCTGACTCATATCTGCATGCTTGGCCAAGTAGAATACTGGGGCACAGAAAATGTCTCAGCTGACCTTTGCCACTCTCAGCTAAAAGCATTATTGAAATAATACATTAATAGAGTAATAGAGTATAATAATGCATTAATAATGTATTGTTTGTGAAACTTGTTAGTTACATAAACATTACCTTGTTAGTATGCAGGGCACTGCTTACACCCCTTGTTTTTGGAAGACATCCTTCAAATGGAAAGAAGCAAAGTTTGTGACAAAAATATTTACAACAAATGCAGCATTTGAAATCAATTGAGTTGAGATTCTAATACACTGGATTTAGGCAGCTCCTATAGATCTAAAGTAAATTCCCCATCACATGACAAAAGATGATAGCAGTGCCAATGCGGATTTGCTTGGAACTTATGTAAACAATCACACTTTGTGAGCTGCTAAGTGTGTCAACTGTTTTTGCAACGTTACAGAAATTACTTCCATCACAACTAGTCCAACCTCTGAATCAACAACAGAATGTACAACAGAAGTGCCAGAGGAAACAACCCCAATAACAACTACTACAACCACTTCAATGATTACTTCAAGTGAAACCTCAAGAACAACTCTACCAACAACTAGTAAGTGAATATAATTTAAGCCTTTTTCTGAATGACAATATTGGTTTAAATGCTTCTTTGAGTAAGACAGTGCCCCCAGGCTTTTATTGGTTATACATTGTAGTTTTAGGGCTGTGGCACACACTGAGATTAGTCGCCCGCAACAAATCTCCCTTGTCGCGGGCAACTAATCTCTCTGATATGACACCCCACCGGCAAGAATGTAAATCGATGGTGGGATGGCATACGGCGACTTGAGAGGCAACTTGAGCGATCGCGGCGTTGTGTATGCCATCCCACCGGCAATTTACATTCTTGCCGGTGGGATGTCATATTGGGGAGATCAATCGGCCGCTATAAGGGAGATTTGTCGCGGGTGACTAATCTCAGCGTGTGCCACAGCCCTTACTTTGGCAAATCAGTAAAGCTGACTTTTTACTGAGGTCTCTAGCAGTCCTACATCAACCCCAACTTCATTAACTACTCCATCTCCTACTTCAATATTTATTACACAAAAAAACTTGAAATCTTGAATGTGAAACCTCAGCACCTGAAAGCTTGTGAGGTCATGTAGATGTCGATGGGAGCTGGGCATAACGTAAACTATTTATTCAGTTAGAGTTTTTCAAAAATATTTGGACGTATTAGACCAATTAAAAACGGTGAATAAAATATGAATTAAAAGTATTCAAGTTTTTTTCAGAGTCTCGTTTGATCAATTTTTTTATTGGATTTTTTAATAAATAAGCAAACATATAGATTGTAAGCTCTACGGGGCAGGGACCTCCTTCCTCTTGTGTCCTCGACTCTTAACTTATTGCTGCTGTATTTATCTGTATTTATTATTATACTTTGTATTTATCTATTATCTTATTAACACCCTGTTTGTATTAATGTATTCTACTGTACAGCGCTGCGTACATAAGTAGCGCTTTATAAATAAAGATATACATACATATACATACATATGAGTTTTATAAAATGTCAAATTTGAAAAAAAATACAAAAATTACATAAATACAGATTTTTAAATAGGGCTTTTATGGCCTGATTTATAATTGCAATCATAAAGGAAGCCCCACGTGAATTTGCTAACTCACTCTGGGTTTTGGGTGGAAAAAGCTTGCCTATTTTCATAATTTTTGCCAAACTGGCTTTTGTACCAAAGAAAAACTTCTGTGGCTTTTAGTAACCAAAATTTACAAAGCCCATTCAGGAAAAATCATGCAAATAGCTTTAAGCGTTTACTTATTTTCTCTGATTATTTTATAGACATGCAAGTTTGTGAGTTCATCATTTTGGGGGTCTGAGATATCGAGTTTTTCAGACAATTATATAGTGATTTTGATAGAATAAATCAAATTGGGACGATATGATCAGCTGATTGAATTAATTCAATAACATTTTCACAAAAAATCCAATGGCTAGAAATTCTTATGGAAAACTGCAGGATTCCCCATTTGATAAACCTGCCTCATGTTCTATATTATATTATGGTAACAATGAAAAATTTACCTACAAACAACTTCCAATACATTGTAGATGGGAGCAAGATGCTTGAGACTAGGCAAGATTTTTTGGCTTAAGCTGCTAGAAAAGAAGGATGACATAAAACATAGTAGCAGGAAACAAATCAGTAATTAAAAAACATCTAGAGCAGTGATCCCCAACCAGTGGCTCAGGGGCAACATGTAGCTCCCCAACCCCTTGGATGTTGCTCTCAGTGCCCCCAAACCAGGTAGTTATTTTTGAATTCCTTACTTGGGGGCAAGTTTTGGTTGAATAAAAACAAGATTTGCTACCAAATAAAGCCCCCTGTAAGCTGATAGTGTGCATAGAGGCTCCTAATAGCCAATCTTAGCCCTTATTTGGCACCTCCATGAACTTTTATGGTGCTTGCGTTGCTCCCCAAGCCTTTTTACATTTCACTGTGGCTCAAGGCTGGGGATCCCTGATCTAGAGTAAATCTTATGAATCTGCAGTGTTAATTTGTCATGAAATATTATCAGAATATATAGTGTGCATAGTACCATAGTACCAATTTAAAAACATAGGGACAAATAAATAGGCTGGTTAGACCATGTGTATTTCCAAATGATGCACATTCTAGTTGTTCAGGCCTGGTGGGGAGCCATCATACTTCTCCAGCATCTGTGCAAAGCAAGGTGAAGTTGGTAAGGGTATAGCTTCTTCTTCCTCTCTTAAACAACTTTTCAAAAAGAGGCCTTAGCCAGACCCATTTGCAACACCATAATCTGTTGGTTCAAAATAGCAACACTTACAACAACTAGTAAGGGAAACTATTTATCAAAGAGCATGTTTTAAAATGTGCATAAAATATATGGAAAATGTGTATACATTTGATCAAAGCTACATAACTATCTCTTTTGTACATACAGGGAAATTGTTGTGATTTCTTTACAAATATGATTTGCATCATACATACATATCTTTAGTAGATTTAGTTAATTCATATTATTTTTCTATTTCTACTATAACTTCTGTAAAAAGTGTCCCCAACAAGCACAACCTGGCTTTGTCTACAACAACTTCAACAAACATATCAACCAGCCCCACCTCTACCATAGCATCAACCAAATCCGTAAAATCACGTGACTTTTTGTCACATAGACATGGAAGTTGAAATCTCTTATCCTGATTTGCGTATTCAGACAATTTTTTCAGACAAGAATTCACTGTTCGGATGAATCTGAAAATTGTTGATTCCGTGCATCCCTAGTATTTTTAAGAATTCTTGGAGACCTGATAGGGGCCAAATACCAGCTATTTGAACACTATATCAAACATATACTCATGTATATTTCCTTTATTTGTTGTAAATGTGGGAAATGTACAGAAATTTCATATAAAGAAAAACACACATCCCGACATCCAAATATTATAATTTAGAAAGTGACATTGTAGATAGATAGTCAATTTATAGCTAGATTATATAAATAGTTATTTAGTTATATAGTAGCTAATTTGCTCACATACTCTGCATGCTAACATGCATTCTGTAATTGGCATAACCAACTGCTTTCTTCCCAAACAGCTTGTGCCCCAATATGCTGGTGGACAGAATGGTTTGATGTATCCTATCCTGCGTATGAAACAAACGGTGGTGATTTTGAAACATATGAAAACATACGAAAGGCAGGAAAAGAAATATGTGAAAAACCAGAAAACATTTCCTGCAGAGCAGAGAGGTTCCCAGATACCCCACTGGATCAACTGGGCCAGAAAGTGACATGTGAAGTATCTAATGGGCTCATCTGCTACAACAAGGACCAGACAGGTTTCCTGCCTGTCTGTTACAATTATCAGATTAGTGTTTACTGCTGTGAACCTGGCTGCACATCTCCAACTACTCCTACCAGCACAACTACTCCCACCAGCACAACTACTCCTACCAGCACAACAACCACAACTTCAACATCTACCAGCACAACACAGCCTCCCAGTACTACAACACCTCCTACAACTACTATTCCAACAAGCACAACTCTGGAAACTACTACTACCACTGTGTCTACAACAACATCAATAACAACAACTCCTACACGTAAGAGAAGTTACCATGTAATAAACTTTTTAGTATTTTTTAGGGATGTACGGAATCCAGGATTCGGTTTGAGATTCAGGCCATGATGGAGCTGCACACCTCCAACTACTCCAACCAATTTGCGGTTCAGACAAAATAGTTAATTTGGTGCATCCCTAGTATTTTTAAAATTCCTGGAGGGACCAAATATCAGCTATTTGAACACTATATCAAACATATACTCATGTATATTTCCTTTATTTTTTGTAAATGTGGGAAATGTACAGAAATTTCATATAAAGAAAAACACACATCCCGACATCCAAATATTATATTTTAGAAAGTGACATTATAGATAGATAGTCAGTTTATAGCTAGATTATATAGATAGTTATTGTATAGCTAATGTTCTGTAGCTAATTTGCTCACATACTCTGCATGCTAACATGCATTCTGTAATTGGCATAACCAACTGCTTTCTTCCCAAACAGCTTGTGCCCCAATATGCTGGTGGACAGAATGGTTTGATGTATCCTATCCTGCGTATGAAACAAACGGTGGCGATTTTGAAACATATGAAAACATACGAAAGGCAGGAAAAGAAATATGTGAAAAACCAGAAAACATTTCCTGCAGAGCAGAGAGGTTCCCAGATACCCCACTGGATCAACTGGGCCAGAAAGTGACATGTGAAGTATCTAATGGGCTCACCTGCTACAACAAGGACCAGACAGGTTTCCTGCCTGTCTGTTACAATTATCAGATTAGTGTTTACTGCTGTGAACCTGGCTGCACATCTCCAACTACTCCTACCAGCACAACTACTCCTACCAGCACAACTACTCCCACCAGCACAACTACTCCTACCAGCACAACAACCACAACTTCAACATCTACCAGCACAACACAGCCTCCCAGTACTACAACACTTACTACAACTACTATTCCAACAAGCACAACTCTGGAAACTACTACTACCACTGTGTCTACAACAACATCAATAACAACAACTCCTACACGTAAGAGAAGTTACCATGTAATAAACTTTTTAGTATTTTTTAGGGATGTACGGAATCCAGGATTCGGTTTGAGATTCAGGCCATGATGGAGCTGCACACCTCCAACTACTCCAACCAATTTGCGGTTCAGACAAAATAGTTAATTTGGTGCATCCCTAGTATTTTTAAAATTCCTGGAGGGACCAAATACCAGCTATTTGAACACTATATCAAACATATACTCATGTATATTTCCTTTATTTTTTGTAAATGTGGGAAATGTACAGAAATTTCATATAAAGAAAAACACACATGCCGACATCCAAATATTATATTTTAGAAAGTGACATTATAGATAGATAGTCAATTTATAGCTAGATTATATAAATAGTTATTTTATAGCTAATGTTCTGTAGCTAATTTGCTCACATACTCTGCATGCTAACATGCATTCTGTAATTGGCATAACCAACTGCTTTCTTTCCCAAACAGCTTGTGCCCCAATATGCTGGTGGACAGAATGGTTTGATGAATCCTATCCTGCGTATGAAACAAACGGTGGTGATTTTGAAACATATGAAAACATACGAAATGCAGGAAAAGAAATATGTGAAAAACCAGAAAACATTTCCTGCAGAGCAGAGAAGTTCCCAGATACCCCACTGGATCAACTGGGCCAGAAAGTGACATGTGATGTATCTAATGGGCTCACCTGCTACAACAAGGACCAGACAGGTTTCCTGCCTGTCTGTTACAATTATCAGATTAGTGTTTACTGCTGTGAACCTGGCTGCACATCTCCAACTACTCCTACCAGCACAACTACTCCTACCAGCACAACTACTCCTACCAGCACAACTACTCCCACCAGCACAACTACTCCTACCAGCACAACTACTCCTACCAGCACAACTACTCCTACCAGCACAACAACCACAACTTCAACATCTACTATTCATCCGCCTTCAACAACCAGCACAACACAGCCTCCAAGTACTACAACAACTCCTACAACTACTATTCCAACAAGCACAACCCTGGAAACTACTACTTTGTCTACAACAACAACAACATCAATTACAACAACTCCTACCCCATGTACGTAAGAGAAGTTATCATGTAATACACTTTTTAGTATTTTTTAGGGATGCATGGAATCCAGCTGGAATTCGGCCAAATTCACGCTCCTGACAGAACCAAATCCGAATCTTTAAAATCACGTGACTTTTTGTCACAATAAACATGGAAGTTGAATTTTTTTCTTTAGTCCTTCCTTATCCTGATTTGCATATGCAAATTAGGATTCGGATTCGGTTCGGTATTTGGCCAAATCTTTCACGAAGGATTCATATTTCAGCCGAATCTGGAAATAGTGGATTCTGTGCATCCCTTATATTTTTAAGAATTCCTGGAGACCTGCTAGGGAACAAATACCAGCTATTTGAACGCTATATCAAACATATACTCATGTATATTTCCTTTATTTTTTGTAAATGTGGGAAATGTACAGAAATTTCATTAGAAGAAAAACACACATCCCAACATCCAAATATTATATTTCAGAAAGTGACATTATAGATCCTTATTCTATAGCTAATGTACTGTAGCTAATTTGCTCACATACTCTGCATGCTAACATGCATTCTGTAATTGGCATAACCAACTGCTTTCTTCCCAAACAGCTTGTGTATGCTGGTGGACAGAATGGTTTGATGTATCCTATCCTTCGTATGAACCAAGCGGTGGCGATTTTGAAACATATGAAAACATACGAAATGCAGGACATGAAATATGTGAAAAACCAGAAAACATTTCCTGCAGAGCAGAGAGGTTCCCAGATACCCCACTGGACCAACTGGGCCAGAAAGTGACATGTGAAGTATCTAATGGGCTCACCTGCTACAACAAGGACCAGACAGGTTTCCTGCCTGTCTGTTACAATTATCAGATTAGTGTTTACTGCTGTAACCCACCTGACTGCACATCTACAACTACTCCTACCAGCACAACTACTCCTACCAGCACAACTACTCCTACCAGCACAACTACTCCCACCAGCACAACTACTCCTACCAGCACAACTACTCCTACCAGCACAACTACTCCTACCAGCACAACTACTCATACCAGCACAACCACTCCTACCAGCACAACCACTCCTACCAGCACAACTACTCATACCAGCACAACCACTCCTACCAGCACAACTACTCCTACCAGCACAACTACTCATACCAGCACAACCACTCCTACCAGCACAACCACTCCTACCAGCACAACCACAACTTCAACATCTACTTCTCATCCACCTTCAACAACCAGCACATCACTGCCTCCCAGTACTACAACTACTACTACTACAACTACTGTTCCAACAAGCACAACCCTGGAAACTACTACTACTCCTTTTTCTACAACAACGTCAGGAACCATTTATACTGAAAGCACACCTGTGTCTACAACCACTGCACCTACAACTACACTTGAGACATCCACAACCCACACAATACCTACAAGTACAACCCAGGAAACTACTACTTCTGTACCCACAACAACCTCTGGAACAGAGACCTTTACAAGCACAACCACATCGACAACAACAAAGAAAACAACCACCACTTCAGGTAAGAAATATGTTTCTTTCAGTCTAATTTTGATTGATATGGAAACATTGGGAATTCATACAAATAAATCTTTACTAATGTATTTAAAGGGTACTTAAGATTTCCCTAAATTTTTTCCCTAAATTTTTTTTAGGGACTTTTGTGCTCAAACATAATTAGAAAGCACTGACCAAAAAGTGTCTCCCCTACCAGCAGAAATGCAGCCATCTTGCCGTAATGTAACACAAGTATAGTGAGCGAAATACAATTTTGAGTGCAATTTTCCCACAATGCAGCTTTTTTTTTTTTTTAACAGATTTGAAGCATCATTGCGCTCACCAAGGCCGTTGAATCTGATACAATTGTTGATCAAAAACACAATTGCATTGCATTGTGACGTTAATCAGATTCAATTGTGCAGAAAATCCGCGCTAAAGGCAACTATGCAAAATCTGACCAATATTACGAGGCTAATTTTTAGAATTATTGAATGTTTATTAAATTCAATTGCACTTTCTTCTTACTAAAAGACCCACATTTTCAGTTGAAAATACAAAAAGGCCGGTACCTAAAATTTGCTGCACCCTCCACTGATTGAATGTATACATATCATTCAGTAAGTGCATTCATACAATAGAAAAGGCAGAATACTCATTTGCCAGTAGTAACCAATCAGCAGTTAGCTTTGATCAGTCTGCTACAAGCTAGAAGATGAAAACAAAGTTCTTATTGGTCTGTATTAGCAACTGCACATGTGCAATTTAGCAGCTGTATTAGGAAATCAGCCCGAGTCACACCTTTTCTGCTTACCATAACCGGAACAGGTTTTATCAGAGGAGTTATTTTAAATATGGTTTATAAAGCTTGCTCTCTTTCTCTCTGTAAATTATCTATCTATCTATCTACTCTAAAAGTATCTATCTTGGCTGTACTTGAAATGTGCAGCTCATCATGTTTTCATTATAATGATGCCTTTGTTTCTAATTGTCACAAAGAATAACTACATTTTTGTTATATTATCCCTGTCTCCATCATGCATCTGTAGTTTCCTATTCTATGAAACCCACTAGGGTATTTTTAATAAACAGATAGCATTTTTAACTTTATCTTAACATACTTACAGAAACAACTTCCACCACCCCTGGGCCAACTACTACCAGTGTAAGCTCTACAACTACTGAGACCCTTACTACAACAGAGTGTACTACAGAAGAGACTGAGGAAACAAGCCCCACTACTACCCATACAACTACCCCCAGGCTCACTACAACTCCCCACACAATACCTACAAGTACAACCCAGGGAACTACTACCACTACTACTACCACTGTACCTACAACAACCTCTGGAACAGAGACCTATACAAGCACAACCTCTTCACCAACTACAACAGAGACGACAACGGAGATAACTACCACTACTTCAAGTAAGAAGGAGGTTTCATTCAATATACTTTTTTTTTGTTACAGAGAGATGGTAAGGGGATTCAGACAAATAAAAACAAATAATTACCAATGAATACCCGTCCAGCAAGGAAAATATTTTTCCAAATCCTATTTCTGCCTGGCATTTATCTTTCTTAAAGACGTTTTACTAGTCATCCGAATGGCTTTCTTAATTTCTGAACTGAGAAAGCCAGTTGGATGACTGGTAAAAAGTCTTCAAGAAAACCACAGCCAGTCCAGTTGATTTGACTGTTGGGGGTATGTTTTAATATTTTTTCACGTATTTACAGAAACAACTTCCGCCACACCTGGACCCACGACTACCAGTGTAAGCTCTACAACTACTGAGACCCTTACTACAACAGAATGTACAACAGAAGAAACAGAGGGACCAAGCTCCATAGCTACCCATACAACTACTCCAATAATAACAACACAAAGTACTACTTGTAAGTACATTTTACTATAGAGTAGGACACTGTGTAAGGGAGGCAAATTCAGGTGACTGCTGGATATCGTAGCAACGCGTATACCATCCAACCAGTAGGATGGCAATGAGGGGAGATTAGTCAGCAACGAAGAATTGTCGCAGGGCGACTAATCTCCCCATCTGTCACCTCCCTAAAGTTGGTGAGGTAACCTTGCCAGCAGTTTGAATGATTATTCTAACTCAACATCAGACAAATGAAGTTAGGACTAATTAAACATAAATACCCCAACCCTACCTAAAGGCTCATCCACTTAGTTGTGATATGGCCTGGGTGCCTTCATTTTAATTTCTATTTCAGTTGTTCTTTGGGATGCCCTAGGCCACCATAAAGGAGACAACACTAATTTATGCACAATACACATTTTAATTGTTTGCCCCACTTGTCTAACTTGTGGTCTTCTAGCTGCTGTATCTTAACTAGTCCTAGCCTCCCCAAGCAACTTTATTAGGGACCAACCATCCCATGTGGCTACGGCTGACTGTAGAATATAGTGCTGTTACTGTGGTTCCTGCCTTCTGAACCTATATAATTTGCAAGTGACTACTACTCTGGGAAGTAGTAGGGGAGCAATAGGGATGCAGTAGAGGGCTCCCTTGTGGTGTTGCAGTCTGTACCTTACAATGGATGATGATGCACTGACCAATGCCACAAGGCAGTAGGCTCCCTATATGGTCTGTAGGATGCCAGCAATTGTGCCTATGCCATTGGTGACTGGACCCTAATGTTTCTAGATTTGACTAACATATTTGTTTTCACTCCATTTTAATAAAAAAGCAACACAAATCTGGGCACGGTACAAGGATATATTAATGCTATTGAATTTTAGAACTAATTTTAGCTGAAATAAACTTACTGCTGTGCATTGAATTGCTTTTTTGTGTGCTTTTGTTTTTAGCACCGCCTGTCATAATTCATACATTCTCAACAACTATAGGAACTCCTCCTACTCAACAAGGTATAGTCAGGGGAAAACTAATGGAAAAAAGGGGCATTTACAAATATAGTTAACTTACACAGATCTTTTTTACTACAACCTCTAAAACAGTTAAAAGTACAACTTCTCCTGTACCTACAACAACCTCTGGAACAGAGACCTTTACAAGCACAACCACTACACCAACTACAACAGAGACGACAACAAAGGAAACAACCACCAATCCAAGTAAGAAATAGGTTTCATTTAATAATACAGTGTTACAGTGCAGTAATGTTACTTTCATTACTCAACCTAAAGTAAATTGATTAAAGCTACAGATAACTTTTAAAGGGTGGCTACGAATGATTCCCCAATATAAGCAATGTAACACTAGCAAGTTTATTATTTTTAAGCTATTATATTTCACCTCTGCTACTTATTTCATAGATGCAAGTAACTTCAATGTGCAGCTAATACCCTGCAATGTATATCAGTGTGGAAGTAAAGTAGCACAACTACAGAAAGAATCCAGGGCTCCAAATTTACAACCCTCAGATCAGCATAAAAAAAAAAATAAGGGCATCCTTTTTGGTATCATCACTGGATGAGAAGATAATTCCCTAAACTCCATGGAGTATACCCTTTAAAAACCTACTACCTACACTTATCACCTGACAAAGGGCATCTCAAGGAGGAATAGATTTTGGAGATAGATAGTGGAGGAATAGATATTGGATATGTGATGAATCAGAGGGGCTTTTAAAACCCCTTTTTATTGGAAAACCATAAAGCACAACAAAAAGGAATTGAATGATTCTGTTCTGTCTTCTACCTTAAGTTGGCCACACATGGACACGACCCACACGGTATCTAATTGATTGGCCTTGGGGCAAAACAGACAGATACAGCATGGCTGCCTGTTTATGTGTATGGCCACCTTTCTATTGTGAAGAAGAGCCCTACAGATACAGCTCCTTTTCACTTTCCACAGACCAATGGATATTTTCCATCACGGCCAATAATGCTTGATCCATCAGGATTACAGGACTGTCAGTCGGGCAGTGCGACTGGCAGATTGTTTTTGTTAAAAAGATGCATTTTGTTCCTTTACAGAAACAACCTCCTCCACACCTGGACCAACTACTACCAGTGTGAGCCCTACAACTATTGAGACCCTTACTACAACAGAGTGTACTACAGAAGAGACAGAGGAAAGCCCCACAACTACCCATACAACTACCCCCAGGCTCACTACAACTCCCCACACAATACCTACAAGTACACCACAGGGAACTACTACTCCTGTACCCACAACAACCTCTGGAACAGTGACCTTTACAAGCACAACCACTTCACCAACTACAACAGAGACAACAACAACCAGCACTTCAAGTAAGAAAGAGGTTTCATTTAATGTACTTTTTATGGTTACAGAGGGAAATTCAAGGGCAATAAAAACAAATAATTACTAATTAATACCCACCCAGCAAGGAAAATAATTTTCTGAATCCTATTCCTGCCTGTCATTTACATCAGGTATTAAGGATATGGATAAGTTTTATCTGTAGTAATAAGTCAAATCAACTGGACTTGCTGTTTCTTTCTTGAAGACATTTCACTAGTCTTCCCACTGGCTTTTCTGAACTGAGAAAGTCAGTTGGATGACTAGTGAAATGTCTACAAGAAAACCACAGCAAGTCCAATTGATTTGACCAAGCTCCACAACAAATGCCCGTACAACTACCCAATTATAAACATCACAAAGTTATACATCTGTAACTGTGATTGCTAGTAAGTGGATCTTCCAAGACTCATTTTACTATGGAGTAGGACTTTGTGTAACCTTGGTAAGGTTACCTTGTCTGTAGTTTGAATGCTTATTCTGACCAATTGAGCTAGGAATTTGGTCAGAATTGTTTTCCTTTTGATACCAAGGCCTCCATACCCTTTTTGTCCTTTGAACTTTAATTAAAAAATGACCCTAACGCTACCTTAGTTGTAATGGTGTGTATCTTCGGTTATACTTACCTTCCCACAAGTTGTACTTTGGGTAGACCTAGGCCACCAAAAAGTATGCAACACCAGCTTATGAAAAGTACACATTTTAATTGTTTGCCCCACCTTCACCCACTCATTTGTATGTGGCCAAATCTGTATACTGTACTGTAGGTACTGAATATTATGAAGAACCGTAAAGGATAAGATTACTGGAATATCTTAAACTACTATCTAACCTGTGACTATGAAGTCTAGCATTCTCAAACAGCTAGAGTGTAAGAGGGTCTTGTTAATCCTTTCTACATCATGCATCTGCAATCTCCTATCTGAAAATGCCCAGCATGGTTCTCTAAAGATGCTTTTATTAGTGCTACAAGGCCAGATGGAATATTTTACTTTATCTTCACATATTTACAGCAGCAACTTCCACCACACCTGAACCAACTACTACCATTGTAAGCCCTACAACTACTGAGACCCTTACTACAACAAAAGAAACAGAGGGACCAAGCTCCACAACTACCCATACAACTACATCAACATCACAAAGCACTACATCTGTAACTATTACTACTTGTAAGTGGATCTTGCAAGATACGTTTTACTTCTGATTGTCTGATACCCTAGCGTAGGGATGGCTCACAATACTATATATATTGTGACACTTGAACCTACAGGGGGATCTGGTTCAGTGTCTTAGGGCCTCTTCCCACAGTCTTTTAGGGTAAACATAGCAGTTACAGAGGTTGCTCTCTTACAGGCAAGTGCCAGCAGTTTATTTTGTTACAAAACTTCGGTAACAAACACAAAATAAGAAACAAGAAAATAAACCCTTGCACCAGAGCTCTGGCTAAACACAGTTGGCAGCCTAACTACAGTTGGGTGGCTTTTCCAACTCCAACTTAACAAAAGAAAATAAAATCAGAAATCATCAGTACCTTTCCCATGCAGCGCAGCTGCTGCTACCTGTGTAGTGGGGAAGAGACTCCCCCTCCCCACACTGGAGTCTCAGCTGCAGCAATCACCTTGCTGCTAAGGTCTGTACTAAAGGGCTGGGTTTTTGATTAATTATTCCATGTTCCAGGGTACCAACTATGCAAAACCCTGGGAGAAACATATCGTCCATCTACAACTAACCCAGCCATTTTATTACAATATATACAATATAGAAATGTCATTTAGCATAATATTTTAATAATCTGCCCTGTAGCATCATCTTATATTAGAAGGAAATCTCATTTTCTGCTTGATGATTTGCAATGCCCCCTTAGTTTAGCTTGTCAGTTGCCTAGACCAAAATGGATATGTGCAGTGCCACTAACACTAACAAGATCCAAGATGGGGAGCTCCTGTGACTATAAAGATACTGAACTGTAAGGCTGGTGCAGTAAATTCAGTATATGAAATATGGCTTCTCTAGTCATATTTGTTTAAAGGGTTCAGCTCTCCATTAATATCCATCTGCTGTCCTTCCTTTATTTGTGCATTTGTTTAATGTCAACTAGGCTTGAGTCCATGTAACAAGGGAATGAACTTGTTTCATTTTGCATAACTGCATACTACTATACTCTTTGTATTACTCTTGTTTTATTAGTTATTATATTTATGTACTTTCACATATCTCTGCATTCATTGCAACTGAGGGTAGGCAAAAGGGAGGCAAGTCAACTGGCTGGATTACCTAGGATTGTGCTAATATAACTTTAATTCACTTTAATACATCACTGAAACCAAAAACAATCATTTGAGTGTTTTTAACTGGAAGGGAACTGTGCTACCTTTCTGCATGATAAATACATTTACATGATATTTAGTCAATGTACACTGATCTTTTCTACAACTCCTAAAACAGGGCCCTCAACAACTACAACTACAAAAGAGACAACCAGCCCCACTTCTACCTCTACATTATCAACACGTACGTAAGAGTTTTTCATATGATACACTTTGTAGTATATTGCAGAGACTCTAAAGAGAACCTAAATGCCATTTATTTCGAAACATTACAAGATACCTACACTTAGGGGCACATTCATGAAATCACGAGTTCGAATCCCGAATGGGATAAATTTGGATTGGATACGATAATTTCTTAAGATCAAAAATATCATGAATATGCTTACAAAAAAATCGTATTAGTCACGATAATATTGTATTGGCAATCTGAAAGTCACAAAATTTTCGTACTGAACGATCGTAAAATGCAGGAAAACCTTTCCAACTTTGATCCTTCAGTGCATGATTTTGGAAGCCTCCCATAGGAATCAATGGCACTCTGCAGCTCCAACCTGGCCCAAGGAAAGTCTCCCATAGGGCTCAATGGCACTCTGCAGCTCCAACCCGGCCCAAGGAAAGTCTCCCATAGGGCTCAATGGCACTCTGCAGCTCCAACCTGGCCCAAGGAAAGTCTCCCATAGGGCTCAATGGCACTCTGCAGCTCCAACCTGGGCCAAGGAAAGTCTCCCATAGGGGTCAATGGCACTCTGCAGCTCCAACCCGGCCCAAGGAAAGTCTCCCATAGGGCTCAATGGCACTCTGCAGCTCCAACCCGGCCCAAGGAAAGTCTCCCATAGGGCTCAATGGCACTCTGCAGCTCCAACCTGGCCCAAGGAAAGCCTCCCATAGGGCTCAATGGCACTCTGCAGCTCCAACCCGGCCCAAGGAAAGTCTCCCATAGGGCTCAATGGCACTCTGCAGCTCCAACCTGGCCCAAGGAAAGTCTCCCATAGGGCTCAATGGCACTCTGCAGCTCCAACCTGGCCCAAGGAAACAATTCAATTCTGTCGCACAAATTTTGTTGCAAAGTACGACAAAGTCGCGCAAGGTACGAAAAAGTCGTCGAAAATACGCACGGAGCGTTCGAGGATTAATAAATGTCCCCCTAAATTTGTAGGATTTCATGCACAAGCAGAAGTACAAGAGAAAATCTCCAAAGAAAAACAAAATGGTGCATACAGTGACAATATTGCGAAGGTTCTTGCATTCAAACATGCACCATAGCTGCTTGCAGTGCGCACCATTGCTCAGCCTGCTCTAATGTGTTGCATGCATTTGAAGGGACGCAAGGGGACCTGTCGGTAATTACAGTAGTGATGCCATCACTGCTACAAAAAACATGACACGCGGCTTGCCTGTGACTTGCCAAAATGGTTGCTAATTTCTGTCTGTGAGGGTATATCAGGTGCACTCTAAGTATATCAGCTATTATGTAGGAATAATGGGGTAAAAAAAAAAACACTACTGTGGGAAAAAACAAGATGATTTGCATTCAAAAATTGGACTTTGCACTACATTCATTCATGACCCCTGTAGTGTTTATATGTCTATATATGTGGGCAACCAACTTCTACAATTAACTACTTTCTTTTCCAAACAGCTTGTTCCCCAATACCTGTATGTTGGTGGACAAAGTGGTTTGATATACAGTATCCTATCCTACATATGAACCAAACGGTGGCGAATATGAAGCGTATGATAACATCAGGCACAGGCAAAATCATGCACTGAAGGTTCAAAGTCAGAAAGGTTTTTGCGCTGTTTACGATTGTTCGGATATTAAAGTTGTGTAACTTTCAGATCGTACCACGGATATATTCGTCAAAGCACAACGCGACTTTTCGCAAAATTAACGCACATCAGAAATTTTCGTATATAATCCAAATTTTTCCTAAACACACTTTTTAATGTCCGAAATTCGTACTTTGATAAATGTGCCCCATGGTGTTTATATGTTGAAAAATGTTGCAAATTCTGCACAGTGAATGTGTAAGATAGAAAAACACACACGTACACTTAGAAAGTTGACCTCATAAATACTTATAACTGACATTATTAACTAATTTGCTCACATACTGCGATACTCAAACCCATTCTGTCAGTGAAATAACCAACTGCTTTCTTCCCAAACAGCTTGTGTATGCTGGTGGACAGAATGGTTTGATGAATCCTATCCTTCGTATGAACCAAGCGGTGGCGAATATGAAACATATGAAAACATACGAAATGCAGGAAAAGAAATATGTGAAAAACCAGAAAACATTTCCTGCAGAGCAGAGAAGTTCCCAGATACCCCACTGGACCAACTGGGCCAGAAAGTGACATGTGATGTATCTAATGGACTCACCTGCTACAACAAGGACCAGACAGGTTTCCTGCCTGTCTGTTACAATTATCAGATTAGTGTTTACTGCTGTAACCCACCTGGTTGCACATCTGCAACTACTCCTACCAGCACAACTACTCCCACCAGCACAACCTCTCCTACCAGCACAACTACTCCTACCAGCACAACTACTCCTACCAGCACAACAACCACAACAGAGACTCCCAGTACTACTACAACAACAACTACTACTATAACTACTGTTCCAACAAGCACAACCCTGGAAACTACTACTACTCCTTTCTCTACAACAACCTCAGGAACCATTTATACTGAAAGCACACCTGTGTCTACAACCACTGCACCTACTACTATACTTGAGACATCAACCAGCCTCACTACAACTCCCTCCACAATACGTACAACTACAACCCAGGAAACTACTACTTCTGTACCTACAACTACCTCTGGAACAGAGACCTTTACAAGCACAACCACATCACCTACTACAACAGAGACAACAACAGAGAAAACAACCACCACTTTAAGTAAGTAAGACAATGTTTATGGTTGCAGAGGGATTGCAAGGGGATTCAGCAAAATAAAATCAGATCATGAATTCATTGTTTTTTTAGAATGGGCTTCCCTAAAACGTTCCCAATTTGTAACAATATGCTCTGCAAAGCAGAATACACAACCTTAATTTCATATTTAAAGGGTTGTTTACCTTTAAATTAACTTTTAGTATGATGTAGACATTAATATACTGATACAATTTGCAATTGGTATTTGTTGTTTATTTTTTGTGTTTTTTTTAGTTATTTAGCTTTCTATGTAGCAGCTCTCCAGTTTGATTTTTCAGCAGCATTCTGGTTGCTAGGGTCTTATTTACCCTAGCAACCTGACAGTGATTTGAATGTGAGACTGGAATAGGAGATGGATTTAATAGGAAGATACAGTAAGTTAGAAAAAGTAAGAATAATAATAAAATTGTAGCTACCTGACTACAGCTTGTACCATGCCTTAATGGGGCAATATATAGGGCTTGTGTGGAACATACTTTTTTCCTATTGTTTTCATCACAAAAAAAATCTATGTTTTTGTTATTTATTGAGCTACACAGGGAAATTGAAGCTTCTTCATGTTTGGTCGCTGCATAATGGACTCCTGTTTCCCTGTACATTAGTAATCTAATTGTCTTCCTCACAAGCACCAAACGTACAGTAGCTTTAATTTCCCTGTTTGCCCTGTTCAAGAAATAACACCAAATGTTCACAAATTTACAGCAACAACTTCCACCCCATCTGGACCTACTACTACCAGTGTAAGCCATACAACTACTGAGAGCCTTACTACAACAGAATGTACAACAGAAGAAACAGAGGAAACAACTCCTGGTATGTGGATCTTTCCACGTCTTACCTTATTCAGCATTAGCACCTGGCTAAGGGAGATTTATTTATGAAATATAAATATATATATATTGTTTTCGCATTAATACCAAGGTCTCCACACTCTTATTTCCCTTAGGGACCTCATCTAAAAAATGACACTAACCCTAAGAGCTCTTCCACTTGTGATGGTGTTTTATTACCATACTCCTCAGTTTTACGTTAGGTAGTCCTAGGTCACCTTAATGGATGCAAAACCAAGTTACACAAAAAAACACATTTAAAAGGTTTCCCCCACCTCTGCCTTCTTATTTGTATGTCCCCAAATCTCTTTAGGTATATTATGAAGACCCGCAATGGATAAAACCACTGGGGAATCTTTAGTTACTATCTAAACTGTGGTCTACTAGCTGCTGTTTCTACTAGAACTCCTTGAATTCCCAAACTGCTGTACTGGCAGAGGCCAGTACTCGTAAAAACCCCTTGGTACTGAATGGTTCTCCTACATTATGGAGTGGCAAAATCTGATAGGCTACAAAGGAGTTGGGCTAGAAATATGTTAGATTGAAGCCTAAGTAGTAAGTGACACATGAGAATCCATCAGATGCACAAACTAGGCAGGCAGGCAGTAGAGGGCTTCCTTGCACGCCGCACTCTATGCTGGTATTATAATGCACACAATACAACAATAATCAGTCACACCCCCTGTTCTGTTTGGATACGAATTTTGGTGGTGGTAGATGGCAATGTCCCATAGTAGTTAAAAGAAGAAATAGAGACTGAACAGCACTTGAGCTAGTGGTGCCTGCCCCATTTGTTGTCCCCATTACACTACTAGGTCAACGTTGCAGGGTGGTTACCTTCTTAACAAAGAGTGGGTGAACCTCCCCAAAATATTGATCTGGTTGTGTAGTCTCTATCTGTTAACCTGACCTGGCTCATTTCCAAGTTTGGAGCAAGGTAAGCAAATTGCAAAAACACTGGTTCAAAGCATCTCTATTTTACTTCTTGACCCCCTGAGACACAATCCTTTACAGTGTTAGAATGGAGCACATAGAGAATTATTTTAACTGAAGTAAAGCAGTTTTCCTAAGCATTACTCACTGCTATTTACTGATGTGAAACCCATTCATTTTGTTTTTTAGTAATTGGTACATTTTCTACAACTCCAGCAACTCCACCTACAGAACCACAACAAGGTAAGGTCAGGGGGAAACTGATTGAATTAAATGGTCATTGATAAATACATTTGCTGAAATTTCAGCAGTAGTTGGGGCTGATTCCATTAAACTTGAAGAAAACATAAACATTTCTGCTTTCACAGAAAAAAAAAAAATCACTTTTTTGTTTTTATAATCCACAACTGTTTTATCTGCAGCCATGTTTGCATGTTATTTATAAAACAACTGCTCTGATTCATTGCTTTTTGATTATTAAATCTGTTTTTATCAATGTCTATGTTTTCACCCTTAAAATTGTTATTTTTAAGTGTGAAAAATCATGAGCTGTTTTGACACTTGCCTTTTTTCAGTATCATTAACCTCATCTATAAAACCCATAATATGTTAGTAATGGTTGTGTGTGTATTGAAAAATTCGGAGATTTGGCATTTATCTAGAATCTACAACACTTAAAGACCTATTTAGTGATGTGCTGATCAACAAAATTCAACCCAAAACCCAACTCTTACCTGCCCTCTCCCAACCCATGCCCGTCCCGTCCCGCTGCTCTGTGGCTATTTATATACCAGTGCCCGGCCCGCCCATCTCTGTTGTCAAGGAGGGGGCGAGGCAAAGCAGACGTGCAAATATAAATAGCCGCTCCTGTAGACGGAAGTGGGGCACAGTTTAATCTCGGGAGGAAAGGGCGAAGGGAAGACCTTGGGCTGATACCACCTACGAACCAAGGAACTTAAGTGCGTTTCGGCCCGAACCCGCCCCACCCGTGGGTATTTTTAAATTTACTTCTCCTTTATTGGTCTAATGGTGCTATAAAGAGGTGACTGTAAAAGAAAAGTTTTATTTCCCTTCCCCTAGCTTCCATGAAGCTGCTACTTTGTTTCACAGACCACTGGCCACAAACTCCTGTATCACATTTTTATAATCCTCCTAATCTGTTATAATCCTCTGTCAGACAAAACCCCCCTAAATTGATTAAGGTGTGCTACACAATGGACAAACCGGCTGGTTGTAGCCCCAGGTGCAAGCTGAACCCTCAGCCAGGGTAAAACAATATCCAGGATAAAATGAAAAAACAGCAGCACTCCGGAAATGTTGTAGAAAAAAGTGACTTTACTCAAGTGCACACAGCTGTGTGCACTTGAGTAAAGTCACTTTTTTCTACAACATTTCCGGAGTGCTGCTGTTTTTTCATTTTATCCTACAAAACCCCCCTAAATTACCACACCATAGAGGCCCATTTGGTATAATCTGATGTCATTTTGAGTGTGGTCAGTAAAATGGGCCATAAATCAAGTTCCTAATAGTAGAAACCACTCAATAGGTTTCTCATAGACTGCACAAAGAAATACCCTAAAATACACCAGCATAGAATTTTCCAGGTTGTAAGCACAATTCTCATGGACACAATGTGAGCATAGTGGCACATTAATAATTTGAAGAGAGTTACATAAAGGGAGCTAAATCCATTGAACTGCCTTATAATTATAGAACTGATACAAAGCAAATTTAAAGACATTAAACCAAACTGAACTGAGTGTAGATATTTATTGCTAAATATTGTTGTTATAACTGTGAGTTAAGTGATGATGTAGCTCACCGGGCGTGTCACTGTACTGATTCTGCACTTCCTCTCTTATTCATTTTATGCAGTCTCTACAACAGAGGGATCTACAACAGCTTCTACTACTACATCCAAAACAACAACTACTTCTACAAGAGAAACTACAACTTCTACAAGAGAAACTACAACTATTTCTTCTACAACCACACCATACACACCCTCTGAAACAACAACAACCATTTCTCCTACAACAACCACAACATACACACCCACTGAAACAACAACAACAACCATTTCTCCTACAACCACAACATACACACCCACTGAAACAACAACAACAACCATTTCTCCTACAACCACAACATACACACCCACTGAAACAACAACAACTACAACATACACACCCACTGAAACAACAACAACTACAACATACACACCCACTGAAACAACAACAACCATTTCTCCTACAACCACAACATACACACCCACTGAAACAACAACCACAACATACACACCCACTGAAACAACAACAACAACCATTTCTCCTACAACTACAACATACACACCCACTGAAACAACAACAACCACTTCTCCTACAACCACAACATACACACCCACTGAAACAACAACAACCACTTCTCCTACAACAACAACTATTTCTCCTACAACCACAACATACACACCCACTGAAACAACAACAACCACTTCTCCTACAACAACCACACCATACACACCCTCTGAAACAACAACAACCATTTCTCCTACAACAACCACAACATACACACCCACTGAAACATCAACAACCACTTCTCCTACAACAACCACACCATACACACCCTCTGAAACAACAACAACCATTTCTCCTACAACAACCACAACATACACACCCACTGAAACATCAACAACCACTTCTCCTACAACCACAACATACACACCCACTGAAACAACAACAACAACCATTTCTCCTACAACCACAACATACACACCCACTGAAACAACAACAACAACTACAACATACACACCCACTGAAACAACAACAACTACAACATACACACCCACTGAAACAACAACAACTACAACATACACACCCACTGAAACAACAACAACCATTTCTCCTACAACCACAACATACACACCCACTGAAACAACAACCACAACATACACACCCACTGAAACAACAACAACAACCATTTCTCCTACAACTACAACATACACACCCACTGAAACAACAACAACCACTTCTCCTACAACCACAACATACACACCCACTGAAACAACAACAACCACTTCTCCTACAACAACAACTATTTCTCCTACAACCACAACATACACACCCACTGAAACAACAACAACCACTTCTCCTACAACCACAACATACACACCCACTGACACAACAACAACGACAACAACCACAACATACACACCTACTGAAACAACAACAACCATTTCTCCTACAACAACAACCACTTCTCCTACAACCACAACATACACACCCACTGAAACAACAACAACCACCTCTCCTACAACCACAACATACACACCCACTGAAACAACAACAACCACAACATACACACCTACTGAAACAACAACAACCATTTCTTCTACAACCACAACATACACCCCCACTGAAACAACAACAACCACTTCTCCTACAACAACAACAACAACAATGTCTCCTACAACCACAACATACACACCCACTGAAACAACAACAACCGCTTCTCCTACAACAACAATTTCTCCTACAACCACAACATACACACCCACTGAAACAACAACAACCACTTCTCCTACAACAACAACAACAATTTCTCCTACAACCACAACATACACACCCACTGAAACAACAACAACAACCACTTCTCCTACAACCACACCATACACACCCTCTGAAACAACAACAACCGCTTCTCCTACAACCACAACATACACACCCACTGAAACAACAACAACCATTTCTCCTACTACAACAACCACCACTATTTCTCCTACAACCACAACATACACACCCACTGAAACAACAACCTTTTCTACAGAGAGTACAACCACTCCTGCTATTTCTAGCTCCACACCATGTTTATGTTTGTATTCTGACACAACGTATCATCCAGGTAATAAAATGCATGTCATTCCATGGTTGCAATTTTTAAAGTGCTGTAGTTGTAGAAGTTGTATTGCAGACATTCCTAATATGCATCTAATGTAAAAAGTGAGATAACTGCATTTATATCAATGAACAGAGGTGACCTCTTATGAGAACCGTATGTGACTTCTGTGCTTTTCCTTGGAATAGGCCATACTACCTCTGAAACATAAATTGACATAAACTCCCACCCTCTGACAGAAGTTGCCAGACTATGGGGTTGTCCCCTCTGAGGCCTTGAACAGTGGCTAGAGATTTTTGGAACAAATATGGCTGAATTATATATACACTGGTATTTTTGTATCTCTGCAAACTTCTTATAAGTTTGAGAGTGCCCTAATAAAATGTTGAACCCCAATAGATCCATAAGCAAAAAAGTCTAAATGACCCCTGCCTTAAGGGATGTTTAAGCAGACGAAAAGGGTAATCGCTAATTGGCCAAAATGGAAAAACACACCACTCTCAGCACGTATATGTTATAGTGAAGCACTTGTTCAGATATCCAAAGGTTAAACTTTATGTGGCCGATTACAACTACTGTATTATATGTTTTATTTGTAGTTATTTTGCAAATTATCTGATGGTTACAGTATTTTAATTGAATAACTTTTTAAAAGCTTCAGTATATAAAGTGTTAATATACAACATCTATGAAGTGTCTGTAGTTTGTCCATTACAAGACTGTAAGTTGCAAAGGCTTACAAATAATTTTATTTGTATAATAGGTGAAGAAATAACTAGTGGCGTTGCCAATGGAACCTGGTGCTACAAGGTGATCTGTAGTAAAGAGTGTGAGGTACAGATAGAACATTGGTTCTGTGGATCCTCTACTACAGAAATACCCATCACAACTACAGAATTAAGTACATCTACTACATCACAGCCTACAACTCAAGAAACAACTACTCCTACAACCACCATAGTTACTACAACCTCAGAAACAATATCAACATCACAATCCACAACTCCAAAAAGTACAACAGTTATTTCAACTACAACATCACCACCCTCATCAACCACAAAATCAAGCACAACAACAACAAAATCGACGACAAAATCAATAGCATCCACAACACCACTTGGATGTCCATTTGATCCTTACCGTGAGGTTTGTACATTATTCTTTTCCAAAACTGTATCCATAAAAAAACCCAATACTGCTGATGTGGGAATGAGAATTTTTGCCTGTATTTGGTTTATTATATGTTATTGAGCTTTCAGTTTTTAGATGCTGAGCCTTTGTAAAAAGAAATTCATTGGTCTGTAATACTACTACATGAAAAACATAGTGCCATTGTCTGGGTAATAAGATATGGTACACCATAGAGCTTGAAGAACATTTTAAGAAGACATAGGGGGTCATTTTCAAAGCTAGTGCAGTGTCTAAATTATAATCTTGGCTGCAAATAGCCATATTTTTTATTACCTGTAATGATCTCCAATGTGAATTGGGCGCAAGCTGAGGGTTACATCACTTCTTGAACACCCATTGCAAATGCCATTTGCAATCGACTCAATGGGCGCAAGCACACCTATTGATGTAACCCACTGGAGCTACCGCCAGGTCAAGGATGGTGATAGATCCAGGATTCAACAAAGAAGCATGGAATACACACCTAAAAATGTACCAACCTTCCTTAATTGTTTTTCCTGGAGCTCCTAGACCCAACAGCTTCCAGAATTTCTGTGAAAGTCATTCAGCACACTAATAGTATAGAAACTTAGGGCAACACAGATCAGGAAGGTGCCACATTTATTTCAGAAAAAGGAAAGTGCATCACATCACATCCTCGGGTGCAAAAAAAGTAGGTAGATCCAGGAATCCTTAGATTCAGTTGCACTCCATTCAGCATGAACACATTGGCAACCATGTGGAAGCACAGATGAAGGTTTGGGCACAAGCGTCAATACTTACTCTACATTTTATCCATTTTAAAGCACCCGCGTTTATGGGTGTGTTTTAAATGATCCCTACTGTTAAAAAGGCTCAGCAGAGACCAATAATTATTATCCAGCTTCTTCCCTGTCCTTGTTAAGAAACCTCTCAGTAACTGTATACCTTAAATCCGCAGCACAATGAAACCTGGATGCTGTGTAACTGCACCATGGCCAGATGCTTGGAAAACAATGTTGTAGAAATTATTGAGTTAAAGTGTGAACCTCCACCTATGATTACTTGTGCCAGTGGACGCCCACCAGTTGCTGTGCCTGATGAAGACCTCTGCTGCTGGCACTGGGAGTGTGATTGTGAGTATATATTGCTAATATTCAATTATAGCCCCATGGAAGTGTCGATTTTTTTTTTATCAGTTTAGCCAAATACTTTCTGAAAAGGAAGGTATTGTCCTACCCCTTTATTCTGTTAAATTCACTTGTATGGTAACACAAAGTCTACTTTTTTGCACACATTTAAACAACCTGGTGTTTGTTTCAGGTGTGTGTTCTGGCTGGGGAGACCCTCATTATCTCACATTTGATGGATCGTATTACAGTTACCAAGGGAACTGCACTTATGTCTTAGTTGAAGAAATTGAAAAGAAAGTTGATAACTTTGGTGTATACATTGATAACTACTACTGTGGCGCCTTCGACCGCGTTTCATGTCCACGTAATATCATTGTGCGTCATGAAACCCAAGAAATCCAGATTTTGGCTAAAACATTGGCACCTTTATCTATACAGGTATGATTTTATCATATGTATGTTTCTATAAAATACACAGACAACATTAAATGTATGGAGTTATCCTCTGAGCAATGTATTTTCACTCTTTATACATCCATGTAAGCCTCCGTCTATTGGACTTCACAAAAGCTAATAATCAACTTTCCCTTTGTTCCTGTGAGTTCTATCCATATACTAAGTACTATAAAATGGGTACAGAAATATAAGGAAACCACATAGCCAAGAAGAAGGAAGACAACAATGTGCATACAGCTTGGTACTTTATGAAACACATATCAATACTTACAATTGCTGATTTCTCTCATATATTAAATTAACTTTGATTCCATTGTCTTTAGAAAGTATCCCAAGAGACACCCAGCTTTATATATTATTTTTTAGTGCTTACCTTTGTGTGTATGTGCTGTACCATGCTACATATCCTTTAGTAAATATATGTGCATGATCTTATGTAACACTGGCTAATAATTCCAGGTCCTGGTTAATGGGGAAGTTGTCGGGGTTCCATATAAAAAATATGGTGTAAAGATTTACACATCTGGTATCAATTATGTGGTGGAAATACCTGAACTGAAGGCCAATATCACCTTTAATGGAATGGCATTTTCAGTTAAGCTGCCCTACAATCTCTTCGGGGGCAACACCCAAGGACAATGCGGTGAGTAGGCACGAGTATATAACCATAGGCCCAACAGGCACAGGCAGCATTGTTAAGATAGACATCAGAAATTACTGTTAATATTTAACAATTGTGTTGCATCAACAGTCTTTATTAATATATATCTGGCAAGGATCATGACTTAGGGTAGGCCTAAAATGGGAGACATTTGTGGTTTTACAAGACTTGACATATTTTGATTTTCCAAAAAGCTGGGGGAAAGGGCATCTGTAATGGCTTAGGGGAGAAGTGGCTGTATATACACCCTTGTCATAAGACTGGCAATAGCTTAGTCTTTTCAGAGTTACATTATAAAGTACTTAAGGTGGCCATACATTGTACATCCCTTTAGGGTATCTAACCATCAGGCTGATTGGCTTAGCAGGCATTTACCGTAGAGTTGGCTGTACCATGTATTCCCGACAGCGTGAATGTTTGGAATTGTAACTCTACTTTCTACAATTGTTACAATTTTCAGTTTAAGTAGAGGAGAATAATAGAATCTCTTCTTTATTTACTGTAAATCCATTTTAAATTCTGTTCTTGTATTCATTGAAATGTATTATTAGGCACCTGCACCAACAACAGAGCTGATGACTGCATGATGCGCAATCACACCACCACGTCTAATTGTGAAGCCATGGCTGACACATGGATTGTGCATGACCCAAGGAAACCCGAATGCATTAGCAAGCCTCTACCACCAACAACTACTCCTTCACCTTCCTGCAAACCTTCTCCTCTGTGTGAACTTATGAAGAGCCAGTAAGCAATGGGCTCAAGGGCTGGGATTAGTTAAAGATATAATAGAAATATTTTTTTGTTGGGGGCCAGTTTTGTTGGCTTGCTAGTTGAAGCTTTTAAAGTTCTAATTGATCATTATGTGACTTTCTTAAAGGGCATTCAAGGCGTGTCACAGTATAGTAAATCATGAAGACTTCTACCAGGCTTGCATTTTTGACAGCTGCCACGTACCCCATTCTAACATGGAATGTACCAGCCTGCAGCACTACGCACTGCTCTGCGGAGATCAGGGAATATGTGTTGATTGGAGAAGCCAAGCTCCAGCCTGTGGTAGGTTGCCTGTTAAATTTGGTCTTCATATAGTTAATAATAAGCAATTTAGAACAAACTACATGTGATATTGTAGACTGGATTTATAAAGCATTTCACCTGTGTTAATACATTTGCAATTCCTTCCCATCATAGCCATTTCCTGCCCAGCAAATAAGGTCTATAACGCATGTGCTCCAGCAGTACCTCAAACCTGCCAAACCACGTAAGTTATCATGGTTGCTCTGTTCCTTCAACCAAGTACTATTAATGTAGGAAAGAAATATCCTTTCAATGATCACAAACAGTAAACTCTAAATCATAGATCCACAACTAGAGATGTAGCGAACTGTTCGCCGGCGAACTATTTCGCGGGAACATCGGGTGTTCGCAAGTTCGCAAGTTTGCGAACTTTTTGCGTATGTTCGCAATTTGGGTTCGCGTGGCGTTTTTCCGCTGCGTTTTTTCTCGGCCTAAAAACGCCACACATGGCGTTTTTCAAACGCTGCGTATTTCCGCTAGGTCTGCCAGCTGCCTTTGCATTTTTACGCAACGCTGTGTCAACAAAGTATTTTTCAGATAAATTTTTGCCCTTGATCCCCCTCCTGCATGTCACTGTCCAGGTTGTGGCACCCTTTAAACAACTTTAAAATCAGTTTTCTGCCCAGAAATGGCTTTTCTAGGTTTTAAAGTTCGCCTTCCCATTGAAGTCTATGGGGTTCGCAAAGTTCGTGAATATTCACACTTTTTTTTTGAGGTTCGCTACATCCCTATCCACAACCAGTGGTTCATGAGCAACATGTTGCTCACCAGCCCCTTTGATGAAGCTCCCAGTAGTCTCAAAGCAGGTTTTACGGTTTTACCCCAAGCAGAGCTTCCTGCAGGGCTCCCCAAGACTTTTTATACCTGAATGTAGCACAAGTAAAAAAAGGCTGGGGTTTCCTGCTCTAAATCAATATAACTGGATGTAGGTACATAAGGTTCATTGATCTACAATACATGTAGTCATGGGGGTATATATTAACACTGGAGACAAACATCACCACTGATGTTGCCTATAGCAACCAATCAGATCTTTGCTTTTGTTTTCTGGCATGACAGTTCAAATGTAATTGCTAATTGCCAATTGGCAATTGTCTCCAATGCTAATAAATACGCCCCTACTAATTGTAGGAGTGTCTATGCACCTCATTTCATGTGCTTGAATAAATATAGATGGTTTCCCAAATACACATTGTAACACATTGTTGTCCTGCCATGCCCATTAATCTTGCCAGTTGAGGTAGTGTGTACTAGAACATATTAGTGGGTCCTATTTATCTGCTTTTATTTACCCATTTTTTATATTGTTTTCATACAATTCTACAACTTTTGATATATCGGAAAGTAAATAAGATTTTCTACTGATATTAAAGCCAAGGGTTTTTAAATATTATAAGGTAATTGAACAGTTGCTTAGAATTGGCCCTTCTACAACATACTAAAAGTTAATATAAAGGTAAACCACCCTTTTAACATGGACTAACATGGAAAGTGGCTACAGTTGTGGGCAGCTTCTCCATATCTCGCCTGCTGTCACTGGACAAACCAAAAAACAAAAAAATCAGAAGGTCTGGGCTAGTGGTAAATGGGTGAGATCAGAAACAGGCAAATGTACACCATACTGGGGCATTAGAGGAAAAAACCAAATTAACCCATACTCCGCAGTATCATTTCTCATATTGAAAACATGGCAATAAATATATATATATATATATATAGAGAGAGAGAGAGAGAGAGAGATGTTATTTTTGTAGATTGTAAAAACAATCTTTGTGCCATTGATCTTTAGCCCAGAAGAGCAAACACAGATGAAAGAGGACAAGCGCTTAGTGGAAGGCTGTTTCTGCCCCCATGGCACCATGCCATTCAGCACTGACAAGGATGTCTGCGTAGCGAGCTGCGGTAAGATGGGCTAAAATAAATAGAAAAGCTAGACTTTTTTAAGGGGAAACCTTTAATACATTAAGGACTTAGCAAACTGTGATTACATTTACATCTATACGTACATAGAGTATGCAATTTCTGTTAATTAGACTGGGGATCAAATTCCCAAACAAACCTATACGATGTTTGCTTTTAACAGGTGCTACCTGCTGATTGGATGTTGTAGGTTATTGCTCCTGGTCAAACTTACCTCCACATGTAATCAAGGGCACAAAGTTTTCCTAGGTGCAGTAAACTATAGCAACCAATAAGATGTTTGTTTTTAAACAGGTGACCAGTATATGCTTCCTGCTGATTGGTTGATATAGGTTATAAGCCCTATAAGCAAACTTTGTACTTATTACCCCTTATGTGTTTTTTATTACATAACCCCATTACTGTCCTTTTGTGCATAGACTCACTTTTTCATTGTATATGAACATAAATATATAAAAACAGACTCAATAACAACATTTAGAGCCTATATATACTTTTATACTGTATGAGGTTTAGATAGGGTTAGACACAGAGTTGCATTTAATCTATCAATACAGTTAAATCATACTTGTTGAGTTCCCTCCTGTATTAAGGAGCTATAGGTTAGTGAGACTAATACCCACTATAAAGGGTAAGTAGCCCATGGAAGGCCTGAAATACTGCTCTGTACATTTTTTTCAGCTTCATTATAACAGTAAGGGTGATTTTAAAATGTTTAAATAGTTTAGTGTTCCATCCTGAAGCTAATTTGTACTTCAGTGGCCATCAAGGGATGGGTACCTGTAAATGCAAATAAATTGTTAAAGCATTGATTACAGTATTGCCTTTTATCTTGCTGCAGGTTGTGTTGGACCAGACAACATTCCAAGAAAGGTGTGTATCGATCTACACACCACAGTGTGGCCCAGACTAGGATTCAAAATAGGCCCTGGCATTTCCAATACACAGAGGCCCAAACATCCCCCACCAGCCCAATAAATAGTCACTAGCCATCTAGGGCCAATAGGCTGATGGAATGGCACAACCTATCCCCATAACCTTGCAACTATGAGCCAACCAGATGCAAGATGTTAAATGACCATGTACCATATTGGAACAGACCTATCTACTAGTCATCATGCCTATTTCGTCACAAATAAACCTTTCACAATTACATGTTACAAATTCACCCCAGCAAGTTGAAATCTGAAATTGTTTTGAATTTGTAGTTGAGGCCCATTATTGAGACCCACAGAGCTGAAGTGGATAATTAGGGTAATCCATCATACAAGTGAATAGTAGAAATATTGAGCTGGTGAATGTTTTTTATTTTCCCTACAGTATGGAGAAATCTTTCAGTTGGACTGCCAGGACTGCGTCTGTAGAGAGGGTGGAAGTGGCATCTTTTGCCAGGCGCACACCTGCAAGCACACTAAGAATATAAGGACATGTGATCTGGAAGGATTTGTGGCTGTGATCCAGCCTAGCGCTACAGACAAGTGCTGCAATGATACCATATGCCGTAAGTGAAGTCCGTTACATGGCAGGCCCAGACTTGGAATTATAATAGGCCCTGACATTTCAAGTACACAGAGGCCCAAACAGCCCCCACCAGCCCAATAAATAGTGACTGTCTATGGCATCTTACAGCAGCCCCTCTGGCATTTGCCAGAATCTGGGCCTAAGCCAAACCATTCCTGCCTCTACTCTCTATCATTCCTCTCTGTCTCCCCTTAGCACTACATTTATTAAGATCTTCCCCCCATTGTTCAAGATGTTATTGAACAAAATCTTTAAATGACAAATGTTGTTTTCATTTGTAGGATGTGATACCAGCCGTTGCTCAAATGCTTCGCCCAACTGTAGCATTGGGTATGAAATGGTGGGGAGCATTCCTGAGGGGCACTGCTGCCCTACTTACCAGTGTGGTGAGTTATGGCTTTTTTTGCAAACATTTCAGAGCTTGGTGTATTGCACAGTATTTGGAGATTCACAATCCACCTTCTGTTGTCATCTTTTGCAGTCCCTAAACAAGTCTGTGTGCATGGCAATGCTGAATACCGGGTAAGTATTAAAGTTCAGAAGAAGTTGTATATGGATGTGTCTTCCCTGCAGTGTTCAAATCCCTGTTCAGGACTCCCAGTGCATTTAAGAAAGAGGGAGCAGAAGATAAAGAAATGTAGAGTGAGGTAGGGGTAGATAATAGAGAGAAAGAGGCAAAGAGACTCCAGACATGGCTCTATTTTTCAGATATATTGCAAGGGAGCAATAGCCTGTGCTCCATCTCTGAAGGGTTCTAGATTGTGTATATTTTCAGTATTCTTTGGAATGGGCAAAGGTTCTCAATCCTATCCACTATGCCCAGTGCCAGTGTGCCAGGGTGCATTTTTGGTGCCAACAAAGCTTATTGTGCACTATATGTTCTTATTGGAATGCAAAGTGATTATAGAGGAGTAAACTGGTGATGTGCCACTGTAACTGTGTAAAAGTAGGATGTACCTGCCTCTATAGACATGTAGGTAACCGGTATCATAGAAACAATGTGACCTTTCACTTTAGTCCCTCTTGTGTCCTTTATGCCTCAGTTTTGTATGTTTTCATTGAGATTTATGGGAATATTTTGATTCTAGTCATTAAATTATATTACTGGTTAAAATACCTTTTCTTCTCTTCTAGCCTGGATCTCCTGTTCTTTCAGACAAGTGCCAGACATGTGTGTGTGGGAACAGCAGTACCGGATTGGAGATACAATGCCAGCGTGTTCCCTGCAACAAACAATGCCCACCTGTAAGCACCACATATTCTTTCATTTCTGATTTAATGTGACATTGGTACTTATTTTATAGTAATCTCATATGTATATGACAGTAAGGAGGCCTTTACATTAGCAATTGTATGGCTGTAATATAGTATAACAATACATTGACAGTAAGAGGGCAGATTTTTCAAAATGTGAGATTAGAGCTCACCACAGAAAAACTGACCTACTTTCTATTCATTCCTATGGGATTTTTAGAAGGCTATTTATCAAATGGTGAATTCTAACTTTCACCCATTGATATACATTCCTAAAAATTTCACATTCTCCCATTTTCATGGGTTATAGGGCAAGAAAATAATGCTATGGCAGGTAACACACATTGCACCCTTGACTCTCAAAAGGAAAAATTAAGATCACTTCAATAACTTAGCCGAAATAATAATAATGAATAATAATATAGTATTTTATGACTATAAAAGCAATAGCTACTCCCAAGAAAAGTGCAAAATTGTACCATACTACTCATAAACACATGGGTGTATAGCACAATAGGTGCACCTTGTTATGATCAAGTTATAAAAGCAGTAACCCAGTTATTCAGTCTCTACACAATCCTAGGTATGGCAAATTCATGTATTGTGGTTTATATGCTTATATGACTCCACAGATGGGTACTAAAGGACAGTTTTGCCTTGACTTTATTATGTGTGTTGAGATATGCGGTTAATGATTCATTGTCTGTGTCAATAGGGCTTCACACTGAGGCAGAGCATCAACGACTGCTGTGGAGTCTGTGAACAGACCCACTGTGTCTTGAATTATGATGGAGCCTACCAACTTCTGAATGTAAGTGCCTACCTGGGCAGTATTGTATGTATAAAGGGTACATTTTAAAGGAAGGCCTTAAAATATTTAGGGGGGCAGTATCTTAATCTTTCTCTTATGTTCTAGCCTGGGGACACCCTGCCGGCCCAGAATAATAACTGCACAGTATACAGCTGCACAAAGATTAAGAATCAGTTTATCAGCTCCGTCTCAAACATCTCTTGCCCCCAATTTTTTGAGGACGACTGTGAACCGGTGAGTAACTGGGAAGGACATCTCAGCAGGTCACCTTGAGAATTCAGCCACTCGACCTTAATTTGGGATATGTGCTGTGTAATGTGGTGTCTTGTAACTTCTGCACATTTGTCACACACATGGGAACTTGAGGTTCATACAAGGTTGAAAGTACAACTGGGACACTGCTTCCTTCCTCTCTCCTCGTATGAGCCACAGCTGCTCATCTCAAATCTACCACTAACCATTACAGTGAGCTCCACAAATCTAACCTACAACTCTCTAATAATAATAATAACTAATTGCTCTCCTTGGTACCTCTCTGAGTTATCAGGCCTCAGGCTCCCTGGTATCATTCAACTGTTCTTATTAGCCAATAAAGAATTAGTACCCTGCTCTCCCCTTTATATAGCCTCTTCTAGAAACTTCCCTACTTCATTTACCTGAAATAAATGCTATTCCTGCATATATTAGATTTGAAAATGTCAAATGCATATTTATCTAACTATATAAGCTAATTTATGTTATTTTTCCTATTCACAGGGAACTATTCAGCTCTTACCCAATGGCTGCTGCAAAATATGTAAGCATAACACTAAATTGTTCATACTGAGTGCCAACACATTCACTCTTGCTTTGTTATAATCAAATATAGCAATAACCTGGGCCTGTTGCTAGGAAATTTTTCAGGGTATTAAAGCATAGATTAGACTTGTTGCTGCAGACAGTATAATAAAGAGTGGGTCTTCATAATGTACCAATAAATGATGGTGGCAACATGAATAATTAAAGAAAAACACTTACACTTCTCTCTCCATGATATAAATAATTCTAATAATACTAATCCCCTACTGTTCCTATTCCTCCAGGTATTCAAAAGACCAAAGAATGCAAGATCCAGCAATTCTATGACTATTTGTCATACAATAACTGCATATCTCTCCAGCCTATCCAAATATCTCGCTGCGAAGGAACCTGTGATACATTTTCCATGTAAGAATCCCACAGAATATATAAATATATTTCATATATTTATTTAAACATGAATACAATAATTAATGAAACTGAAAATGTAGTTGTGCTTGGCCTCACCTTTCTTTCAACTTCCTTTATCCCCTTCTATAGTTTTCCTGTTGTGTTATAATCCTCTAACAAATGGCAAAGAGGTGACATGGCATAGCTACAATAATGGCAGAGATAGAAATTATTAGTGTTGGGTATGGAATGGTGGTAATGTAAACCACATCTGGACTGACAATCTATGAATTCTAGCAAATGCCAGAGGGGCTGCTGTAAGGATCCATAGACAGTCATTTATTGGGCTGGTGGGGGTAAAGGGAAATTATTTTTATATAGCGCTTTTCTACAATGGGACTCAAAGTGCTTTTTACAGCAAACAAGGCAGCCATTATAGGCTCACTAAGTGTGCTGGGACACCAAGGGATTAAGTGACTTGTCCAGGGTCACAAGGAGTTGCTATGGGGAAATCAAACCCAAATAGAAGATCAAACATCAAAGGCTAGAGTTGTCTAGGCCAACTCCTCCATTGTTCCATACAAATACTGCATTTCTAGCCCAATAAGCACAATACTGTCTCTGTCTAATAGCATTGTATATATATAAACTAATAACTGATGTTAACTGAATAATCCCTTCTTTCAGGTACTCAGCCAGCGCAGGGGCCATATCACATAAGTGCACTTGCTGCCAAGAGGTGCTGACCAGCCAGAAGACAGTGAACCTCCGGTGTACCAACGGGGCTGTTATCGCCCATCAGTACCTCGATGTAGAACAGTGTAACTGTGTAAACACCAACTGCGGTCCTGCCCAGTCTCAGGACTCGGAACTTAATGTCCGTTCTCGCAGGGCTTTGAGGAAAAGGAGACAGCTCCATGGTGGGGATTAGCCAATGCCGCAGTCTTATTTAAACCAAAAAAATTACTTTTTAACATAATAAGGGATATCTTGTTTATTTTCTTCTTTAAAATAAAGCCCTTTTCTCTTATTCATATTTGTGCATTGATATGAATCTTTGGTTGTATTTCTTCTTACTTACTATGTGAATACAAAAACAAAATAAAGATAAATCTAGCAGGCTTAGTACTATGGGTGCAGAAACTGTCATGGGACCCTCTGATAGTTATTCTGATACCAGCAAAAAAGGTCAATTAATCACAATAAATGCCCACACCCTCTCCATAGACATGAATGTGTTTATTAAATACACTTAACATCTAACATAGTGGCTAACTAGCCTACTTAATAATGAATATCCCTTTGATAAAAACCCCACAGTTCTTTATATCCGCCTAAAGTACACAAATTCATATACATAATACATATACAGGTATAGGACCCGTTATCCAGAATGCTTGGGACCAAGGGTATTCCGGATAAGGGGTCTTTCCGTAATTTGGATCTTCATACCTTAAGTCTACTAAAAAACCAATAAAACATTAATTATATCCAACAGGATTGTTTTGCATCCAATAAAGATTATTTACATCTTAGTTGGGATCAAATACAAGGTACTGTATTATTATTACAGAGAAAAAGGAATTAAAATTTAAAAATCCTAATTATTTGATTATAATGGAGTCTATGGAAGACAGGCTTTCCGTAATTCGGAGCTTTCTGGATAATGGGTTTCCGGATAAGGGGTCCGATACCTGTACTCATATACATAATATTGTACCTACCCTTAATACTACATTGTTCCACTGCATTGCCTTTAAATGATCCCACTATATTTTCAGGGATATTCAGGTTAATGGATAAGCACATCATCTCTAACTCACAACATACTTATGAATTTTAAGAAATATTGGGTTAACAGACATCCTGCTATAGTTGCATGGTTACATAAAATAGTACATATGTCTAAAACACTAACCTGGACCCATTAAATTGAGCCTCCCACCCCAAGTGAGGCCAGCTCAAGTGTTAGGGAACCACTAATCTAGCGTGTGGCATCAGCTCCATATTCTGAATCAGCTTCCATTTGGCCCAGTATGGCAAAGTCTCAGGCAGAATTTGCCCTTTATGCTGCTCTATGCTTTTCTTGTCATATTCCTATTTTATATATATATATTTAAATTGTGGCATGTACAAATTTTGGTCACCGTGCTGCTTGTCCAGTAATAAACACTATTTTTGCATGGTCCCTGACCCTAATTACCTTATTAGGCTTTGGTAACCTTTACAGTTAACCCATTGACAGTTACAGAGCTTAATAAAACCTCTGACATCCCAAACCTTGAGCTGTCATTCAGAAACCATGACTGAAGCTGACTGATGCATACAAAGCAGAGGAAGGCCATAAAGAGATGGCACAATGCTTCCAGCTCACAGTTTCCACTGTCCCTAATGTCGTCAAGAAATGGTAGTTAAAGGAGAAGGAACGGTAAAAAACGAAGTAAGCTTCATCAGAAAGGTCTATGTAAATACAGTCATAAGCACTCACAGAAATGCTGCTCTGAGTTCTCTGTGAAAAGAAACACTTAATTCCCTTGCTTCTATTATGTACACATGGGCTTCAGTATCAGACTTCCTTCTCTCAGCTAAGGCTGATGTCAGACGTGGCGTATTCTCGGCAAGATGAAAAACGCTTGCCGAGAATATGCCCCGCTACTGTAAATGCATCCTACCTGTGCCTGCACCCGAATGAATGAGGTACGCTTGGGTGCAGGCACATGTAGGCGAAATACGCATTAAAACGTGAGAGAATGCAAAGTCTTGCGTTTTTATGCATATTTTGTCTACATGTGGCTGCACCTGAGCATATCTCATTCATTCCGGTGCAGGCATGGGGCAGGTGTACAGAGCGTATATTGTCGGCCAAAGACCTCCAGAGTGTGAGCCTGAGCAGCTTGTTCCCTTCTCTCTCCTCCCTCCTGCCCTCCCTGCTGTAATCAGAGCCAAGAGTTACCCGGTTGCAGCAAGAGATACAGGCAGAAGGAGAGACGCAGGCAGAAAAGTGACACCAAGCTAATATGGCAGCTGCTATCTTTAAGGAAAAGGAAAGGCAAAGTCACTTGGGGGTGCCAAAATGTTAGGCACCCCCAAGTGACTTAAATCGCCTACCTTTTACCCTGGGCTGGTGCCCCTGTTCAGAGAGAACAGCACCGGGGTAGCTGCAGCGCTTCCTCCTTCCGTCTTCTGTCATGCGCGTATGCACAGTACAGGGAAAAGCCGAACTTTAACAGAGAAGTCGGCTTTTCACTCTACTGCGCATGCGCCGGTCCCGGGAATTTGCCGGCAAAACGAAGCAGGAAGGAGGAAGCGCTACTGGTGCCCCTGTTAGGAGAAAACAGCACCAGCCCGGGGTACCTGTAGCGCACACCCAAATGACTTAGCCTTTCTTTCTCCTTTAAACACAGAAAGCTTCTAGGGTTGTTTACTCAGGTATAGTAAAGCATTCAATTAATTAAATATAGTGTTGCACTGTTGTGGCCAATCTATTGGCAATACACTCAGAATCTTGGTCTCAGTAGCTTTTTTTCTCCTTTAAAGGAGAATGCAAGTCAAAATGTAAAAAGCATACTGCCCAATAGTCCTCCTATTGTTTAGTAAAAACGCCACACTTTTGGCTCACCTAATCAAATATTTACTCAGTCACACTTACTTCACATTTTCTAGAACAGGCAGCCATCTCTAAAAAGGTATTCTCCCTTCCTTTCCCTCCTTGCTTCATACTGCACATGTGTTTCATTCCCTCCCCCCCTCCCCTCTGCCAGATCCGCTTCTGATTGGCTGGTGTGCATGTGTAGCTCAGAACAGCAGACAGGATCAAGTTACACACATGCTCAGAGAATAGGAAGGCTGCCGCTGGCACCTACAGGAAGGGGAGAGAGATTTCAGTGATGTCACTGTAGGCTTCACACTGCTGTAGGCTGCCAGCACCATATCTCAGAGAAGCAAGCAGGGATCTGGGAATTTAGATATGCAGGTAGTACAGTACTTAAAAAGAATGCCTTTAGACTTACTTTTAATTTATATTAACCTTTCATTGTCCTTTAAGGGGAGCTAGTGAAGTCATTGAAAGATTTTTAAGACCAAGAGAACTGCTTGTATGCTGGCCAAGAAGGCAATTTCTCATATAACTGTGAATGACCTGCAGGAAGGTTTGGTTGACACAGGAGTGGAACTGCACTGCTCCATGGTTCAGCATTGCTTGCACAAACATGATCTGCATGGAAGAGCTATCAGGGGGAAGCCTTACCTGCACACTCATCACAAATTCTATAACGCAGCCCAAAGACTTGCGCCTATACTCAGGGCCATATTGTATATATATACATACATGCATCATAAGGTCTTTTGGCAAGAGGCCCTCAGGTGCCTATATATTACATAGTTACATAGTTACATACATAGTTACATAGGGTTGAAAAAAGACCATTGCCCATCAAGTTCAACCCATCCGAGTAAACCCAGCACACAACCTATACTAACCAATCTATACACTCACATACATAAACTATATATACAACCACTAATACTAACTGTAGATATTAGTATCACAATAGCCTTGGATATTCTGCTTGTTCAAAAACTCATCCAGGCCCCTCTTAAAGGCATTAACAGAATCTGCCATTACCACATCACTAGGAAGGGCATTCCCCAACCTCACTGCCCTCACCGTGAAAAACCACCTACGCTGCTTCAAATGGAAGCTCTGTTCCTCTAATCTAAAGGGGTGACCTCTGGTGCGTTGATTGTTTTTAAGGGAAAAAAGAACATCCCCCAACTGCCTATAATCCCCTCTAATGTACTTGTACAGAGTAATCATGTCCCCTCGCAAGCGCCTCTTTTCCAGAGAAAACAACCCCAACCTCAACAGTCTAACCTCATAGCTTAAATCTTCCATCCCCTTTACCAGTTTAGTTGCACGTCTCTGCACTCTCTCCAGCTCATTAATATCCTTCTTAAGGACTGGAGCCCAAAACTGCCCCCATACTCACGGTGAGGCCTTACCAGGGACCTATAAAGAGGCAAAATTATGTTTTCATCCCTTGAGTCAATGCCCTTTTTTATACAAGACAGCACTTTATTTGCTGTAGTAGCCACAGAATGACACTGCCTGGAATTAGACAACTTGTTATCTACAAAAACCCCAGATCCTTCTCCATTAAGGATACCCCCAACACACTACCATTCAGTAGATAGTTCGCTATTATATTATTTCTACCAAAATGCATAACTTTGCACTTATCAACATTGAACCTCATTTTCCAGTTTGCTGCCCAGTTTTCCAATTTTGTCAAATCGCTCTGCAAAGCGGCAGCATCCTGCATGGAACTTATAGTTTTGCACAATTTAGTGTCATCAGCAAAAATAGAAACAGTACTGTCTATGCCCACCTCCAGGTCATTAATAAACAAGTTAAAAAGCAAAGGACCAAGGACTGACCCCTGCGGTACTCCACTAACCACACTGGTCCAATTAGAAAATGTTCCATTTACAACCACTCTTTGTAATCTATCCTTCAGCCAGTTCTCTATCCAATTACAAATATTATGTTCTAGGCCAATATTCCTTAATTTGATCATTAACCTTCTGTGAGGTACTGTATCAAACGCTTTAGTAAAATCTAAGTAGATGACGTCAACTGCCATTCCAGCATCAAGGTTCCTGCTCACCTCCTCATAAAAGGCGACTAAATTAGTCTGGCAAGATCTGTTACGCATAAAACCATGCTGGCACAAACTAATAGTATTGTGAACTGCAATGTATTCAAGTACCCTATCCCTTATTACCCCTTCCAAAAGTTTTCCTACTACTGATGTCAGACTAACAGGCCTATAGTTTTCAGGCTGAGAACGAGATCCCTTTTTAAATAATGGCACCACATTAGCAATCCGCCAGTCTCTCGGCACCATCAAGCGATTTAGATTTATTTATTTACAAAAAGATTAGCAGATAACAAATCCTGTGCTACTGTTCCTTTAAGTCACACAGAAAGAAGGTTTCTGGGCTTAGAGTTTATACTCTGGGAAGGTAACATACAGGCACAAACAGGGGGGAAATAAATAATGCTAACATTGTCAGATAGTCAGATTCATTTGTGATGTTGATTTTGGTTTAACCCTTCCCTACCAGTGACATAAAATCCAAAGCTAAAGTGTGCCAGAGACAAAGATTTTACGCTTATAGAATCCCTTGGAGCAGGCTGCGGCTGGCAGGGAAGGTGTTAAAAACAGTGATGGCTCAGAGGGCAGCTATTCAAATACACTTTCGACACCTGTTGGTTCAGTTTGGGTGATTGATGCTTCTAATGCATAATGAATTGTTGCTGGAGGAAGAACTTGCATTTTTTTATTAAGGCCACTTGGGGGAGTAATGTTATAGGATACAGAAGCAGCAGAAAGTTAGAGCTGGGCTTTCCCACAAAGCGCCATACATGAAACTGTATAGTAGATGTATAACTGGATACAAATAAAGGCTCACTTACGTACAATTTTTTTAACCAAAATGCAGTGTTTTTTCTTCCACAAGTTGCAATGGGCAGGGAAGTATCAATAGGATTGCCAACTCCCCCACACCACAACTAGTCACTCAAATGTATCTCACCTCTATTACAAAAAATTATTATGCTTCATCCAACCCTCATAACAACCAGTCTTTCCACTATATCTCACCCACAGCACAGTCTCCCACCTATATAGTACAACCAGTGTCTCACCCTCAACACCCAAAGTCTCTCAAATTTATCTCACCCACCGCTCAACTAAATCTCACACACACCACAACCAGTCTCAGGGCATTTGCACCTACCAACATCATAACCAGCCACTCAAATGTGCCCAACCCATACCCGTCACTCCAATAGATCTCACCAACAGCCAAACCCGTCCCTCAATTACACGTAAACCACAGCACAACTAGTCATTCCATTATTCATCATCCACATTCACTCAGTTGCACCAACCAACATCATAACCAGCCACTCAAATGTGCCTAACCAGGTACGCAACAAAATCTCACCCACAGCCCAAGCATTCTCTTAATTATACATACACCATACCAGAATTAGTTTCTCAAAATTACCTAAACCACAGCACAGACAGTTTCTCATATGTACCTAACCCATTTCACACTCAATATACTATACCCACCGCCCAACCATTCTCTCAGCTACACCTAACCCGCACCACAAACAGTTTCTCAAAAAAAACCTAAAAACAACTGTTTATTCCCCTTTTCCTCACCCACAGCCCAATCAGTCTCACAACTGAACCTACCAACATTATAAACAGGCACTCAGTTTAACCTAACCCATAGCACAACCAGTCACTCCTCTAGAATTCACCCACATACTAACCATTATCTCATTTATACCTCACATATACCACAACCAGTTTCACAATTCATCACCCACAGCCCAATCCACTCAATAGCACCTACCGCCATCACCTACCACCTCACTTTATACCTGAGCCATAGCACAAGACATTTAAGTAAATATCACACACAGCCAAACCATTGTCTTAATTATACCTAAGCCACACCACAACACAACAAAACATAAACAACAAAACACAACAACACAACACAACACCCCTTCACACACACACCCTCCCACCCCTTCACACACACAACAACCCACCCACCCCTTCACACACTCACCCACCCTCCCACCAGTGGCGTAGCGAGGGGGGTGCCGAGGGGGCCATGGCCCCGGGCGGCGTATCAGAAGGGGCGGCGGCGGCTCCTTCTCTCTTACAGGCAACAGGCGCTTTTATAAGGTTGCGCCCGTGCGTATGACGTCACACGTCAGCGACGAGGCGCAACCTTATAGAAGCGCCTGTTGCCTGTAAGAGAGAAGGAGCCGCCGCCGATGGTCTGTTGGGGGTATGTACTATGGGGGAAATTGGGGGCACTGTGTGGGGGCTACTGTCTATGGGGAAATTGGGGCACTTTCCATGGGGGGGGCCAGGTCTTTGTGGGGTATTGTGTATGGGGGCACTTCCTATTGGGGGCACTGTGTATGGGGCAATTGGGGCTCTGTGTACGAGGGCACTTTCTATTGGGGGGCAAGGTCTTTGGGGGGTATTGTCTATGGGGACACTGTGTATGGGGCAATTGGGGCACTGTGTATGGGGGCACTTCCTATTGGGGGCACTTTGTATGGGGCAATTGGGGGCACTGTTTATGGGGGCACTGTGTATGGGGGCACTTTCTATTGGGGGAACTGTGTATGGGGCATTTGGGGCACTGTGTATGGGGGCACTTTCTGTGGGGGGGGCAAGGTCTTTGGGGGGTACTGTCAATGGGGGAACTGTGTATAGGGAAATTGGGGCACTGTGTATGGGGGCACTTCCTATTGGGGGCACTGTCTAAGGGCAATTGGGGGCACTGTGTGGAGGGGGCTGTCTATGGGGACACTGTGTATGGGGAAATTGGGGCACTTTCTATGGGCAATTGGAGGCAATGTGTGTGGGGGGCACTGTGTATGGGGGTACTGTCTATGGGGCAGTTGTATGGGGGGACCGTGGCCAGAATAGCGTTAGGGGGGCCTGGCCAGCATAGTGTTAGGGGGCACTGTGGTAGGGTGACCCTAATACTTTTTATGTCTGTGTGTCCTGTACTGATGGGAGGGGCCCCGTGATTTCTGATGGCGGCCCTGCCACTATGGGCAGCCACGGACGCACAGCTGCTTTTTTTATTTTGTCTATTTTTTTTAAGAATAACTAAATAGAGGGGCGGCAAATTTCCGGTCGGCCCCAGGCGACGAAAGCCCACGCTACGCCACTGCCTCCCACCACTTCACACACTTTTTGGGCCTTGTCTGATGAACAAATACTGGACTATGAGGAGATTAAACAAGCATTGCTGATCTGTTATGCTATCACCCCAGAGTTTTACCAGCAAACATTCTGGTCATTGCTAAAGACCCCCCAGTATACTTCCCTTGAGTTTGGTAATAAGTTATCAAGGGCCCCTGACAAGTGGGTTAAAGGGTCTGGGGCAGAAACAATGGAGGACTTAAGGCAATTATGCCTGAAAGAGCAATTTATGGAGCGGTGCCCCCCAGGAGTCCGAGAGTGGATTGTGGACCGTGAGCTACAGACTGTAGAAGAAGCTGCCCAGTTGGCAGACAAGTATATGGAAATCAGGATGCCCACCAAGAGAGGGCCCCAAGCACCAGGTACAACAGGTTCCAGGGCAAGAGAGTTGCCAGGCTCTCATCCACGTTCCGCTGGCACTAATGCTGCAACCCACCCACCGCTACCAGGGGCTGGGCCTAGAAGCTGCTTTCGATGCGGGGCCCTGGGTCACTTTCAAGCTTCTTGCCCTCTAAACCAGCGAGCTTCTGCTGTGTCAGGGGCTCAACAGCCTGCTTGACCAGTTGTCACTATTCAGAAGGAAAGTGCAGGGTGTGACTTGCCTGAAAACAACAGTGAGACCCCCGAATTTGCAGTAATGCAGATTCACTGGGCAGATCAGTCCAAGAGAAGATGCCATGTGATTCCAGTGCAAGTAGATGGAAACCCAGTGAAAGGGTTCCTGGACTCTGGTGCATTTATAACTCTGGCGGAACCTAGTGTGGTCACGTTACATCGCATCGTTCCAGGGAAAATGGCCCGAGTGATTCTGGCTGGAGGACAGCGCAGAGAGGTGCCACTTGCACAAGTGACTTTGGACTGGGGAGAAGGGCCCGTGCTGCATGAAGTGGGGGTCATGGATCAACTTCCTGCTGATGTCCTGCTTGGGAATGATGTGGGAGACATTTGCTGAGACAGCAGGCAGAGTCAGGCGAGCCACCCGCAGTTGTCCAGGAGGTAAAGGGCAGACAGATGTGACTGATGACCCATTTGACATAGGTAATTGGCAGGATTTTAGGGCTGAACAAGCAGCAGACCATTGTCTCCAGCCATTACGAGACAGAGCTGGGAAAGGGGTGGTAGGTACCGAAGCAGGGGAACAAATAGTGCAGGAGGAGGTTGTACTATAGAGTCCTCAAAAGCCCTTGGGGAAAACAAAGGGAAGCATGCCATCAGTTGTTGGTGCCTGCCAAATTTAGGACCCAGTTGCTCCACCTTGCACATGAGGTACCCCTCGCAGGGCACCAAGGGATTTCTCACACGCGCTATCGCCTGCTACAAAATTTCTATTGGCCAGGGTTGTCACAACAAGTGGCACAGTTCTGCTGATCCTGTGACAGCTGTCAGAGGGTTGGGAAAAGTGGGGACCGGAACAATCATACATTGTAACCCCTACCCGTGATAGGGGAGCCATTTCAGAGAGTTGCTGTTGATTTGATAGGACCCCTTAGCCGACCCAGCAGGACAGGTAAGCAATATATACTTACAATGTAAGTTGCTCCTGGGAGCTACAAGTGACTATTATAAGGAACTTTATGTGCAGAGACCATACAGCACTTACAGCAGGGAGAGTTACTCTCGTTACTGGACTGTGACTCAAGCCAGACTGGTGGCCCAGATCTACTAAATAACTGTCACGTACATGTGAGACTGCTGCCTGAGGCCGGCCACTGCCAGAGGGACTAGGCCACAAATACTCCCTACAGTTGTGCTCCTGTTGAGCAGTTATACCTTGTTTTGAACCAAAAGGACTGCTTGTTAATAAAGCTTTGTTGTACTATTACCTGCCCCTGTGCTGCTTATGTGCCCATAGTCTGGTCCCATGCTCAGGGAAGTCACACAGAACGTTTTAAACTTTTACATAAAACTGAATCGACTTGCCTAAAACTCCAGCTTTATTGTTATGCAAATGGGAGGTGCCCTGCAATCATGAAATCCAAGCCTTTGGTAGGCTGAAATGGAAAAATATATATATATTATGTTGTAGTTCTGCTTCTGTATTTGTGATTAGGTATGGGATCCCTTATCCGGAAACCCATTATCCAGAAAGCTCAGAATTACGCAATCCCCATCTCCCATAGACTCCATTTGAATCAAATAATTCAGAATTTTAAAACCGATTTCCTTTATCTCTGTAGTAAAATATATGTATATATATATATTTTTTTTTACATCCCCATAGCTAGTATAACCCTAAAAGTCAGTAGGGCTGAGGATAAATTGAGTTAACATACTGTGGTAGCCCCTCGTGGCTATGAGTGCTACGCTTGAGAACCACTGACCAACAGGGACTGGGCACCAACTCTGAACACAAATCCCCAAATAAATTTGCTTGGAAACAAAATGTTGCAATACAGGAAAAGAGATTTATTTTAAAGCATACATTTAGAATAAAAACCAAATATTGTACTGGTTTTCATTTAAACAATAAAAGCACATTCAGTTTTTTCTAATCTACTGATCTGAGCAGAACTGCCCCACAGGACCGTGTTTTTCATAAGTTTGTAGAAAAGCTTCATCTAAACGGGGCAAGATGAAAGGATACATTGCAGTGTAAAGCACAGGCCAGGAATTTAATAAATATTTTTAGGCACCAAACATAAAAACACATATCTGTGAGCCAATTAAGTGCCCAGTAATACATTAATCACTCTTCCCAGCGAAAGCGTATCCTAGAGCTCAGGGTTGGCTTTTTGGCAGGCCACACGTGGTGCCCATACATCCACACTGGTCTATGCTGGTGTATGTGTAGCTGATTTGGTTCCCATCCTGACACAGCAGCATTGTACTTTTGCTACTTGTCTCTGTGTCCCGACAGCAGTTGCACGTGTGTGATATTTCATTTGTTGCAGATGAGTACCTGGATGGAAGGGAAAAGAAATGAATGATAGGGGTCTAGAAATAGAATGTTGCATTGAATAAAAAGCTGGGAGCTTTAAGCCCCCTCTCCTAATCTGCCCAAGTTACACCCTCTTATATTTATTCACACCCTGACCTATATTTTCCCTTTACCTTTTGGTAGAATATACAACAATCAGTTCCACCCAAGGCAGTTAATAACTTGACAACAAATATTGTGCATTGTAGTGACTTTAGTGCCGGTGGAAAGGCATTTTGGGAAAATGAGTCGCCCGTGGAAGCAAAGATTTAACCATTGGTGAATAATTTTCCCCCCGTGGGGAGTGCAAGTGCAAAAACATCAAAGAGAACTCGAGATTTCTCAAATTAGAAAACAATGTTTGTCTCAAATTAGACAACAATACCCTTTGTTTTTTCACTTTGCACCTTTCCCTATAAGTAATAAATGAGCCCTTATGTAAAATTGCTCATAAAACCTTGCGCTCTTAGCTATCCATAGAACCACTGGCTGTTGGTTTGCCCTTCTAACCTGGTGGTTTCCAAACTCTTAAGATGGCCAGACACGAGTCGATTGTAGCTGCCAATATCGGTCACTTGATAAGAAAACAAATAATAAAGCCTCTACTCTAAATAGTATTTATAACAAAGTAAATGTAAACGAATGACAAATTGAAGCCCCAAACAAATCAAAACCCGTACCAAATAAATATAAAGGTCTGGGTGTGAACACCCCAGACCTAGCGCAGTTGTGAAAAAACTCTAGGGGGCCCCAATGGAAATTTGTAATTAATGCAGAATCAGAAAAAGCTCACCAGAGTCCACAGTTGGTCCGGGTGCTCAGGGCCCCGAACCCGTAGCTGAAGGGAGAAGTTATATCATATACAGTTGAGCTCCAAACATCTCCGGACACGACATGCTGCTAAAACCAGGTCTTTATTGTTCCATCTAAAAACTAGACGCCTGACATGTTTCGTGCGCGAACGCACTTACTCATAGGCATGCCTATGAGTAAGTGCGTTCGCGCACGAAACATGTCAGGCGTCTAGTTTTTAGATGGAACAATAAAGACCTGGTTTTAGCAGCATGTCGTGTCCGGAGATGTTTGGAGCTCAACTGTATATAATATCGGTCACTTGGACCGGTTCGGCAGCTTATTGGCCCGTGTAGGGGCAGGAACGAGGGGCATGCCCGACCGATATCTGGCCTGAAATTGGGCAGATATCGATCAGGCAGGTTAAAAGATTTAGGCGGATCGTGGACTGCATCGGCTCATTGATGTGGTCCCCGGACCAACTGCGCCCATTGCTCCTGTTATAATTTGATCGTTTGGCCCCAGCCTACATTTTCCCGATATTGCCCACCCGTAGGTGGGGATATCGGGAGAAGATCCGCTTACTTGGCAACCTCGCCAAGAAAGCGGATCTCAACGTGTATGGCCACCTTAAGACTGCCTCCTTCAGGGGGGCCAACAGGAATAGAAGGAGGGATCCAGCATGAAGACCAGCTAGACCAGGAATCCACAATGTAAAGCGTAGGTGAACCATACCAGCATGAAAAAGGTTCTTTGGGGATGCCAAATAAGAGCTGATTGGCTATTTGGTAGTCCCATGTGGACGGCTAGCCTGCAGGAGGCTCTGCTTGGGGATCACTGAGCTAGACTGAAATTTGGGAAATATGCCTGCTCGATACTCCTGAAAGGCTAGATTGGAGGTTGATAAGGGAGGGACTTGAGATAACATTCTCTTGTTGTTCGTAAACACTGAATAGGTTTTAAAAGTAGTTTTTCATATATCTGTACCTTGTTATATACTGGGGGGGGGGGGCACTGGACAGTAAAAGTTAAACAAAAGCATTATATAAACCCACAAATTGGTGCTCTTACATTGAATAGGTTTCACATAATCCTTCACAGCGAGTCATGATGACCTGTGCTTCGCAGCTCTCATAAGTCACATTTTGCAGATAAGTTTTTAACTCACATCCATTCTTTTTATTACCTATAGGGAAAAATGATATACTGTAGGTATAAAGAGCATGAAAAAAAATGCCCCATTCGTCATAGCCCTGCCCCCAAGTGACATCAAAGCCCATCACCAAACCAAAGGCCTGAAAGAAAAAACTATGGGCAGGCCTTGATTTGTGTCTGTGACTGCTGCTGTTTTGTGTTGCTCAGCAGTGGCAGCTGAAACACCCTGTATGCCATAGGCCTAAAAGCAGTTGAAAGCTGAAAGTAATAAAAAAAGATAAAGAGATAAAACAGAGTAGAGGAGGAAATAAAATGTGACCTGGGGAGACAAGTCTAAGCAAAGCGATAATGGAACAGAAAATGAAAGCATTCTTACATGTTTTACAGCAGCCATCTTGTGACAATTGGATATTTTCCTGTGAATTCAAGAGACATGGTTTGTTAATTATGAAACATGGTAGGGTTTGATGGGACTAAACAGCTTAGCTAAACTCATAAGGGTTATTTAAAAAAAAAACACAGGGCAAGGTATAAAGTGCAAAAATTGGGGGAAATCAACAATTTAATGACACTATTGCAGCCTGCCCTGCTACAGATTGGAGTATAAAGACCCCCTTTTCCTCCATGGAGACAACTATGCCTGTGCTTAGCAACACTATATTAATAAGGAGTGAATGGGGGGGACCTTTCCATATGTAATTCACCAGTAAAACTTTCTCTCAGGTTGCTATGTTGTGTTGATTACCAAGACTGCATCTGCCAGTAAGGTGTCCCCCTCACAGCGGCCTTACCCGCTCCATGCTTACCTCTTCCATGTCGGAATGGGTCCTAGGGGGGGGCTCCCCTAGTAACTAGGTGCTCTCTGCTGCCTGAGGCAAGGCCCCCCTCTCTTATTTGCACATCATGATGCAAGTTAGAGAGCAGCAGAGGATGCAGGCTGCAATGGAACCCTATTGCCTGCACCCACTTGATAAAAGAAACTTCCCCTACTGCAAGTAAATAAGCACTAGGGGGCACACTTCTGCAGCCCTCTGAGCTCCTGCTATTGCATCAGCGGCAGTCATAAATGCGACCATTGCGCCTCTGTGGTTACTTACAGGTTTGCATTTGTCTTCATTAAATGGTGGGCACGTTACATCTAGTTCATGGATCTCAAACTCTGCTCCTGAGCAACTGTATGTCCTGCAGTCTCTGGTAATAGCCTCTCCTGGCTACAATACAAGGAATACAACATGTAGTCAGATACACAGGAATGTGAAATGAGCAATCAATCTAGAAATGAGTGTAAATGAAAGCCCCTGTGCTGTTAGCATGCAGCACCACAGAGGTACTACTCGGCACTACTGTTATTGCTATGTATAAGTGCAGGGTCGGACTGGGCCGCCGGAACACCGGGAAATATCCCGGTGGGCCCTGGTGGCCCAGACCCATCCCCCTGCCTGACTGCTCCTGCCCTGACGCCTTAAATTTACACACTTGGGGGAGGACATCGGGTGGGGGGCCCCTCTGGGGGGGGCTAGGGGGCGTGGGCACCTGCGGGGCCCCTGGGGCAGGAGCCCCAGTGGGCCCTTCACCCCCCAGTCCGACCCTATATAAGTACATGCCTTGCCTAGGTCAATCCCTATTGTGCAGAAAGTTGATTGTTGTGTATAAAGGAAAAATAAAAAGATGCCCAATGTGCATTTGCAGAATACAAAGCTAAGCATTAATTACAGTAACACAATAATTACAGTCCAGCACTTAGAATAAGTTTATAATATGCTGAGAAATGCTGTGCTGAAGTCAGAGGCTTTTCTAGCCATAATCTTGCCTGAGGCAGCTTTTACGTTGCTACTTTGTAGTCTAGTATGTTAGTTTAATAAAGGGGGAGGAGTTTGTGGTTGTTGGGAGGGGCCCATCAAAATGATGCTGCCTGTGCCATGAGCTGCCTGTATTCCACCTGTGAGGACTATGGTGAAAACATTCAGGCCAGCAGCTACTCATTTCTCACTGAAAACACTTGTATTTTGGTCCTTGTCGAGATCAGTAGAAGGCTTCCTGGTCTTCGCACAGCAGTTGTCATGGCGATGATGAGTCATACATGTGACACTGTGTAGCACATCGGGGCAGGGTCGGACTGGGGGGTGTCCAGTCCCCCGTAGGGGCCCCTGCCGCGCACCCCTAACCCCCCCACAGGCACCCCATCCGACGTCCTCCCATGAACGCTTGAAATGCGTCAGGGGAGGACATCGGAGGCCAGAGGAAGCAGCAATAGGGTCAGGTCTGGGCCGCTGGGGCCCACCGGGTATTTTCCTGGTATCCCAGCGGCCCAGTCCGAGTCTGCATCAGAAAACTGGAATCCCTGACAACTGGGACTATAGGTGGCCTGGTTTAGCACAGCCCATGGCCCGGTGGTTGGGGACCCCATGACTACATGAGGCTCAGTTTGGCAGTATTTATGTCCCCAAAACTTGCCTTTAAGTCAGAAATTTAAAAATGAGCATCTGCTTTTCGGTGACTTGGGACGTCTAAAGGGTTGTAGAGCCACTGCTCATAAGCCTCTTGTATGGGATCACTGCCTAAACCGTTCCCTTACATCAGGTTGACACCAGAACAAACAGCTGCTTATAATGGTATTGCTACTTAGCAACAGTTACCAAGTCCCAGTTTTTGAACTCTTGTGTTGTGGTTTTATAACTTAAGGCGGGCATACACGGGCCGATTCTAGCTGCCAATATCAGACCCTTAGACCCATTCGGCAGCTTATTGGCCCGTGTATGGGCACTAACAATGGGCCTGCCCGACTGAAATCATCCAGATCTGGTTTGGGCAGGTCTAAAAATTTAATGGGATCGTGGACCGCAAACGACGGAGGCCTATACCTATCATTCTAATTTGATTGTTTGGCCCCAGGGCCAAATGACCGAATTAGCCCAATATCGCCCATCCGTAGGTGGGGATATTGGGAGAAGATCCACTTGCTTGGCGAGGTATGGCCACCTTTACTCACTTTCATTCACTATTATAACCCAAATAGGGAACTTACTTGTATTAACAAGGTAGAACCGCCGACATTCACAACGCACTGTGTCTGAATACACTCTGGGCAGCAGCTGCTTGAATTGTACTGAGGTTCAAATCCCTAAAATAAGCATTAAAAGAAAAACCATCAACATACGAAATGAGGGAATAAGTGCTTTTCAAATAAGTTGAAATTTTTGAGATATCTACAGCAATGCGCCCCAAGGCCGCCCCCTGTCCGCTGCCCAAAAATGGGCAAAAATGGGGTCCCTTAACGGTTAAAATATAGCTTTGGTCTTCCAGATTGGCTGTGCAATGAAGTACAGTTTTATAGCATCAGTTAATGATGGACCAATTAGAATACTTACAGGGTCACACTGAGCCATACACGCCACAGGGTTGCATATCACTTCTAGTGAGGAGGACAGGCACTCACAAACAGTACAGCTTTCATAGAACAGAGCTTCCGGCTGTAGATTTATAAGACAGAATGAAACTGAGTTAACAAGGAATACAAAAACACATACATTATAATATACTGTATATATAGTTGTAGTTCTTATCAGTCCATAGAGCCAAAATAAAATAATGCAGTGCAGTAGAATTAGTGAACCAATCACCATGTGCAAATGTGTGTAGGCACCATCTCAGTGCATTGTGCCTGAGTCTGAGCTTTCAGAAGGAGCCAGCGCTACACATTAGAACTGCTTTCAGCTAATCTATTGTTTCTCCTACTCCCATGTAACTGGAGGAGTCCCAAGCCAGACTTTTTACTAGGTGGGTTATGGGAGCATTTTTAGCTATGCTACCGTCCCATTGTTCTGCTGGTTGGCTGCTGGGGGCAGGGGAAGGAAGGGGGTGATATCACTCAAACTTTCTGCTCAGCAGTAAAGTCACATGACTGAGGGAACCTTGGGAACTAAGAATATGGCTAGCCCCATGTTAGATTTCAAAATTAAATATAGACATCTGTTTGCTCTTTTGAAAACTGATTTCACTACATGATTCTGCTGAAGATGCTTTATTAACTAATGCATTGCCAATTGCCAATCCAGCCCCCGTAAACTAATAGATTAGATAGATAACTGCTCCAAAAATCATCTAGAATTCAAACGGACAGTTTCAAAAATCCCATTAGGCGGGGACTACATACATGGCCATTATGACTGATCACTGACCAATGGGCCAACCGTTAAAATAAGCCCAATTTGGCACAGAATGTTGGTGATTACAATGCCATTTTAGAAGCAGAAGGATAATGCTTACCAAATATTCAGCATTATTATAAATGCAGACATTCTTTGGAACTGCAAGAGATAAAAGAAAGGACCAACGATTAGCAAGGATGAAAGTTCTTTACTGCAATGTAATACAATGTGTCTGGGTCATCAATTAGCTGAGCAATGTGTCTAAGCGAACATGAGCAAACAGATATGTAAAATCTATTCTACTATAGGCACTATCTCGCCCTACTATCTCACAGCCACAGTCTCTTCCTAGAGGCTATTACCCCCCCACTGTTACTATAGGTACCATCTCTCCCTACTATACCTGCTATCCCACAGCCCCAGTCCCTTCCCAGAGGCTATTATCCCCACTGCTACTATAGGCACCATCTCTCCCTACTATACCTGCTATCCCACAGCCACAGTCCCTTCCCAGAGGCTATTATCCCCACTGCTACTATAGGCACCATCTCTCCCTACTATACCTGCTATCCCACAGCCACAGTCCCTTCCCAGAGGCTATTATCCCCACTGCTACTATAGGCACCATCTCTCCCTACTATACCTGCTATCCCACAGCCACAGTCCCTTCCCAGAGGCTATTATCCCACTGCTACTATAGGCACCATCTCTCCCTACTATACCTGCTATCCCACAGCCCCAGTCCCTTCCCAGAGGCTATTATCCCACTGCTACTATAGGCACCATCTCTCCCTACTATACCTGCTATCTCACAGCCACAGTCCCTTCCCAGAGGTTATTATCCCCCCACTGCTACTATAGGCACCATCTCTCCCTACTATACCTGCTATCTCACAGCCACAGTCCCTTCCCAGAGGCTATTATCCCCACTGCTACTATAGGCACCATCTCTCCCTACTATACCTGCTATTCCCACAGCCACAGTCCCTTCCCAGAGGCTATTATCCCCCCACTGCTACTATAGGCACCATCTCTCCCTACTATACCTGCTATCCCACAGTGACAGTCCCTTCCCAGAGGCTATTATCCCCCACTGCTACTATAGGCACCATCTCTCCCTACTATACCTGCTATCCCACAGTCACAGTCCCTTCCCAGAGGCTTTTATCTCTGTTTCTACTATAGCCGTCACCTTACCCTATGATACTTGTTATCCCATTGCCAAAGTTTCACCCTAGATGGGGTGCTATTAAGCCTACAGTAACTATAAATGCTGCTCCGCTTTGTGCACATTAAAGAAGTACGTGTATACACGTGTACGTGTTCTGGTTTATTTGTAAATATTATAACTTACCACAGGAATAATCTGGGCAGCAGTGTCCTTCAGTAAAAGTGGCATTTAGTTGGAAACCTGGGTCACATTGGAGGGAAATGCTAGAACACAGGCTGGGATTACACCCTAGGGACGAAAACAACAATTGTCAAATGCAATGTTATTTGTAAGAATTACTTTGGTCATTAGGAGATGTGGGTCTCACCCATCTATGGGAACCCAGCACAGTTTAGCAGGAGCTATGTTAATATCTTTGCAACTATTACAGTGACTGATATGACCTTGATTTCATATATCTCTATTTTTGTTTTGATGGTGAAGGATAGAGAAATAGAGAAAATAGAAGTATAGGAAAATAAGTAAAGAAATATTTGTTTAATTAGGAGTTTGCCATGACTTACTGCACTCAATCTTATTGCAGCATGTGTCTTCAGAGCTAATGTAAGTCACCGGGTAGAAACCTTCTTCATCGCAGGTAAATTCCTCTTGTGGGCACTCGTGGGGAGAACAGGTGACTTCAAAGTCTCCTTCCCTACACACACAGTCCTGGCAGTCCAACCCAAATATGTCTCCATACTGTAAGGGAACAAATATGGATCTTTAGCCTTGCTAAACTGATTTTATATTGGAGATTCAAGCTGATCTAAAGCCGTAGGAGGAATGTAGGTGAATAGTATGAAGTATATATATATTTATATACATGGTATCTTTAAACTGATGATGTGACTTCTGCACCACCAGGTGCCCTGGCAATACACTATGCTGCCAACAATGGTTGGTTGTATTGGTTGTACCAATTAATATGTTACTGGTACGCTAGCAGAGACTTACTGAGATGTATTTGTATACCTGCTCTTAAGATTCCCCCCAAATCCAATGTTTGGCACTACAAACGGAACAAGTACAGGGAAAATATAAGTACAGAAAAGTACACATGAACCTAATACACCAGGCCCACATGATCAACAGCACTGTACTGTAGATGAGTGCATATTATATTAAACAAAGATCAACACAATAATGAGTAAAATGCACAGAACACACTGGTAGCATTACATAAATGGGAAGGGTTCCCACCTGTCTGGTTTTGACCTGGTTTTCCAATTGAGAAAACTGGGCAGGACTCTTTCAGATGATCACCAAGTCATAGCCCTGCCCCTGCAATGACATAGCCCCACCCACCTCGGATCACTGCCCCGCCCAGTGACGTCATGTCCCAGTGCCCAGGGTTAGCCACGGCAAAAGGTGCCAACCCTAGTAGATGTATTTCTCACACCTTTACACTTTTCTATACAGTATGTGGCCACTTGAAACATTTCTCAAGTGGACTATGTAATTACATGGTTGCTAGGGTCTAATTCACCCTAGCAACCAAGCAATGGTTTGAATAACAGACAGGTGGATACAGAGAAATTAGGGATAAGAGAATGATTAATTTAGAAAAGAGCATAACTGCATTCATTTTTGTTAGAGATGAACGTTTAGCCATTAGTCTTCCATGGAGTTTGAATAATGCAGTGCAACAGATGCAGTAATACAAACATATCACAGATGGCTTTAGTATGGTATGAAATATATTCAGTGTTTCCATCTGTAGGTTTCTTTATCAGAAGTGTATAGTTTTGAAAAAAATGTCTCCATTAAAGTGAAAGGATAATGTAGGCTTGCTTACCTTGTATTCCACATTATTATAAATGCAGACATTCTTTTGAACTGCAAATAAATAAAACACGGTACAGTTAGTTATTAGCCCTAAAATACAATCAGGAAGAGCCCGGCCTGCAACTGCCTGTGACCCAGAGAAAATTGTGTGAGTGTTGGCCTAAATCCACCCAACGGGGTCCTGCAGGTGTCAGCTGGCCCCCATATCACTGTTTTGCAAAATACATCAATTAAAAATATGCAGCCTTTTCATAATTTTTAATGTGATAATATGGGGTTAGACACAGAAGGAAAATGGAACATCTTTAAAACATTGCTTTGCAGGTATACACAACAGTATATTCCCCTTGTAAGCAAGGAGAGGCATCGCAAAGCAAAACCTTTATGGCTGAATAAAAGTGTTATTGTCGAGGTTGGTAAGAAAAAACGTACTTTTAAAGCATTCAAGTTAGCTGGGACAGCAAAAACTTTCATCAGGTACAAGGAAGCAAATAAAGCATGCAAAAAAGCTATCAAGCAAGCTAAAATAGAGATGGAAAGGGATATTGCTGCTAGGAGTAAAAAGAATCCAAAATTATTTTTTAATTATGTGAATAGTAAAAAAATGAAGCAAGAAGGGGTGGGAACTTTATTATCACAGGGGGGTAAGTTGGTTGATGAGAACGGGGAAAAAGCAGAAATTTTAAACTCTTATTTTTCATCTGTCTATACATCTGAGGAGCCAGCTAATGAAGGCTTCCCTTTTAATATACCCAGTTCTAGTAATTTAGCTACTGACGCATGGGTCACTCGGGAGGAAATTCAAAAGATACTTGAACATGTAAAGGTAAACAAAGGTCCAGGACCGGATGGGATTCATCCCAGGGTATTAAATGAGCTGAGCGCTGTGATTGCCAAGCCTCTTCACTTAATTTTTCAGGATTCGTTGAGGTCTGGCATGGTGCCGAGAGACTGGCGGATTGCTAATGTGGTGCCGTTATGTAAAAAGGGATCCCGTTCTCAGCCTGAAAACTATAGGCCTGTTAGTCTGACATCAGTAGTAGGAAAACTTTTGGAAGGGGTAATAAGGGATGGGGTACTTGAATACATTGCAGTTCACAATACTATTAGTTTGTGCCAGCATGGTTTTATGGGTAACAGATCTTGCCAGACTAATTTAGTCGCCTTTTATGAGGAGGTGAGTAGGAACCTCGATGCTGGAATGGCAGTTGATGTCATCTACTTGGACTTTGCTAAAGCGTTGGATACAGTACCTCACAGAAGGTTAATGATCAAATTAAGGAATATTGGCCTAGAACATAATATTTGTAATTGGATAGAGAACTGGCTGAAGGATAGAGTACAAAGAGTGGTGGGAAATGGAACATTTTCTAATTGGACCAGTGTGGTTAGTGGAGTACCGCAGGGGTCAGTCCTTGGGCCTTTGCTTTTTAACTTGTTTATTAATGACCTGGAGGTGGGCATAGAGAGTACTGTTTCTATTTTTGCTGATGACACAAAATTGTGCAAAACTATAAGTTCCATGCAGGATGCTGCCGCTTTGCAGAGCGATTTGACAAAATTAGAAAACTGGGCAGCAAACTGGAAAATGAGGTTCAATGTTGATAAGTGCAAAGTTATGCATTTTGGTAGAAATAATATAAATGCGAACTATCTACTGAATGGTAGTGTGTTGGGGGTTTCCTTAATGGAGAAGGATCTAGGGGTTTTTGTTGATAACAAGTTGTCTAATTCCAGGCAGTGTCATTCTGTGGCTACTAAAGCAAATAAAGTGCTGTCTTGTATAAAAAAGGGCATTGACTCAAGGGATGAGAACATAATTTTGCCCCTTTATAGGTCCCTGGTAAGGCCTCACCTTGAGTATGCAGTGCAGTTTTGGGCTCCAGTCCTTAAGAAGGATATTAATGAGCTGGAGAGAGTGCAGAGACTGCAACTAAACTGGTTAAGGGGATGGAAGATTTAAACTATGAGGTTAGACTGTCGAGGTTGAGGTTGTTTTCTCTGGAAAAGAGGCGCTTGCGAGGGGACATGATTACTCTGTACAAGTACATTAGAGGGGATTATAGGCAGTTGGGGGATGTTCTTTTTTCCCTTAAAAACAATCAACGCACCAGAGGTCACCCCTTTAGATTAGAGGAACAGAGCTTCCATTTGAAGCCGCGTAGGTGGTTTTTCACGGTGAGGGCAGTGAGGTTATGGAATGCCCTTCCTAGTGATGTGGTAATGGCAGATTCTGTTAATGCCTTTAAGAGGGGCCTGGATGAGTTCTTGAACAATCAAAATATCCAAGGCTATTGTGATACTAATATCTACAGTTAGTATTAGTGGTTGTATTTATAGTTTATGTATGTGAGTGTATAGATTGGTAGGTGTGGGTTAGGTGTGCTGGGTTTACTTGGATGGGTTGAACTTGATGGACACTGGTCTTTTTTCAACCCTATGTAACTATGTAACTATGTAATATGGTTTGGAACTGTTCCCTAAGCCCCTCCCCCTGTTGCTCTGCTGATCTGGCTGACTTCTTTGAGACTTAAACAAAATGTGGTCAACTGTCCTCAGCCTGCACCCTCCAAATGCCACAATTCCCTGAACATGTGATGTCAATAGGAAAAGGAACATCAATGGATTGTGGGTTATGTAGTTCCTGCATGCTGTCTGTATGTTGTGGATAAGTTGTTACAATTTGTAACATCAGTGTTTTAGTCCCTCCTCCCCTGCCAACATCAAATGATGCAGAAGGAGAATTTTGCAGATGGATTTCAGTATATACAATGGTATTTATTCATACTTTTTAAAGGAACAGATTACAGTGATAGGTATGTTAGTGGTTTCTCTGTTGTGTGGGCTCTTTAACAAATTTTGATTTGGGGCTGTACTTCAAGAACTGAAAGGAAGCAGGTTTGCCCCACTGCACCTGCTATACCACAGCCATTATTCCTTCCCAGACTGAGTGCTATTAACTCTACAGCTGCTCTAATTGTTGCTGTGCTCTCTGCACATTGAAGACATGCACATTTCTGGCTTATTCCAAAATATACATATATATATATATATATATATATATATATATATATATATATATATATATATATATATATATGTATATCAGCTTACCACAGGTATATTTGGGGCAGCATTGTCCATCAGTATAAGTGGCATTTAGAACCATCTCTCCCTACTATACCTGCTATCCCACAGCCACAGTCCCTTCCCAGAGGCTATTATCCCCCCACTGCTACTATAGGAACCATCTCTCCCTACTATACCTGCTATCCCACAGCCACAGTCCCTTCCCAGAGGCTATTATCCCCCCACTGCTACTAGAGGCTATTATCCCCCCACTGCTCCTATAGGCACCATCTCTCCCTACTATACTTGCTATCCCACAGCCACAGTCCCTTCCCAGAGGCTATTATCCCCCCACTGCTACTATAGGCACCATCTCTCCCTACTATACCTGCTATCCCACAGCCACAGTCCCTTCCCAGAGGCTATTATCCCGCTGCTACTATAGGCACCATCTCTCCCTACTATATCTTCTATCCCACAGCCCCAGTCCCTTCCCAGAGGCTATTATCCCCCCACTGCTACTATAGGCACCATCTCTCCCTACTATATCTGCTATCCAACAGCCCCAGTCCCTTCCCAGAGGCTATTATCCCCCCACTGCTACTATATGCACCATCTCTCCCTACTATACCTGCTATCCCACAGCCACAGTCCCTTCCCAGAGGCTATTATCCCAGTGCTACTATATGCACCATCTCTCCCTACTATACCTGCTATCCCACAGCCACAGTCCCTTCCCAGAGGCTATTATCCCAGTGCTACTATAGGCACCATCTCTCCCTACTATATCTGCTATCCCACAGCCAGAGTCCCTTCCCAGAGGCTATTATCGCAGTGCTACTATAGGCACCATCTCTCCCTACTATACCTGCTATCCCACAGCCAGACTGTACAGCGTTGCGTACCCTTGTGGAGCTTTATAAATAAAGTTATACATACATACATACATACACAGTCCCTTCCCAGAGGCTATTATCCCCCCACTGCTACTATAGGCACCATCTCTCCCTACTATACCTGCTATCCCACAGTCACAGTCCCTTCCCAGAGGCTATTATCCCTCCACTGCTACTATAGGCACCATCTCTCCCTACTATACCTGCTATCCCACAGCCCCAGTCCCTTCCCAGAGGCTATTATCCCCCCACTGCTACTATAGACACCATCTCTCCCTACTATACCTGCTATCCCACAGCCCCAGTCCCTTCCCAGAGGCTATTATCCCCCCACTGCTACTATAGGCACCATCTCTCCCTACTATACCTGCTATCCCACAGTCACAGTCCCTTCCCAGAGGCTATTATCCCCCCACTGCTACTATAGGCACCATCTCTCCCTACTATACCTGCTATCCCACAGCCCCAGTCCCTTCCCAGAGGCTATTATCCCCCCCACTGCTACTATAGGCACCATCTCTCCCTACTATACCTGCTATCTCACAGTCACAGTCCCTTCCCAGAGGCTATTATCCCCCACTGCTACTATAGGCACCATCTCTCCCTACTATACCTGCTATCTCACAGTCACAGTCCCTTCCCAGAGGCTATTATCCCACTGCTACTATAGGCACTATCTCTCCCTACTATACCTGCTATCCCACAGTCACAGTCCCTTCCCAGAGGCTATTATTCCCCCACTGCTACTATAGGCACCATCTCTCCCTACTATACCGGCTATTCCACAGCCACAGTCCCTTCCCAGAGGCTATTATCCCCCCGCTGCTACTATAGGTGCTACTTCTCCCTACTATACCTGCTATTCCATAGTCCAGGGGTCCCCAACCTTTCTTACTTGTGAGCCACAGTCAAATGTAAAAAGACTTGGAGAGCAACACAAGCACCATAAAAGTTCATGGAGGTGCCAAATAAGGGCTAAGATTGGCTATTAGGTAGCCTCTATGCACACTATCAGCTTACAGGAGGCTTTATTTGGTAGTAAATCTTGTTTTTATTCAACCAAAACTTGCCCCCAAGTCAGGAATTCAAAAATAACTACCTTATTTGGGGGCACTGAGAGTAACATCCAAGAGGTTGGTGAGCAACATGTTGCCCCCGAGCCACTAGTTGGGGATCACTGCCATAGTCCTTTCCCAGAAGCTATTATCTCTGTTTCTACTATAGTCATCATCTTACCCTATGATACCTGTTATACTATTTCCAAAGTTTTTCCCTAAATGGGATGCTATTAAGCCCCCAGCAACTATAAATCCTGCTGCACTTTGTGCACATTACAGAAGTATATTTGTTCTGGTTTATTTATAAATATTATAACTTACCACAGGTATAATCAGGGCAGCAGTGTCCTTCAGTAAAAGTGGCATTAACTTGGAAACCTGGGTCACATTGGAGGGAAATGCTAGAACACAGGCTGGGATTACACCCTAGGAAAGAAAACAAATGCAATGTTATTTGTAAGAATTAATTTGGTCATTAGGAGATGTGGGTCTCACCCATCTATGGGGACCCAGCACAGTTTAGCAGGAGCAGCCCAATACAGCAACATTTTAGGGTGCATTGTATTTTACTATGTTAATATCTAGTACAGAGCAACTATTACAGAGTGACTGTTATGACCTTGGTTTCATATATCTCTAATTTTGTTTTGATGGAGAAGGATAGATTTAATTTAGAAGTATAGAAAATAGAAGTATTGGAAAATACGTAAAGAAATAGTTGTTTAATTAGGAGTTTGCCATGACTTACTGCACTCAGTCTTATTGCAGCATGTGTCTTCAGAGCTAATGTAAGTCACCGGGTAGAAACCTTCTTCATCGCAGGTAAATTCCACTAGTGGGCACTCGTGGGGGGAACAGGTGATTTCAAAGTCTCCTTCCCTACACACACAGTCCTGGCAGTCCAACCCAAATATGTCTCCATACTGTAAGGGAACAAATATGGATCTTTAGCCTTGCTAAACTGATTTTATATTGGAGATAAAAGCCGATCTAAAGCCGTAGGAATGGTTTGAAGTATATATATATATATATATATTTATATACACGGTATCTTAAAACTTGTGATGTGACTTCTCCACCACCAGGTGCCCCGGCAATACACTATGCTGCCAACAATGGTTGGTTGTGGCCCCAAGTTTTCTGAGAACCACTGAATAAGATAATTAATATGTTACTGGTACACTAGCAGAGACTGACTGAGATGTATTTGTATATTTAGTTTTGGCATGGGGGGGAATACCTGCTTTTAAGATTCCCCTCAAATCCAATGTTTTGCATTACAAACTGAACTATTTTGTGCTTTCGTGCATCTAAAGAGCTACAAGTACAGGGAAAACATAAGTACAGATAAGTATACATGGACCCAATACATCAGGCCCCCATGATTAACAGCACTGTAGATGTACAGAACACACTGGTTACATAAATTATATATTAAATAAATACAAAAATAAACACAGCATTACATAAAGGGGATGTTTTGATGATCACCAAGTCATAGCCCTGCCCTTGCAATGACATAGCCCCACCCACATTGCATCACTGCCCCGCCCAGTGACGGGCCACTTGAAACATTTCTTAAGTGGACTTTGTTATTACATGGGTGCTAGGGAGGGTCTAATTCACCCTAGCAACCTAGTAATGTTTTGAATGACAGACAGGTGAATACAGAGAAATTAAGGATATGATAATGGATACATTTAGAAGACTATAATTGCGTTCATTTTTGTTAGAGATGAATGTTTAGCCATTAGTCTTCCATGGAGTTTGAATAAAAGGATGCAGTGCAACAGATGCAGTAATACAAACGTATCACAAGGCACAGATGGCTTCAGTATGGTATGAAATATATTCAGTGTTTCCATCTGTAGGTTTCTTTATCAGAAGTGTATAGTTTTGAAAAAAATGTCTCCATTAAAGTGAAAGGATGATGTAGGCTTGCTTACCTTGTATTCCACATTATTATAAATGCAGACATTCTTTCGAACTGCAAAAATATAAAACATGGTACAGTTAGTTACTAGCCCTAAAATACAGTCAGTAAGAGCCTGGCCTGCAACTGCCCGCGACTAGAGAAAATTGTGTGAGTGTTGGCCTAAATCCACCCAACGGGGTCCTGCAGGTATGCTGCATGCTGTCTGTATGTTGTGGATAAGTTGTTACAATTTGTAACATCAATGTTTTAGTCCCTCCTCCCCTGCCAGGATTTCAAATGATGCCGAGTGATAATTTTGCAGCTGGATTTCAGTATAAAATAATGGAATTTATTTAAAGGAACAGATTACAGTGATAGGTATGTTAGGAGTTTCTCTGTTGTGTGGGGCTCTTTAAAAAAAATTGATTTGGAAGCCGGGGGCTGGGGGGGGGGGTTCTTCAAGAACTGAAAGGAAGCAGGTTTGCCCCACTGCACCTGCTATACCACAGCCATTATTCCTTCCCAGACTGAGTGCTATTAACTCTACAGCTGCTCTAATTGTTGCTGTGCTCTCTGCACATTGAAGACATGCACATTTCTGGCTTATTCACAAATATACACATGTATATCAGCTTACCACAGGTATATGTGGGGCAGCATTGTCCATCAGTATAAGTGGCATTTAGCTGGAAACCAGGGTCACAACTGAGGGAACTGACAGGACACAGGCTGGGATCGCACCCTGGGAAGAAAAAAAGTGTCAAGTGGGAGATGTGGCATAATGAATTTAGATGTTTCTCATATTTAAATACAACCACAAACATACAATATCCTTCAGTTTAAACACAGAATGAGTGACTACTTGAAGACACCACAGACTCAGCATAAATGTGATGACTATTTACTAGTGATGAGCGAATCTATCCCATTTCACTTCGCCCCAAAATTTGTGATTCTTTGAAAAGATTCGCGAAACGGCAACGGCAAAAAGCAATGTGCAACAATTTTTTTTTGATGCGTGACAATTTTTTTAAGCGTGCAACAATTTTTTTGACACGGTGAGTAGAGAATTTTACCATTGGGTAGCTGACCTATCATCCCTGGTGTAACTTTCCTAAAGGGCCCTCAGCACAAGGCACTTTTTAAACAAGTTTACAAAAGTCACCACGGCACAGTGTGTCGCACTTTATCATAATGAAGTTAGGGTACTGCACCAGTGTCCAATAGTATCCATGTAGTATCCATGTTGTGCTTCCCTACAAGGGTTTGTAGGGACAAAATGTTCTCCTGAATGGACTGGGAAAGATCAGGATGGATGATGAAACCTCAACAAAGTTGTCAGTCCCCAAGTAATTATTTATTTAAATAATACTCCTAGTGCAAAGATGATTAATGTGTCTACTAAATAAAATGGCAGCTCTACACAAAGGTGAACACTTCATTTCTAGTGTTGGTTTTCCAAAACGGGGGTCTGCCATTCCAATGGGTCCCCAAGGCAGTGAAAACGAGGAGCATCTCATTGTTATCTGCTGTGCTAAATCTTAATGGTGCCTGGCAAAATGCTTGGCAACAAAGGGTGGGCTGAAACCAAAGTATCTAATAACTCAAGGATTGTGCAGCTTAGCACAGTATATTTACAGTAGCCCTACAATTACAGAGTAGGGTGCCAGTCTATTGCAACCTTATTCCAATTGAAACTGATGCTCCACAAGCAATAAGAACAGTGAATTAGTGTGAGTTAATTCTCGAGGCATGAGTTCTTAGTATCTGTCTGCCTTCTGTACACAGAATTAATAGTAGTTTGAGAAGCATTTAGATTTTTTTCCTTAGTAAAACTGACTTTCAATGGGTGGTTCACCTTTAAATTAAATTTTAGTATACAGGTATCCGGAAACCCATTACCCAGAAAGTTCCGAATTATGGAAAGCCATCTCTCATAGACTCCATTTTAATCAAATAATTCAAATTTTTAAAAATGATTCCCTTTTTCTCTCTAATAATAAAACAGTACTTGATCCCAACTCAGATATAATTACCCGTTATTTGGGGCAGAACAGCCCTATTGGGTTTGATTACTGTTTTATTTTCTTAGCAGACTTAAGGCAGGAGATCCGAATTACAGAAAGACCCCTTATCCAGAAAACCCCAGGTCCCGTGCATTCTGGATAACGGGTCCCATATCTGTATTATTAAATGGATAATTCTTAGCAACCTATTAATTGGTCTTCATTTTTTTATTTATTATACTTTTTTAATTATTTGCCTTCCAGCTTTCTAATGAGGGTCATCTAGCACCCCATTAGCCAAAATACTACTGATTTCAGCGCTGCGGAACATTTTGGCGCTTTATAAATAAATGTTAATAATAATAATACAGGTATAGGACCCATTATCCAGAATGCTAGGGACCAAGGGTATTTCGGATAAGGGGTCTTTCCGTAATTTGGATCTCCATACCTTAAGTCTACTAAAATCCAATAAACCATTAATTAAACCCAATAAGGATTATTTTTATCTTAGTTGGGATCAAGTACATGTACTGTTTTATTATTACAGAGAAAATTATTTGATTAATATGGAGTCTATGGGAGACAGGCTTTCCGCAATTCGGAGCTTTCTGGATAATGGATTTCCGGATAAGGGATCCCATACCTGTAATAATAAATCTGTGAGGCCACATCTTTATTTTTATTGTTACCTTTTACTACTTATCTTTCTATTTTAGCCCTCTCCTACTCATATTCCTGTCTCTTTTTCAAACCACTGCCTGGTTGCTAGGTTAAATTGGACCATAGCTACCAGATATCTGCTGAAATTTCATACTAGATACCTGCTACACAAAAAGCGAAATAATTCAAAAACCGCAAATAATAAACAATTGCAAATTAGCCTCAGGATAGAACTCTCTACAACAAACTAAAAGTAAATTTAAAGGTGAATAACCCCTTTGACACAATTTTACAAATTTTTATAGGAATATTAGAAGAATCCCTACTAAAAATCCCTACTGAAAATGACTTGGGTTTATAGGTTATATAGAAAGAAGTACTAATACTGATATAGAAAGACCTTTTCTAATAGGAGAATCACATAACTTACTGCACACGGTCTCATTGCAGCATCTGTCTGTAGCGCTAACTTGAGTCATGGGGTAGAAACCTTTTTCAGTACAATTCGTTTCCACTTCTGGACACTTGTACGGCCCACAAGAGATTCCAGCGCCACCTTCCAAGCAGATGCAGTTCCGGCAGTCGAACACAAATTCTTCCCCAAACTGTACGGAAGGAAATACAGGGCCTGATTAAACTGATTTCATATTGGAGAAGGGGATCATTTCTATATTGGTGCTGAAAGAAGATGTGAGTCTGAGGGAGGCCCCTGGTAAAAGGTAAAGTTGCTAAATATATATTCCCAACTGAATGGATATTTGTCAATAACAGAACATAAGTTTTACAAATTGTTTGCCATTTCCCAAATTTTTCAGCAGTTTCACAAAACGAAATAGGACAGATTCGCTCATTACTATATGTGTGTGAACGTGATTGTAAGTTTCACTAAGTTGGGGACTGATGTAAATGATGTCAATGCTATGTGGTTGCTGGGGGTCACTGACCCTGACAACCAGAAGAAAATAAAATCCTGGGGCCAGATATTTATTAATATTATTTATTATTAATTGAAACTGTAATGCAGTTGAAACCTTTGGGCTGCTGGAATTCCAGGACTTTGACGTCATGGGTGTTGATGTCATAGGGCAGAATGAGTGATGTTGTGCTGTCGGGGACAAGGGTATGAGCTGGACATTAGGGATAGGCTGGTCACTGCATCAGTCAAGGGGAGTTCTGTTTTCCTAATTTGGAAAGCCAGTTAGGCAATTTGGACCCAGAGAGCCCTTCTGAACACAGGGCTATTCAGGTCAAACCTGGACAGGTGGCAAACTTAATGGTTGCTATGGTCCTATATGATATAACAGACTGAAAGATGAGCAGAAGAAGGTCTGAAATTAATGGCATGGTGATTGGGCTTGGGCTGTGACCTCCCAGCCACTGCTCCAGTCTCTTACTACTGGGATCAGATGCCTAGTTCAGGAGCCACTGGCCACTGCATACATGATAAGTGAAGACTAATTTCAAATTGTCTTAGATATCACTGGCTACATATTACTAGTTATATGATATGCCCCATGTGAGCAAGAACATACCGTGCGGGGTATCTTGTCTGGCCCAACACATCCTGAAAGATAAAACACGTGCAATAGAGCATTAATGGATATGTCCTCATCATTATATACCTTTTTATTCTAATGTTATAGAAAAACAATGGGCTAATGTTTCTAAGCTGTCTGAGCCAGTGTTGCACAGATGGACAAAAAGGGTCAATTGAACATGTTTAGTAAATTAGCCTATTATCAAAGAAGGAGATTATTTTATAAGAGTAAGCTCTTGTGACCAGGATATGATCTCAGAATCATTCCTGATGGTAATATTATGCAACATTATTAACTTTTTCATTTATCCCTGTCATTTTCTGGAGAACAGGTCAACTCCAGCTAAAGAGGGACAGTTGGGAAATTCTACTGCTGATGCAAGTAGTAATCATAATTAAAATAATAATAATAAAAACCTATATTCATTTTTTTGAGCTTTAGACCCCCAAAAAGAACATATGTCTAAAAACACAGTTCTCACCGCAATTGGTTACACAGATATCTCGAGCCAAACTGAAGAGCGTGGTACCCTCAGGGCAAAAGCATCCTTCTACCGTCTGAATGGAACTGAGTGGTACATCTACTGTACTGAAAGTCAGAGAAAGAAAAGTTTAGGATACTCAAAGACACTTTCTTTGGTGTGTTTGGACCCTAGCAACCATATACTGCAGCATTTTACAATTCAATTACTTTAATTACTTTTGTCTATAACAGTGGATGTCAAACCTTTTCATTTCAGGCCTCACTTGAAGGCCCAGCCTTTGGCCAGGGCTCCCCTTGGCTCATGGAATGAGTACAAATATATATATATGTATTGCTGGTATATATTGGTGTATCAACCAGCCAGTCATACAGTAGTTTAAAAATGTCTAGAAAACCAAATACAGTACATTTACCATAAACGTCACTGTATATAAGTTGGGCATAAAGGTTTATTTAGGAGAGCAAATGGCCATTCTACTCAAATCTTACCCTAACTGACCATTAGGGCTAAACTCTATGGGGGATTTTTGTGAGTCAGATTTTATTGAATCCTATAAAATCTGATCTCCACAGCTGTAATGTCAAGTTAGATCAGATAAAGCTGGATGGTGGGGTTTATTCCTGCATCTACATCAGTTCACATACATCTAAATCAATTGCTGGGAGTCTATGCTGCATGTGGATTTAACAAGAATCTGGTTTTAAAGGTAAAGATCTGAGAACAGTAACATGTAAATATTTATGCCTGTACGGTGCAGGGGCTTGTTGATCTATTTGCAGCCCAAAATAAGGCAAATTTCATATGGATTTATTATAACCTTATTTATATAACCAATTTTTTTTCTAATACAATTCATTTGAACTGATCCACAGTTTGGAGAATAGGGGAGAGATGAAAGATCTAAAACAAAAGACTTCAAATACATTTTAACACATATCAGCAGGAAACCAGAGACTATTACATCCTAGATAACAAGAATACGTTCTCTATAATTTCCTTTCCCAAAGCATTTACTTCATCTGAAAGTCACCTGCCTGAAACCATGAAGAAAGGAGTTCCCATATTTCCAAATGAAATTAAGACAAAGGAGACGGAAAGGTAAAAACTAAGAAAGCTTTACTAGAAAGGTCTATGTAAATACAGCCATAAGCACTCACAGAAAAGCTGTCCTCTATCAAGAGAAACACTGGATTTCTTGTCTTCCTTTGTGTAAACATGTTCTTAGGTATCGGACTTTCTGTTTCAGAAAAATCCTTCATTCCTGGGGCTAAAGTCTAGGCAGCTCTCCCCTTTTTCCCTTCTCCTGCTCCCCCCTCCTATAAGAATTCTTAAGAATTTGCTCCCCCTCCAATCAGAATGTGTGATCTAAGCTACCAAAGGCTAGAGCTACAGCACAGAAGCTAGAAAGACCAAGCTAAAATTGCAGCTGCTATCTTAAACAAACAGAGGAAGCTTCTAGGGCTGTTTACTCAGGTATGGTAAAGCTTTCTACAAATTAAATATAGCGTCTAGCTTGCACTAATGTGGCTAATCTATTGGCATTAAAATGCCTTTCCTTCTCCTTTAAGACAACTTTTAAAGAGCTACATAATAGTGTTACATGTACAGGCACACCTAAACAATACTGGCCTATAAATGGCCTCTTTCACACCTCTTTCAAACCATCTGTCCTCTCAGTCCAAAATATGCACATTACATAGGAGGGCTAACTCCTCAGGACAAGACTCAGCAGTCTATCTACACCTTAAGGAAAAAGGACACTCTTTTGAGGACAGTAACGTGTTTATTTTGGACAGAGAGGACAGATGGTTTGAAAGAGGCCATTCATGCCAGCCTGGAAAAACCATCCCTGAACAGAGGAGGGGGTCTGCGACACCGCTTGTTATCAACATACAATGCCTTACCTGGAGGTTTCACAACAGTTCACACTTCCAGTCATGTACTCAATTAGCATCAATTAAATTCATGGTACCATTGTACCTGGATCATACCTTCTCACACCTGTCAGTTTCAGCCAACACCTAACTGAATAAGTTCAATAGAACCACTGTGATTGGATGCCAGTGACTGTACTACCTTCTGAATACTACCTAACTAAATGCCGGGGAATTCCCTACCAGTCATTTGAACTGAAGAAGCCACTCGGATGAGTGGTGAAAGGTTTTTCAAGAAAAAAACTCAGAAAAGTCCAGTTGTTTTAGACTTAATTCTACAAGATACTGTATATCATGACCTGGATGAATGAGAATCTTCATAATCTTCACCCTTTGCAGGCCCTGGTACTTACATTGATTGACAGGTTTGCTGTGCAGCTGGACCACATGCCTTATAGACTTTGTCTGAAGAACAGTTCAAACCTAATAGAGGGCAAATTGCAAAGCAGCAACTCTTAAAAAAGTACATTGTACAAAAATATTACAATCCCATATATCACGTAAACATTGCAGAGGGAAAACCTAGAGCCCTTTGCATAAAGTTGCAATCTGGTTATTATGTATTGATAATGCTGCAAAAAGTTTGTTCCTGAGTTGAAGGGAAGTAAAGAAGTAACTAAAAGAAATGTCCATAGTAAAATACAATTGAAATCATATTATTTCAATGGCACCAGATCAATTAGACCTGGGTTTTTCTGAATAAGGGGTCTTTTCGTAATTTACATCAACATACCTTAAATCTAGTGATAAGCAAATCTGTCCCAATTTGGCAATTTGCGAAAATGGCAAGAAATTTTGCGAAACGCATTTGTTGTGCATTTTTTTTTGTCACCCATGTCTATTTTTTTGTTGCCCACGACTGTGCCCAATTTTGACGCAACCGCACCATTTTTTACATGACCGCACCCTTTTTTGATGTGACCGCGCCCAATCTGAAAAGCGACTAAAAAATTCCGCATGGCAAATTTACACGGAAGTTGCATGAAACAATTCGCTGATGCGGAAATTCACTGCGAATTCATGCCTGGCGAAAAAATTCTCTCATCACTACTTAAATCTACTGAAAAAATCATTTAAACATGAAAAAACTAGATAGGATTGGTTTGCCTAAAATAAGGATTAATATATTTTAGCTGGGATCAAGTACAGGTACTGTTTTATTATTACAGAGAAAAGGGAATCATTTAACCATTAAATAAACCCAATAGGGCTGTTCTGCCCCCAATAAGGGGTAATTATATCTTAGTTGGGATCAAGTACAGGTACTGTTTTATTATTACAGAGAAAAGGGAATCATTTAACCATTAAATAAACCCAATAGGGCTGTTCTGCCCCCAATAAGGGGTAATTATATCTTAGTTGGGATCAAGTACAGGTACTGTTTTATTATTACAGAGAAAAGGGAATCATTTAACCATTAAATAAACCCAATAGGGCTGTTCTGCCCCCAATAAGGGGTAATTATATCTTAGTTGGGATCAAGTACAAGGTACTGTTTATTATTACAGAGAAAAAGGAAATATATATTTTTTTAAATTGAATTATTTGATAACAATCTCTAGGGGAGATGGCCTTTTGATCATTTGGAACTTTCTGGATAATGGGTTCCCATATAATTGGTCCTATACCTGTAATAGAAAAAGCCTTACAACAATCTGCAAAACCTCTTTGTCTTTCACCTCTTTTTATATCTTGAGTGAAAAAAAATGCAAGCGCTTACTGCATTCTGAAGCATTTTTTCTCCAGTCAATGCAGATGCCCTTCTCGGAGCACAAGCGAGAGTAACGCTGGAGGGAGGAGCATTTCACTAAAGGATTGTCCGAAAAGCAGTTGTCATAGGTGCACGCTTTGATAAATTCAGAAGGATCTATTTTGCTGTGACAGGCCTGGAACAACCTGAAAAACAAACCCAATCGAATTGCAAAGATAAAATGTATTAGATATTTGAATTATATAAAAATGAAAGGTATACGAAACACTGCTGTACTGCACTGCTCAACCACACTTTATTGTGGATAAAATATCCCAGGATACTTTCATATATCATTAAGCTTAAGGCATGCTGGAAGCTGTAGTCCTACATCATCAGGAATGTATTCTTAAAGCAATTTGGCTCAATGAAACTTTCCCCCAGCTTTTCATAGTTAAAAATGCATAAATGAGAATTCCACTTGGTCTGTGTTGATGTGGATGTGGGCACTTTCCTAGCACTGAACAAATCTGTCCTTTATCTCTACCTGTAGTTACAGTTTAATCCATTTGAAGCAGCGTAGGGGGTTCTTTACGATGAGGGCAGTGAGGTTGGGGAATACCCTTCCTAGTGATGTGGTAATGGCAGATTCAGTTAATGCCTTAAAGAGGGGCCTGGATGAGTTCCTGAACAAGCACAGTATCCAAGGCTATTGTGGTACTAATATCTACAGTTAGTATTGATGTTTATATATATAGTTATGTATGTGAGTGTATAGATTGGTAAGTATACGTTGTGTGTGCTGGGTTTACTTGGAAGGGTTGAACTTGATGGATGAACTATGTAACTAGGTAATATAATGATGCAAGAATGACACAATAATCTCCATACTGTATGTAAGATAACAGCAAGATGACTGAACAGCATCTATAATCAAACTTTACCTTCAATAGAATTCTCATTGGTGAATTGTTTTTCACATGTAATTAAGGATTTCATCAACTTCTATAAAAAACTAGGGGTTGCGGCGGGACAAATTTATGGTTGGGTTGGGCTTGCACTTTTCCTACGGCAGTGAAGCTGAAAGCTGGATATTAGTACGTACGTGCTATTGAGAAGATTGCACAATGGTGAAGTGCAGATAGGTTTGGTTGTGGGTCGTTTTGTTGGGATTGTGGTAAGTTTGGGAGCAGTTGTAGGTTTATTGACTATACATCCAGGCTTGCTTGTGTCTGTAACAGCCCATGAGTCGGCCATGCGTACGCAGTCTTTTATAACTGTTCCATCAGGCAGCATGCAGTCATCTTGTTTGTTGTTTGTGCAAGTACCTTTGTAAAACACATAAATAATGCAAATACGCATTAGAAGAAAAGACGCTATAGGGGTCATTTATAATGCGGTAGACAACATGCAAAAAGTGGATGCAAACTACAATTCTGTGCACTTTGCACCCTGCTTTCCATGAATCGGAGCTCAGAGACCTACCGGCACCCTGTGCTTGGCAGTGCCATTTTCATGAAGGGCAGGCATTTCACCCTTACCTCGTGGACACAGGTAAGTGCCCTGGAGCAGGCAGTAAGGACAGGGCTGGCCTGTGCAGCCAGAACCCTGGGCCAACGCTTAGGAGGTCATTTACTCAGATTTTTTTTCCCAGATTCAGATTTTTTTTAGCGCCAAAAGTCACCAAAATTGCAACTTTTTCAAGATTTACTATGCAACAAATATGCAACAATTCCGAATCTGAAAATACTCCAACTAAAACTTGTATCATGTAGAAGTCAATGGCAGATGTCCATTTCCTTCCCTGGAAGATCACACCAGCCAGGTTACTGTGAAAAGGGTTGCAGTTGTGCATACCAGATGTATGAATGAATTGTGCTTCATGTGAAAGTGATATGATTGTACCTTTCAGGGCAAAAGAAATGGCTAAAAAGGGTCATTTACATCTACTGTACATGTGTAAATGGGTCCTGCTTAAATTCCAAGAAACGGAATTAATATAATCCCAGTGCCCAAAATGCTAGCAGGAACTTGTACCCGACTTGCTAAAACATACACATGCGCAACTACACCCATTCTAAAGTATTGTGTGCATTGTGGGTAAAAAAATTCCACTTTGCACCCAAAACTGTACTCTGCTCAATGTGATTATTTAACTTACCACACTGTCCTCTTGTATTATTGGCAAAAAGTTTATATGGCAGTGTCACAAAAATCTCTTCATTTGCACTAAACATTATAGAGGCATTCAGTTGCTTTATATACAGCTCTTTGTACTGGCCTTTATTGTTAATAACAAATTCATTATGGATATAGGGTATGGCGACTGGCTGTCCATTCACAAGAGCCTATGAAAAAAGAAGAAATAATGATGAATTGTACATATGAACATGTTGCAACAATATTACTGTACAGAGTTCCACTGAATGCCAGATTAAAGAAGCATGCCGCCATTTTTGCTGTAGATACCCCTGATATTCCTCCACAGTCTATGCACTCATCTGAAGTGTAAAACATTCAGAAGATTCTATTGGAATTCTGGTGTTCAAGGTAGGAGAAGTACATAAATGGTTTTTGAATTAACAAGAAGTTTATCCAGAGAATGTGTATTTCCACTGTAAACACTCAAAGAAGAACTAAAATCTATAAATAATTAATGCTAGAAATGCTGTATTTTTGGCCCTTGGGTCAAATGATCCAATTAAGACAGCGGGTATATGGGTTGTCAGACCAAGGGCCACATCAATGAGCTAATGCGGTTCCTGGTCTGACAGAAAAAGCAAACATGCCTGATCGAGATATGAACAATTTTAGTCAATTTTAATTTTAGTCGGTCGGGTAGGCCCATCGGGGGTTCCTGTACTCATAAGCTGCTGAATCATTGCCCGTTTATGGCCACCTTAACTATAGGCAACTGACAGGAGTCTAGAGAATATGCTATTCATCAGCAAAGGAAAAATAAGATGGTATCTATTAGGTTGTCTTTAGAGGGAAAGATCTTGACTGCTAAAGAAGCTTGCTAGAATACAAGTCCAACATTGTCCAAGTTCAAGTTCTCCTGCTTTAGCTCTCCAACATTTACCATGATATTCTCTGTTTTATCATGCTTCAAAAATATTTCAGCACCAACAGTCCCACCAAATCTCTTTGTGGTGTACGGTTCCATTGCTGATTACACTGTAAATGAAACAAAACCAGCGACTGCAGCATACAGCTACCCATGACATGGCTGTTTTGTTACCTGAATGCAGTATGAATTTACAGTATACCTAATGCTTTAGCAACTATTGTTTTACTGCTCTTACAAAAAGTTATGGATTTTCTAATTTACCGTTATGCTCTTCTGTAATTGCAGTGTTGTTTCGAGCTTCATTTCAACACTTTGATCTTCAAAGTTGATGATGATTCTACGCGGACATGATGCCTTGGTTCCACAGTTATCATTGGAAACGTAAATTGTAAAGTTAGCATTTCTCTTCTTAATCTCTTCCACTAAGACATAGGTACATGGGCCTTGGTAATCATAAAGAGTTCCATCAAAAGTTTCATAGTGGGGGTCCCCATAGACGGAGCATACACCTGAACATATAAGGGAGCTGTTAGAATTATCAGAACTAATTATATGGGTGAAAGAACACAACATAAGACTGCACTTTGCACAGTCCTCTATCAAAAGAAACACAGGATTTCTTGTCTCCTTTTTTGTAAATTCTTAGGGTATCTAATTTCCTCTCTCTGAAAAATCCTTCATTCCAGGGGCCAAAGTCTGCACAGCTCTCTCCTCTCCCCCCTCCCATAAGAATTGATAAAACTCTCTCCCCGCTCCCTTGGGAATGTGTGATCTGAGCTACAATGGCTAGAGCTGCAAAAGGAAGCTAGGAAGACCAAGCTAAAATGGAAGCTGCTATCTTAAACAAATAGAGGGAGTTTTGAGGGCTCTTTTCTCATGTATGATAAAGCTTTCTGCAAAATAAATATAATGTTCTAGGTGGCACTTATGTGGCAAATCTGTTGGCAGTAAAATGCCAAAATTACTTTCCTTCTCCTTTAAAATAAACACTCAGACGTGTTCATGCTCTATGGTGCCCTACATTTGGTTTTGAAGACATAGGGGGGAATGTAATAAAAGTCAGTAACGGAAAATTATTCACAATGAAAAATATTATGTCTCTGTAATTGTTTGCAACAGTGTGCAGTGTATATAATACAACTTCTTAATAATAAAATTGCTAAGTTTGTAAAATATTACGCCACCATCAATGGCAAATTAAAATTAGCAATGTGATAACAGTCTAATAAACAATATTACATTGCAAAATGCGATTTTTTTATTCTTATTTGTGTGCATTTTTTTGTGTTTATGACTTTTATAACATTCCCCCAACAACTAATCTTGCTCCTAGTGTTTGGTCATACCCTTGGATCAAATGGCATACTGCATTTTGTGGTCACTTCAGTTTAAGAACATGAACAACTGTTAATAATTATAGAAATACAAAAACTACAATTACATTTTCAAATATGAGATGAACTGAATCCAGAATTCTATTCAGGAGTCAGATTAAGCCAGATCCTTGATACTGAAAACCAGGTACTTTACTGGACATTAGACAACTAAAGACAATCTTTTTTTTTTTTCCAAGTGATTTTTGGAAGATATTTCACATATCAGAATGTTTAAATTAGTGATTAGCGGTAGCTTGGTATAACTCAGTGGAAAATTCAGTTTTCAGCCAAATCCAAAAATGATGGCTTCAGTTCATCTCTAGTTGAAATAACTTAGTTATGAGGTCGTTGGTATACTTACATTGGCACTCATAGTGCTTACAACAACCCACATCATCATCATTTACAAGTATGGGTAGCTTTTTATTGGCACAAGTTATTTTTTGTAGAGGAGGGCATATTTTTTTGGAAATCTTAATATTGTTATCTCCTAGACATTGGGCTTCCAAGCAGTCAGGCATGTTCCAGGTTTCATTGTACTGCAGATATAAGTAACATATTATTTTGTAAATAAACCAGCAGAAAAAAAAAAAATGTAAAAAAACAAATGACCTATTTTGGCTCAGGGGGGAGGTCACTTTGTCTTATATTTTTGATTTGCTTTTATCAAAAGGAAACCTTCAGAGATAATTGTATAATATTCTTATTTAAAGGTGCTGCTCTCTCAGCTTGGAGTTTTGAAATAATCAATGATGGGGCCACAGTCTAATCTATTCAATTTCATACACAGAAAATGGCATTGGTTGAGGGACAAGTTAAATGGAACTCTCAACAGGGCAGAACTCTGCGTATCCTCTATTCGTAAATGGGCCATAAAAATAGGATACTAAACACAATTTATCTATTCTTCTCTCAGGATATTGAGAGTCAGTGGCATAACTATTAGGGGATTAGACCCTGTGACTGTCGGGGGGCTGCTAAAGTTTAAATAAACAGAAAGAGGAGGCCCATTTCACTTGAAAAGCAAGGGCATTTCAACATATGGGTGAAACTTGTGGGAAAAACCTTGTACTACTAGTAATCTCCATTCCTCAGTCTTCATTACATCCAAATAAAGTACTGGAGGTGCTTAATTCTTTAAAGCTTTAAAAGACATTAAACACATTGGGGAATGGATCTCCAAATAGAAACAAGTAGGTGAGTTAATGCAGTAAAATATTGTTATAATTATACAGCATTTGGCAGATCATCACTTGGAACTTGAAAAACAAATTACAAAATTGTTAATTATTTTCTAAAGATACCTTTTTTTCTGTCTGTAAAATTACTCTAAACAACCCCCAGAATAATATACCTTAGTATATTATTGCATTCAGTCTGATCTGGTTTCAGTATTATCAATTGAAATCTCCAGCTCCTTTCCCCTACTTCCTGGTACAGCATGAAGTCCTGCCCCCTCTTCCTGCTGAGCTGTCCTTATCTCATCAGTGGAAGAGGAGAGCCTTCCGGACACTTGTTACTTATTCTTTAAATGTCATATTTTTAAAGCCAACATCTGCTTAAAGCTGGCCATACACGCACAGATAATATTGTACGAAACCATTTCATACAATATTGGGTGCGTGTATGGCAACTTGGTGAGGCGACTGATATCGCAGAAGGCTGAGGATATCGGTCGTCTTGCCGATCGGGCGGGTTAAAAGATTTTGATCGAGCGCCATTGAAAGCACCTGAGCAAAATCTACCTTCAGGGCTGAACAGGCAGATTTTGGTGCATCCCAACCGTAAAGAGCATAGATGATCAAGAGTCATGTACAGTATCTATGTACCTAGGTAGCACACAGAGTGAAGAACTAGGTATTCCTAAAGCAATAATAGTTCTTGGTCTTGTTTCTTATTCAACATACGAACACTGTACCCACATTACTGGCAAAAAACCTGTGTAACTGGATGAAAACATAAAAAAACACTATTTTACCAGTGTGCCCTTCCACAACCTGTTTGGAAAGCACTGCAGTGGGAGGTGGGGAGATACTTCTCACCCATCAAACCATATTCTAGAAAAAATGGGCTGGACTTTCAATCCTTGGAAAGAAAATATTTTGCTTTCTCAGAATGACCCTGAGTTATATGTCACAGTAAAATATTCTTAGGTATATAGGTAGTGAACTTTATTCTAAGAGCGACTGAAAACAATTTGAAAACATTTTACATTGTCCCCCTTATTTTACATAGACAACTTAAGCAAGATGATGTTTGCGGATGTCCCTTGGTTATGGTGACATTTTCTTGTGTTATTCCAGTACTGAGCAACATGCAGCCCTCTAAATTTGCTGAACAGCAATCCCAGCATCCTACCCACAGCTAAATGTTGCCCATCCTTGAAGTATGGGATGAAGAAGTGTCCTTACCTCACGTGGTGGATTTAGCTGGCATCCTGAAGGAACTGTAACAGATGATGTCACTGAAGGTGTTGTTGGAGTTTCACAGTTTGCAATATGTACTTTACAGTCCTCAAGACAAACAACTTTATAGCATTTGAGTTCATTGAATACAACTTGAGTTATTTCGTCTCCTGTAGATATTGTAAACATGAAAAATGTTAGATATTCAGTATACAAACATATGAGGGATAATGAATTCCATGTGTGAGCTTGTGCTCAAGACACAACACTTGTGAAGTGGCTGAATATTGTAAAGATGTCAAAGTCAGTTACAGAGCTTCAGTACACAAGGACCAATAGATAAGCCATGATGTACAAGATTCCTTTCAGAAACTAGTGTTATACATTTAGTGCACTAGGGAAAAGTACATGCTAAGCTATAACTACTGTTATACTGTATATAGGCATTATGGTTGAACGTGATGGACATATGTCTTTTTTCAACCCAACTTACTATGTTACTATATAACTATGTTACTGTTGATTCAACCCTAATTTATAGGGTGTAGGTAGTATCTTGTTTCTGTAACACATAGTAATTTACCAGATGTTTGTAATTAGTCTAAAATTACTGGTGCATATGAAAGATCATTAAGAGTCTAAATGATCTTTCATTTGCACCAGTGGACACACACTGAGGACAGTATGGTTTGGCCTGGCAGACAAGAGCTAAGGACTTCATTATGGAAAACATGGAAGGTGGTTTTCCACCGACTACTAATGATCATGTTTCCAGAATCTAAAACTATGAGTTTCAACAAAAAGAACCATGAATATCAACAAAAAGATCTAGAGGCAAAAGGTCTCATTTACTGCAGAACAGACACCACTTAGAGCCCATACACAAAGAACGTGCCTCCGTACCCACAGTTAGTATGGAGTGCACTTACTGCCGGTGCTAATGACCCTGCACTGTACCAGCCTTGGGCATGCCTCAATAGAGGGCCCTGGTTACATCTTTTATACATCACTTGCACCATAATCCACAGCTATTTGGCATTTTTCTTTCTTTTTAAATGGCAGGTAAAAGATGGACTGAACAGTGTTTAATTTGCATTAGGGTATTGGGGGCAAGGTTCACTGTGGGAAAAAAACAACTTGCGCCAACCATTTGCACCTTGCCCCCATAAGAACAATATTAGGGCTTGCCATACTCCATACTGTTTAATAATTTTGATGTCCTCAGCTTACAAAATCCAACAATATAGCAGACACCAGAAATATCAGTACTGGTACATTTAAGTTATAGAAAAGAGTTACCTGGTGAATACTGACGTCCATTGTATGGACAGCAGCCTGGCGTTGATGGACTGTTAGATGTCGAGTTCATGGTTGAAAATGCTTCAGTAGTGAACAAGGCAGATATTGATAGTCGAGATGTAAATTAAAGAAAAAATAAATAAAATATACAAGCAGACTTTTTTTGGTGCTTATTAATGGCACTAGCTGTCCAACTGAGACTACCATTAAAATGCTATGCAGTTAAAGCTGAATGCACATTACGATAAGGTATCTCTCAGTCTGGACAATACATAGTGACTCGTCAGACTGCTAAATATGGGATCCACACAGGGATTTATGATCATACAGTTGGACATTATACAGTTATAGTTAATAAACAGTTAAGCATATCCAACTTTAGCAATATGAATAAATGGGGGGAGCAGCTGAATGCTTATGTGTCTAGAACGCCTTAATAAATTTAGGACCAGGACATTCCAGGTGTTGGTTCTTTTTGGCTTTTTTGTGTATATCCAGCTTTAAACATGTTATATATATATTTAGGTTCACTATAATCTTTCATTTTAGCTAAAGCCCTGTTTTTTAGTGATGAGCGAATCTGTCTCGTTTCGCTTTGCCATAAAATTTGTGAAACGGCAAGAAAATTAGCGAAACATCAAAAAATTAGCAAAGCGCATTTGGAGCTCAATTTTTTTTGTCGCCCGCGTCTTTGTCACCCGTGTATACTTTTTGTCACTGGCGTCTAATTTTATTTTGTCTGCCGTGCTTTTTGACGTGACTGCGCCCATTTTTTATTGACGCAACCGCACCCTTTTTTGACGCGGTCACAACCATTTTGCCGCACAACAAAAAAAAATCCTCGCAACAAATTTTTCCGCAGCGAATTTTCACAGAAGTTTCGCGAAACAATGGCGAAATGCGGAAATTTGCTGCAAATTCATTCCTGGTGAAAAAATCTGCTCATCACCACTGTTTTTGCCTTTATTGGGTGGGTATTATGGGTGGAACAGATCAAAGGGTGTTACGTTGCCATAAGGAAGGAAATTTAGCTTCTTCTAACTATGAGGAACATAAACTAGCCTCTGTATAGCACAGTAACAAGCTGCTCATGGGTTTTTATCACATTAGTGAGACATTATACAGGTAATCTTGCTTAATTTTTATAGTAATTTTAGATCAACACATTTCATATATGAGATATCACGTTACAACTTTTGCACGACCATCCTTACCATGCTGAAGCTCATGCTCGGGTACTGATACTGTGGTATGAGTGCGAATCAAGACTGCTTGGTAAGATGTAGCTGAAAGCAAACAAACAAGCAAACAAAAAGTATATAAGTAAGATACAATTAGTAGTGCTGAAACAAAACGATAAATAGGTGCACTTAACCCAGACTTCATTTATGTAACTCAAGCAACCACACTCTTTTCCTATTGAACTGGTGTGTTGTTGCAGCAGATGCTTCAATAAAGTCTGCATTATGGCCTTAGACCAGTGATCCCCAATCAGTAGCTTGTGAGCAATGTGTTTTTTTTATGTGGCTCCAATTGCCTTTCAAAGAAGGTGGCCGTTTTTACATTTCTGGCTTGGAGGCAAGTGTTGGAAGCACAGAGACACAGTTTTACTCCAAGCAGAGCCTCCTGCAGGCCAGCAGTCCACATTGAGCAACCAAATAGCCAATCACAGCTCTTATTTGGCATCCTTAAGGAACATTTTTCATGCTTGTGTGGCTCATCAACACTTTCAACATCTGAGTGTGGCTCACAAGTAAAAAAGGTTGGGGAACCCTGCCTTAAACTATATCACAAATACAGGTATGGGATCCCTTATCCGGAAACCCGTTATCCAGAAAGTTCCGAATTACGAAAATCCCGTCTCCCATAGGCTCCATTTTAATCAATTAATTTAGAATTTTAAAACTCATTTCCTTTTTCTCTGTAATAATAAGACAGTACCTTGTAATTGATCCCAACTAAGATAGAAATAATTCTTATTGGATGCAAGACAATCCTATTGGGTTTAATTAACGTTTTATTGATTTTTTAGTAGACTTAAGATATGGAGATCCAAATTACGGAAAGACCCCTTATCCGAAATGCCCTTGGTCCCGAGCATTCTGGATAATGGGTCCTATACCTGTACATCCAAAATGAGGCAGTAAAGTCTTGTTAAATGGTTATGTAGCAACAAGTTAAGCAAACTACATTAACTATTTCCCGTTGGCTTTGACTGGACTCACTGGATGTTAGAGTTGTTTGTGAAAGAGAGTAATAGTTGTACAGACAGCAGGTATTTCAGGCTCAGATAATTCTTTTACAAGTGTACCTAACAAATGGGTAGTTATTTCTAGGAAAGTAAACCATGGAGAATTCCTTCTTTACCTATTTCTGAGTGGGCAATCCCCCAGTTATCTTATACTACCCAGCAGGAGACAATGTCATACAAATCCCTTCAACATAGTGTGAGTTTGTGCTTTAAGAAGATATAGGCTTTGACAATACATTATATTATGCTACAGCATACTACAGAGAGAAAAGATTGTATCATGTTGCACTGTTGAGTTCATTGTGAGTTGCTCCACCTGTATACCAATTTCAATGTAAGAGTACAACTAGAAATGCTGTATTCATTCCCTTGCTCTTGATATTTGTCATGTTTGTGTTATCTGTTAGTAAGGCCACCTTTGCATACCATTCAACATTCTTTCCACCCATATGCCCTTACCCTATACCCATTCTAATATGGATTATGTCCCCATAAGAAACATTTGAAAGGTATGTTTTTGGCAAAACAATGACAATACTACTTCTTCACATCTACATGTGCTACAGCAGTGTGCTTTTCCCTGTACTTGTGGCACAATATGAGCCAGCTAGCAACCAACAGAGCATATTTTAAGTTTGCTTTGCATAGGTGTGTATTTAGAAAATGTGATCAAACAGCTTATCCCAGTGTGACTGGCTTACATACATATGTGAGGTGCTTAGGAATGAACATGCATGTTGTAATGTTCATGTATATTCTCCCTTTACCTCTCATTTTATGTTGTATTCTATAGTATGCTACTATCTTTTTCATTTCATGCTGCACTATCTATCTTGTCTGTAACTTATTACCAGACTGGGAATAGCTATGAATAGTAGGAACTTTAGCTTTGGCCTTTCATAGACATTTGATGTTATCTGAAAAGAAGAGCAATCACAGAAGAAGAGAGTCATTTGACCTGAAACACAAGCCCGTGGCAGCAAAATTGTAGACTTGAGGTATAGTCCATTTAAGGTAACATAACAATTAGAAGATATTAATTAACATTTGAAACACATGATAAGATATTTGCCTTACTTTCAATATTTGGAGTAGTAGGTAAATTCGATTTTTTTGTTGCTGGTGTCAGTACTTTGGTTGTAGGAATTAATCCACTGGTGCTAGTAATCTCTTTACCATATGCAGATGCTTCTGTGGTATGTTCTGTTGTAAGAGATATTCTGCTTGTGGATGGTGATGATGATTGTGTTGTAGTTGTCTCTTCACCATATCCAGACACTTTTGTGGTATGTTCTGTTGTTGGAGATATGTTGCTTGTAGATGGTGATGATGTCTCTGTTGTAGTTGATTCTTTGGTTGTGGAAATTAATATTCTGGTGGCAGTTGTCTCTTCACCATAACCAGAGTCTTTCGTGGTATGGTCTGTTGTTGGAGATATGCTGCTAGTAGATGGTGATGATGTCTCTGCTGCAGTTGATACTTTGGTTGTGGAAATTAATATTCTGGTGGCAGTTGTCTCTTTACCATAACCAGATGCTTCTGTGGTATGTTCTGTTGTTGGAGATATGCTGCTTGTAGATGGTGATGATGTCTCTGTTGTAGTTGTCTCGGTACCATAACCAAATGCTTCTGTGGTATGTTCTGTTGTTGGAGATATGCTGCTAGTAGATGGTGATGATGTCTCTGTTGCAGTTGATAATTTGGTTGTGGAAATTAATATTCTGGTGGCAGTTGTCTCTTTACCATAACCAGATGCTTCTGTGGTATGTTCTACTGTTGGAGATATGCTGCTTGTAGATCGTGATGTTGTCTCTGTTGTAGTTGTCTCTTCACCATAACCAAGTGCTTCTGTGGTATGTTCTGTTGTTGGAGATATGCTGCTCATGGATGAGGATGAGGATGATGATGATGTTTCTGTTGTAGTTGTCTCTTCACCATAACCAGATGGTTCTGTGGTATGTTCTGTTTTTAGAGATATTTTGCGTGTAGATGGTGATGATGTTTCTGTTGTTGGAGAAATGCTGCTCATGGATGGTGATGATGTTTCTGTTGCAGTTGTCTCTTCACCATAACCAGATGTTTCTGTGGTATGTTCTGTTGTTGGAGAGATGCTACTTATGGATGGTGATGATGTCTCTGTTGTGGTTGATACTTTGGTTGTGGAAATTAATATACTGGTGGTAGTTGTCTTTTCACCATAAACAGACTCTTCTGTAGTATGTTTTGTTGTTGGAGATATGTTGCTAGTAGATGGTGATGATGTTTCTGTTGTAGTTGTTTCTTCACCATAACCAGACGCTTCTGTGGTATATTCTGTTGTTGGAGATATGCTCCTTGTAGATGGTGATGATGTCTCTGTTGTAGTTGATACTTTGGTTGTGGAAATTAACATTCTGGTGGCAGTTGTCTCTTCACCATAACCAGACCCTTCTGTGGTATGTTCTGTTGTTGGAGATATGCTGCTAGTTGACGGTGATGATGTCTCTGTTGTAGTTGTCTCTTTACCATAACCAGATGCTTCTGTGGTATGTTCTGTTGTTGGAGATATGCTGCTTGTTGATGGTGATGATGTCTCTGTTGTAGTTGTCTCTTTACCATAACCAAATGCTCCTGTGGTATGTTCTGTTGTTCGAGATATGCTGCTCATGGATGATGATGATGTTTCTGTTGTAGTTGTCTCTTCACCATAACCAGACGCTTCTGTGGTATGTTCTGTTGTTGGAGATATTTTGCGTGTAGATGGTGATGCTGTTTCTGTTGTTGGAGAGATGCTGCTCATGGATGGTGATGATGTCTCTGTTGTAGTTGTCTCTTCACCATAACTAGACGCTACTGTGGTATATTCTGTTGTTGGAGATATCCTGCTAGTTGACGGTGATGATGTCTCTGTTGAAGTTGATACTTTGGTTGTGGAAATTAATATACTGGTGGTAGTTGTCTTTTCACCATAAACAGACTCTTCTGTGGTATGTTTTGTTGTTGGAGATATGTTGCTAGTAGATGGTGATGATGTTTCTGTTGTAGTTGTTTCTTCACCATAACCAGACGCTTCTGTGGTATATTCTGTTGTTGGAGATATGCTCCTTGTTGATGGTGATGATGTCTCTGTTGTAGTTGATACTTTGGTTGTGGAAATTAACATTCTGGTGGCAGTTGTCTCTTCACCATAACCAGACCCTTCTGTGGTATGTTCTGTTGTTGGAGATATGCTGCTAGTTGACGGTGATGATGTCTCTGTTGTAGTTGTCTCTTTACCATAACCAGATGCTTCTGTGGTATGTTCTGTTGTTGGAGATATGCTGCTTGTTGATGGTGATGATGTCTCTGTTGTAGTTGTCTCTTTACCATAACCAAATGCTTCTGTGGTATGTTCTGTTGTTCGAGATATGCTGCTCATGGATGATGATGATATTTCTGTTGTAGTTGTCTCTTCACCATAACCAGACGCTTCTGTGGTATGTTCTGTTGTTGGAGATATTTTGCGTGTAGATGGTGATGCTGTTTCTGTTGTTGGAGAGATGCTGCTCATGGATGGTGATGATGTCTCTGTTGTAGTTGTCTCTTCACCATAACTAGACGCTACTGTGGTATATTCTGTTGTTGGAGATATGCTGCTAGTTGACGGTGATGATGTCTCTGTTGAAGTTGATACTTTGGTTGTGGAAATTAATATACTGGTGGTAGTTGTCTTTTCACCATAAACAGACTCTTCTGTGGTATGTTTTGTTGTTGGAGATATGTTGCTAGTAGATGGTGATGATGTTTCTGTTGTAGTTGTTTCTTCACCATAACCAGACGCTTCTGTGGTATATTCTGTTGTTGGAGATATGCTCCTTGTTGATGGTGATGATGTCTCTGTTGTAGTTGATACTTTGGTTGTGGAAATTAACATTCTGGTGGCAGTTGTCTCTTCACCATAACCAGACCCTTCTGTGGTATGTTCTGTTGTTGGAGATATGCTGCTAGTTGACGTTGATGATGTCTCTGTTGTAGTTGTCTCTTTACCATAACCAGATGCTTCTGTGGTATGTTCTGTTGTTGGAGATATGCTGCTTGTTGATGGTGATGATGTCACTGTTGTAGTTGTCTCTTCACCATAACCAAATGCTTCTGTGGTATGTTCTTTTGTTCGAGATATGCTGCTAGTAGATGGTGATGATGTCTCTATTGTAGTTGTCTCTTTACCATAACCAGATGCTTTTGTGCTATGTTCTGTCATTGGAGATATGCTGCTTGTAGATGGTGATGATGTTTCTGTTATAGTTGTCTCTTCACCATAACCAAATGCTTCTGTGGTATGTTCTGTTGTTGGAGATATGCTTCTCATGGATGATGATGTTTCTGTTGTAGTTGCCTCTTCACCATAACCAGACGCTTCTGTGGTATGTTCTGTGGTTGGAGATATTTTGCGTATAGATGGTGATGATCTTTCTGTTGTTGGAGAGATGTTGCTCATGGATGGTGATGATGTCTCTGTTATAGTTGTCTCTTCACCATAACCAATCACTTCTGTGGTATGTTCTGTTGTTGGAGATATGCTGCTAGTAGATGGTGATGATGTCTCTGTTATAGTTGTCTCTTTAACATAAACAGATGCTTCTGTGGTATGCTTTGTTGTTGGAGATATGCTGCTTGTAGATGGTGATGATGTCTCTGTTGCAGTTGTCTCTTCACCATAACCAAATGCTTCTGTGGTATGTTGTGTTGTTGGAGATATGCTTCTCATGGATGATGATGATGTTTCTGTTGTAGCTGTCTCTTCACCATAACCAGATGCTTCTGTGGTATGTTCTGTTGTTGGAGATATTTTACGTGTAGATGGTGATGATATTTCTGTTGTTGGGGAGATGCTGCTCATGGATGGTGATGATGTCTCTGTTGTAGTTGTCTCTTCACCATAACCAGATGTTTCTGTGGTATATTCTGTTGTTGTAGATATGCTCCTTGTAGATGGTGATGATGTCTCTGTTGTAGTTGATACTTTCGTTGTGGAAATTAATATTCTGGTGGCAGTTGTCTCTTCACCATAACCAGACTCTTCTGTAGTATGTTCTGTTGTTGGAGACATGCTGCTAGTAGATGGTGATGATGTCTCTGTTGTAGTTGTCTCTTTACCATAACCAGATGCTTCTGTGGTATGTTCTGTTGTTGGAGATATGCTGCTTGTTGATGGTGATGATGTCTGTATTGTAGTTGTCTCTTCACCATAACCAAATGCTTCTGTGGTATGTTCTATTGTTGGAGATATGCTGCTCATGGATGATGATGATGTTTCTGTTGTAGTTGTCTCTTCACCATAACCAGACACTTCTGTGGTATGTTCAGTTGTTGGAGATATTTTGCGTGCAGATGGTGATGATGTTTCTGTTGTTGGAGAGATGCTGCTCATGGATGGTGATGATGTCTCTGTTGTAGTTGTCTCTTCACCATAGCCAGATGCCTCTGTGGTATATTCTGTTGTTGGAGATATGCTCCTTGTAGATGGTGATGATGTCTCTGTTGTAGTTGATACTTTGGTTGTGGAAATTAATATTCTGGTGGCAGTTGTCTCTTCACTATAACCAGACTCTGCTGTGGTATGTTTTGTTGTTGGAGCTATGCTGCTTGTAGATGGTGATGATGTCTCTGTTGTAGTTGTCTCCTCACCATAACCAAATGCTTCTGTGGTATGTTCTGTTGTTTGAGATATGCTGCTCATGGATGATGATGATGATGATGATGATGATGATGATGATGATGATGATGTTTCTGTTGTAGTTGTCTCTTCACCATGACCAGACACTTCTGTGGTATGTTCTGTTGTTGAAGATATTTTGCGTGTAGATGGTGATGATGTTTCTGTTGTTGGAGAGATGTTGCTCATGGATGGTGATGATGTCTCTGTTGTAGTTGTCTCTTCACCATAACCAGACGCTTCTATGGTATATTCTGTTGTTGGAGATATGCTCCTTGTAGATGGTGATGATGTCTCTGTTGTAGTTGATACTTTGGTTGTGGAAATTAATATTCTGGTGGCAGTTGTCTCTTCAACATAACCAGACTCTTCTGTGGTATGTTCTGTTGTTGGAGATATGCTGCTAGTAGATGGTGATGATGTCTCTGTTGTAGTTGTCTCTTCACCATAACCAGACGCTTCTGTGGTATGTTCTGTTGTTGGAGATATTTTGCGTGTAGATGGTGATGATGTTTCTGTTGTTGGAGAGATGTTGCTCATGGATGGTGATGATGTCTCTGTTGTAGTTGTCTCTTCACCATAACTAGACGCTACTGTGGTATATTCTGTTGTTGGAGATATGCTCCTTGTAGATGGTGATGATGTCTCTGTTGTAGTTGATACTTTGGTTGTGGAAATTAATATTCTAGTGGCAGTTGTCTCTTCAACATAACCAGACTCTTCTGTGGTATGTTCTGTTGTTGAAGATATGCTGCTAGTAGATGGTGATGATGTCTCTGTTGTACTTGTCTCTTCAACATAACCAGATGCTTCTGTGGTATGTTCTGTTGTCAGAGATACCATGCTAATAGGTGGTAATGATGCCTTTGTTGTAGTTGATGTTAATACTTTGGTTGTGGAAATAAGTTCACTGGTGGTAGATGTCTCTTCACTATAATCAGATGCTTCTGTGGTGTGTTCTGTTGTTAGTAATACAATGACTGTAGCTGTGGGAAAGAAAAAATTAAAACCAGTCACATCCTGAAAATTATACAGTCTTTTGTTTCAATTTTTTCTGGCAATATGCTCTCAGTAGTCCCCAAACTTTGTAAGCCACATTTAATTTCTATAGGAGTTGGGGAGCAACACAAGCATGAAAAGAGTTCCTGTGGGATGCAAAATGAATGCTATGATTGGCTATTTCATATCCCTATGTCGACTGGCAGCCTACAAAAGCCTCTGTTTGGCAGTACACCTGGTTTTTATGACACAAAAACTTTGCTTTCAACCACATCCAAGTGGTTGGTAAGCAACATGTTGCTTGTTAGCCACTAGTTGAGGATCACTCCTCTAGAAGAATTGCCAAAGCTGATGTGGCTGATATTCTACCAGTCACAATATAAAATGTGTAATGAACTTGTAATTCCCCCCTTTTTTCCACTTTTACTTTCCCTTTGCTCTTCTCTGCTCCTATATCTTTATTTTTATGCATTTTCTCTCTTTTTCCTTTATAGGGAAAATAAGGTGCACTGAACTCCTAAAAACAAATGTAAATGTATTTTTTATCTGACTCATCCATTTTTGTCTATTAACTTATGAGTTTTAAAACACCCTTGTGTAAAAGTCCTAACAGTGAGTAGTTATTGTAAAAGAATGCTTATCTAGATTCTTTTTTAGAAGAAATTCTGATGGAATATGAATTGCAAATCAGGAAAGCTCTGCCATTTTAGCCAAGTGTTGAATAGGTGTGTGTGGCACTCTTGGATGTATTAAAGGGGATAAGTGTGACATTGGGCAGCCTCAGCCATGTCGTGCAGTTTGGTAGCCTATGATTAAGTACCCTATTGGTACGAAACGCGTAAGGCTTCTCTTTGTTTTTTATATGTATTAAATAAACTTTATACTTTTTTTACTTATCCTTTTGGCTGCTTTTTGACATATTTTTGGGTCATCAGAGTGCCTGCCAATATTATTTCCTTTGTGACTTCCTCCATTATGGCTCCCTAAGCTGAAGGTCTGGGGCATGAGCACCTGGAACCCATCTTTACAAGGGGTAAGATTTCTACGTCTATTGGCTAAAACTGTGATAACCCTGCATGATGTTTTGGATATTATGTTGTGAAGTATGTCAACATTTTTAAGATTAGGTAAGTTTTGGGCTCCTAAAAACAGGCATTTATAACTGTGGTCCCATGCAGGAATTAACCTCATTTTTCTCTATGGGGGACAGAGAAATGCTGAGTGTTTCATGTCATATATGTTTTTTGTTTTAGAAGAATTTGGAGTTAAACTGGAGTAAAGTGTTTGTTAACAAAAAATTATTAAATTTTCATTTTTTTAAAAAAAAAAGTTGAAATAGAACAATTTCACTAGTTTAACTTTTTTTTCCTGAATTTAATTTATTTCCACCATCAAATTTAGCATTGACAATGCCCAAAAATGTATTTATTGACTTCAAATTAGGTTAATTGTTCTGACAAATTAGTCTGGATGGATTCAGTAAAGTGGCTTTTGGAAAGACAATTGGTTTGACTCTTTTTTGACCCCCAAAAAATGGCATTGGTACAATTGTGTATTTATGATTTAATGATGTTCTGGCATAAATGAACATTTTATAACAATTTAACTTCATCATTGCCAGTTGTAAGAATTCCTTCCCTGGTGTGTGAAGATCAGAGGGTGTCCCATCTGTGTGTAAAGTAGGGATGCGCCAAATCCAGGATTTGGTTCGGTATTCCACCAGGATTCGATCCATGGTCCTGGTCGAACTGAATCCAAATAATCACATGACTTTTTGTCATATTAAACACGGAAGTGGAACATTTTTACCCTTCCAAATCCTTATTAGCATTTGCTAATTAGGATTCAGATTCAGTTTGGTATTCGGGCGAATCCCTTACGGTGGATTACTATTATTAGTGTTAAATTGTAATTAAAAGAATGTCAGATTCACAAAATCCTTACTCCATTTTGTGGCAGTTTTGTACAATTTGGCAATACATAGTCATTCTAGAATTTGAAGTACGAGTCTACTCCAAACAAATATAGAATAGATCTCTAGACAATCTAACATGTGGGTATATTTTTTGCCATTGTTAATGATATTTTGCAGTTGTCACTAAAGCTCAGTTCAGAAAAATAGCGCTTGATTGCTAAAATTGTATTACTTTAACTTCTTTACATTAAAAAAAAGGTTTGTAAAAAAAAGGGTTGTATAAATAGAAAATTAAATTTAGGGGCAGATTTATCAAAACACGAGTTCGAATCCCGAATGGGAAAAATTTCGGATTGGAAACAAAAATTTCTGAAGATCGCAAATATCACAAAAATGCTTACGAAAAAATCGTATTAGTCATGATAATATCGTATTGGCGATCGGAAAGTCACAAAATTTTCATACCGAATGATTGTAAACAGCGGCAAAACCGTTCCGATGTTTTTTTGAAAATACAAAAAAAGTCGAGCTGAAATAGGTGTGAAATGAAGTTTTATGAAACAATGCAAGGTGGAAAATTTTGCAACATTAACGTGCAAAACAATGCATCATATCTGAGAAAGACAAGAGCATTACTTTGCAAACATACTGGGGTTGATTTGTAAATTGGTAAATTGCGCTAGTGCAGTTACCAGTATGAACCAATCTGCAATTAGTTTTAGTCAGACTAATACAAGTTTGAAAATGAAAGGAAAGATCTGATTGGTTGTAGTGGGTAACCACCATGCCACATAGCTGTCTTTATCACTGTTTCAGGGAATGTACATTCCTCCAACTGTCATCAAACCCCACTGATCATGTTGGTTTCGTTTCCAGACATTACCTGTGTTTGTGTATGCGCCTGTCGTTGTCATTACAGTGGAGCCGCTCACTGGTGTTACACTTGGACAAAGACGGACTTTATGATCTAATATTCCATTGGTACAGATTTGCTCGTAACAAAGCCCATTCTGCTCTTCTAATGAGATAGTTTTGCCTTCATTATATATTTCACCATCGACCACGCAAAAGCAAGCTGTCGAAAAATAAATAAAAATCAATTAAGATTTTGTCAGACTGCCACAGGGCCGCCGCTCCCTATAAGCAGAGCACAAAGTCTGCATAGGGCACCAACTCCCAGGGGGGCACCATCCCAGCTGCTCCAAAAAAACCCAATTTTTCTATATTATAACATACCCCCCCAACACTGTCCTGCTGGTTTTTATAGCACATCCCGCTGTCCCGGATAGTTCAATCAATCTATGGGGGCTATTGTGGGCACTTACTATGGGGGCATTGTCTATGGGGGCAATTGGGGGCACTGTGTGTGGGGCCCCTATAGTAGGTGTTTTTTTATTATTATTTTACTTCTGTAATATTTGGAGGAGGGGGCACAAAAGTAAATTTCAGCTTAGGGCACCCATTTGGCCAGCAGCGGCCCTGGACTGCCACATTAAATCTAGCCAAAATGTCTGTTGAAGCCTATAGCAAAACTGTAGTACCTTCTTTGTCATATGTACACTCAACTTTGCCTTCTTCTGTACAGATACTAAAAAAATAAAACAAACAGAGGTGAGTTTTTGAAAGTCAATTATTCCTAAATCATCAAATATGATTACATACAATTCAATACAAAAAAACTCAGAAACATGACTGCGTAAAATAGCATACCAAACTTTATGACATTTAAAACTTATTGGTTATTTTTTAGGAACTAAACTGACCCAAAAGACTAATAACATCCTGGCCTGGCTACCACCAATAATATACTTAGTTATGGACCTCTGTTGCAAAGTAGATGGGGTTCCAAGACCAACTTGCTTCTACAGTTGCACTGGCCAACTTCTCTATATAAGTTATATATGGTTGCTATACTTATACGGGTACCTATCATGTGAGATATTGGGCCAATAGAGTCTGGTAGGTTAAAACAATATTTTTTTCCCCAAAAAATAATGAGCAAGTGCCCCAGCTCTCTCAATATACACATGTGTGTGTCCTTAGATTGGGTGATGCATCCATCACTCCTACGCCACATGTATAATGAGCAATCTGGGAGACTTGCTCAAGCAGTGTTTCACCAAAACAGCCGCCTGCATCAGGAGTTTCCTTCTGGTGTGGGTAGCATAGCACTTGCTTTTAAGCATCGGAATTTACTTGTTTTATCAAATCTTTACAAGGTGCACGAAGAGGAAACTCTGGACTTGGGACAAATGTATATTACAGTGCCATCTGCCTGACCTTTTCATCCTGCTTGCAAACAAGCTCCAGTGTGTTCTCCAAGATTTCCCTTACTGATAAGACCCTCCTCTTCTTGAAATACTTACCACGTCTCACAGGATCTATCTGTAGGCACCTTCATATTATTAGGGTAGAGCATTTTGTTAACATAGCAACCACACTCTTCCTTTCTGACACATTTCTTCTTGTTCTCGTCAAAAATTGGAGTTTCTGAAGGACATCTTGGATAGCAGCCTTCAAATAATAAAACCAGTTGTAGAACTGTTATTTATATGAAATAAAGAGTGCAGCATTTTAATATTAAGGATTGTTTTATCAAAAGGTATTTGTTTTTCCAATTAAACTCCTGGGTCTGTTCATCAACTACTGAACTTGGGAATCATGAAGGATCTCCAGAAGTTCAATGTTTTTATGGAGAAATAGTGCTCTACTGCTGAATGCATGCTCATTAAAGCACACTGCTTGCAGGGAGGAAAGATTTGAACCCTTATTTTTCATGGGATAATTTATTTCCCACTTTCAACCCAAGTTTTTTCCACCAAAAATAAGAAAAGTGAATTTCTTTCTTAAGCCTTGGATAAAACTACCCCTAAATGTTATATAATGATAAATAATGTTTGTTCTATATTTATCAGCCACAATCACATTTATTGTATATAAATAAACATATATGTATATATGTTTCTAAACATAAATCTGAAGTAATTGAGTTATATATCTGCGATCAGTTTCATTTCCATGAAAGAGACAGACGTTGAACTCACCTTCGAGGTGGGTGATGTTGGTATACATGTTGTAAATGGAGTTACAAGTCGGCATCTCATCATTGCCACATGGTTTGTATTGCCACTCATCCTCAGTATGGTAGTTATCACAAAATATGGCTGTGTTTCAAAAACAATGGGATGTTAACACATTCCCTGAGAATTTTTTTTCCTTGTATATGTGGCTTTGGAATATCCTTATATTACTAAGAGTTAATAAGTGTCTAATATTAGGATGTATCTGGCTAATAAGACAATGCTGCCGAATGCTTCCTTACATCCATGCCTTCCACACGCTCACTGCTCTGAAGCATAAACAGGTATGGGATCCCTTATCTGGAAACCCGTTATCCAGAAAGTTCCAAATTACGGAAAGGCCATCTCCCATAGACTCCATCATAAGCCAGTAACTAAACTTTTTAAAAATGATTTCCTTTTTCTCTGTAATAATAAAACAGTACCTGTACTTGATCCCAATTAAGATATAATTAATCCTTATTGGGGGCAGAACAGTCCTATTGGGTTTATTTAATGGTTAAATGATTCCCTTTTCTCTGTAATAATAAAACAGTACCTGTACTTGATCCCAATTAAGATATAATTAATCCTTATTGGGGGCAGAACAGTCCTATTGGGTTTATTTAATATTTAAATGATTTTTAGAAGACTTAAGTTATGGAGATCCAAATTACGGATCCCTTATCCGGAAAACCCCAGGTGCCAAGCATTCTGGATAACAGGTCCTATACCTGTATTGGTTCATATAATAACATGCCGTTATTACTGACCCCAATTCTAGTAATCCTAGCACCCTGCTGTCATACCGTGGATCCATAAGGTCTATCTGCTTATTTGCTATTCTGAATTATTAAAAAATTGAAAAAATTCCACTGATTTCAACTTGCCTACCCTACTGTTCAATGTGCAAGACACTGTGCCACGGTGTTGCATGAGAGCCTTGCGCATTATAAGATTTAGGGGTGCACCGAATCTACCATAAGCTAATTAGGATTTGGAAGGATTGAATGGTGAAAAATCTCTACCTCCATGTTAACATGACAAAAAGTCATGTGATTTTTAGGATTCAAATTCGGTTCGTCCAGGACCGTGTATTTGGCCGAATCAAAATCCTACAGAAAAAGGCAGAATTCTGACTGAATCCCAAACTGAATCCTGGAATTGGTGCGTTGTAGATTGTAAGCTCTTTTGAGCAGGGCTCTCTTCACCTCTTGTATCGAGTATTGATTGCTTTATATGTTACTCCTTGTAGATTGTAAGCTCTTTTGGGCAGGGCTCTCTTCACCTCTTGTATCAGTTATTGATTGCTTTATATGTTACTCTGTATGTCCAATGTATAAACCCACTTATTGTACAGCGCTGTGGAATATGTTGGCGCTTTATAAATAAATGTTAATAATAATAATAATAATAATCCCTAATAAGATAACATACTTTCTACTCCAAGTCTTCTATTTTTATATTATTTTTAAACAAAAACTGAATGCTTGACCAACAGCTATTTTAAATCATATTACGTGGCCTGTTAAAGAATCTTACCTAGGAATTTTTCATAATTAATTAGTGGAGTGGGGATACTATTGTTTTGGAGTCTATGAATGATCCAGTCTGGCATTTTAACTAGAATAGGTTACAGTTTGCTTACCAGCTTACCCATCTGCATGGCGAATGCAGAGGGCACAATTGCACTAGTATAGCCAAATTTCCCAAAATGGAAATTTTGTTCCGTAAAAAGGCTTGAACACCAGACTGTAGTTAAAAGATCCTTTATTCCAGGTTAGGCATTAATATCCACCTCATGCGTTTTGTCCAGCAAGGACATAATCATAAGCTCATGAGCCTATGATTACATCCTTTGTGGAAAAAACACGTTTGGAGGTTCTGGACTGTGCTATTCCATTGGCCTGGGACTTGGGGCAGTCTGTACCTAGGGATGTAGCGAATCTCAAAAAAGTGCGAAAGTTCGCAAACTTTGCGAACCCCATAGACTTCAATGAGAAGGCGAACTTTAAAACCTAGAAAAGCCATTTCTGGCCAGAAAACTGATTTTAAAGTTGTTTAAAGGGTGCCACGACCTGGACAGTGGCATGCAGGAGGGGGATCAAGGGCAACAATTTCTCTGAAAAATACTTTGTTGACACAGCGTTGCGTAAAAACGCAAGCTATTCCTATGTATACGCAAAGGCAGCTGGCAGACCTAGCGGAAATACACTGCATTTTTTGCTATTCCGCGCTATTAGCACCATGGAAACGGGATTTACTGAAAAACGGCATGTGTGGCTTGTGCGGCGTTTTTAGGCTGAGAAAAAACGCAGCGGAAAAACGCCACACGAACCCAAATTGCGAACATACGCGAAAAGTTCGCGAACTTGCGAACACCCGATGTTCGCGCGAATTAGTTTGCCGGCGAACAGTTCGATACATCTCTATCTGTACCTGGGTCACAAGACATACGGGGTGAGTCCTGCTTTAGTTCCTTACACTATCATTGCATTCCCCCCTCAAATACTGGACCCAGGGCATGGACACCAAGGTCAAGAAACAGTTGGAGTAAGTTTGCACTATTTTTGGCTGAGCCACACTCTATTTGAATACTAAAAGTTACCAGTAGTGACTTTCTGTAAACCCTAGTAAAGTGCCTTAGGGCAAGGTTCTCACCATGCCTCATAGCAGAAGCAGAAGTATGCAATCTCTCACAAGTTTTCACTGGATATATACTGGCATTAGATGTACTCACGGCATATATCAGGTGTTCTCCAGTGGATACACGAGCCAGCTTTGTTGCATTCTTGGGCATAAGCAGAGACAGCAGTACAAAAGCTCTCGCAGTCCCCGCCAGTGTCACAGGAGCAGACATCATTTACACAAGCTTCATAAAAAGGTATGGGATCAACCTATTGAAGACCAACAGGTCACCATAAATAAATAAAAACTCATGCCGCTAAAGGTGGCCACACACGATGCGATTTCCGATCTTTCGTGCCACCTTTGGTTGCACGAATGATCCTACAATCTGCCACTAACCGTTCAGGGCTGAAACGGCAGATAAGGAAGTAGAAACAATAGAATTTCTACCTCCTTCTGCCGATTCAGCCCTGACGGCAGATTTTGCTCAGGCGCCTTCTATGGCGCCCGATCAAAATCTTTTAACCGGCCCGATCAGTGAGTCGACCGATATCAGCAGCTTCCTGCGATATCAGTCGACTCACCGACTTTCCATACACGCACCGAATATCGTACGAAACGGGGTTTCATACGATATTATCGGTGTGTGTATGGCCATCTTAAAACCATTAATGTCTAGTCATTTATTAGAAGATCCGAAATGAAAAAGCATGGAAAATAAATCGAGAATAAACGAGAAAACCATAATTTTTTAGTTTTTTTTTTAATGTTTCTAGATTCTGAAGGTCAGAATGTACCAACTCACTTTGCTGTGACAGTCTTGGAAAACCTCACTCTTGATACGGTAGCATCTTTTCTCTGCCCATGCCCTGCGGTACGGGTTCTGACTACATGCATTGATCTCTTTTTCTTCGTCGGGGCAGTTGCCTTTGAACTTCCAGCTGTTTGCAAACTCTCGCACATTACTGACTTCCAGCATATTTCTGGTTAGTAGGTCATTAGAGGACTTATCATCAAAATTTCCACATAAGCCACACACTTTACCCTGCAAAATCATTTAAATATAGGATTGTTAGAGGTGAAACCGCAACAACCAAAGTTTCATTTCCATGACTGTGACAAGATATTGTAATTAAATGCTTTGACCTTATATACAGAAGCATATTAATTCAATTTGCAAAGCAATAAGAACAGATACACGTACAGGTATAGTATCTAATTTCAGAATGTTTGGGATCTTTCTGTAATTTGCTAAAAATCACGTAACATTAAATAAACCCAATAGGATAGTTTTGTGACCAACATGGATTTTTTTTATCTCTTTTACTGGCTAATGTCACCCTTAGTGCTTGACTGTCCAATACTGATGGTTTCCAGCATTAAGATTAAAAAGAATAAAGAGCAATTATATTTAACATTAAGCTGACTCAATGGGTCCAGTACATAATATGTTATATTACAGAGAGCCCATGACAATAGCCAATAGGCAGGCATGTACAGAGTGAGCTGAGAAGCTTACTACACCATGAATCCCAATGGGATTCTGCATGTATGGGGGCCATGGTTTCAGGCCTCATAATTTACATTTCTGCAGAAAAGATACCAGAGATAATACATTATATATAAAATATATTTATAGTACAGAAACGTATGAGTAAATCCTGCCCCCCCCCCCCCCTTACTTTTACACGTGGTAGTAGAAGTCAGCTCAGAATTCCATGGCCTGTATAATTGAATCTGACCTGTGGCTTGTGTCTTTGCATGCCATGGAAGTACAAAGTGCCTTCTAATAACTTGCATACTTGGCAGCAGGGGTAACATTATACTTAAATTATTATACAATTAAAGGGATACAAAGCTAAATAGTAAATTAAGATTCTGAGATACCAGCACCTTTAGACTGCAAAAACCAGGCATTCAGCTTAGAAGTGCTCTATCTCATTGAGCTAAGACACTGATTTGATGCTTTATGATAAATAGATGTAGTTGGGTCAGCTTACATAGTTACATAGTTACATAGTTACATAGGGTTGAAAAAAGACCTGTGTCCATCAAGTTCAACCCATCCAAGTAAACCCAGCACACCTAACCCACACCTACCAATCTATACACTCACATACATAAACTATAAATACAACCACTAGTACTAACTGTAGATATTAGTATCACAATAGCCTTGGATATTCTGATTGATCAAGAACTCATCCAGGCCCCTCTTAAAGGCATTAACAGAATCTGCCATTACCACATCACTAGGAAGGGCATTCCATAACCTCACTGCCCTCACCGTGAAAAGCTTACAATGGTTGCTTTCAAATATTCTGTTTTTCTTTACCTTGAATATTGGTGACAGCTTGATGAATATGCTTGTTTTTTTGTCCCAGATAAGAATGATACCATTGCTTGCTTCAATGACAATGTAAATGCCTACTTCATGGGTCAGATATGTAATCTGGCTGTCTGATGGACCCTCGATTTCTTGTAGATGTTCATCTGCCAGATATAGTGTTGTGTTCTGAAAAGAAAGAAATGCCTTTACTTGAGCTCAAGGATAATGGTACAAGGGCATTTTTCCTGCCACTGATGGTCAAAATTCCCCACTGGTAATGTTACTGGATGAAAAAACCATGACAGGTGCTTCTCATTCAATACCAACCAGAGCAGTTGGAAGGAAACAATAGAGGAAGAAGAGCCCTCTGCTTCCTCGATTGTTATGCTGCTTTTCTTTCATTGTGAAAAGAAAAGGTTATTCCCATGAATGAGTTTTCAAATCATATTGTTTAATAAAGTAAATCCAGAATATTACCAATGAGCGACTCAAATCTCTGCTGGGAAGTAGGGATGTAGCGAACCTCAAAAAAAAAAGTTTGCGAACCCGTTCGCGAACTAACGCCAAAAAGTGTGAAAATTCGCGAACTTTGCGAACCCCATAGACTTCAATGAGAAGGCGAACTTTAAAACCTAGAAAAGCCATTTCTGGCCAGAAAACTGATTTTAAAGTTGTTTAAAGGGTGCCACGACCTGGACAGTGGCATGCAGGAGGGGGATCAAGGGCAAAAATTTCTCTGAAAAATACTTTGTTGACACAGCGTTGCGTAAAACCGCAAAGGCAGCTGGCAGACCTAGCGGAAATACGCTGCGTTTTTTGCTATTTCGCACTATTAGCACCATGGAAACGGGATTTGCTGAAAAACGCCTTGTGTGGCTTGTGCAGCGTTTTTAGGCCGAGAAAAAAGCAGCGGAAAAACGCCACATGAACCCAAATTGCGAACATACACGAAAAGTTTGCGAACTTGCGAACTCGCGAACACCCGATGTTCGCACGAATTAGTTTGCCGGCGAACAGTTCGCTACATCTCTACTGGAAAGTTGCCCAGTAATAGAATAACAAGAGAGTTGGTGCAAAGTGGACTCTATCTCTAAGCCCAGCAGCCTTGAGCAAAAAAATAGCTCACTAGAATAACTAAAGAACCAAAGGTTGGAGACCAGTGATACAGACAATATAATTATACACAAGAACCATAGATATCTTGTAAATTACATCCTTATAAACATTGCTTAGTGATGTCATCAGTTATAATCACATGACTCACGTGAACTTGTGTATGATAATAAATAATGTACCCACCTGTTGAGAAATTGTGTCACTTTGGAGTTCCATGACCTGGATTAAAGCTTTCATATGGTCATGGAACTCCTCTATGACTTATAATATCCTTATATTTTACAATAGGGGGTAATTATACTACCCTACCCTTAAACCAGTGGTTTCTTGGAGCACATTTCTTACAATGATTAAGCCTGTGGTCTTATTCTGCCTTTATGTTAACCTTATCTTTGCCTGGTCTTGAACACAGGGCGAACAACCATCCAGTAAACACCTACCCCAAGAAAGATCTTGATGGACTTCGAACAGGTTACCCCATTAGAACCACATGGTATGTTCTCTGTGATCACACTGAAGGTGCCATCATTGCTGTTAGGGTCACAGTAGTCCTTTAGAAAAAAAAAATCACATTTGGAAAAATAAAAATTTGTTATTGCTTATAAACAGGTTGCTATAGATTTGAACTGCAGCAAAATGCACATTTTATTAAATACCCACGATATGTGTAAACAGGAAAGCCATTCTATCTATCTATCTATCTATCTATCTATCTATCATCTATCTATCTATCTATCTATCTATATATCATCTATCTATCTATCTATCCATCTTTCTGTCTGTCTGTCTGTCTGTCTGTCTGTCTGTCTGTCTGTCTGTCTATCTATCTATCTATCTATCTATCTATCTATCTATCTATATCATCTATCTATCTATCTATCTATCTATCTATCTATCTATCTATCTATCTATCTATCTAACTATCTATCATCTATCTATCTATCATCTATCTATCTATCTATCTATCTATCATCTATCTATCTATCTATCTATCTATCTATCTATCTATCTATTATCTGTCTGGCTGTCTATCTATCTATCTTTCTGCCTGTCTGTCTATCTATCTATTATCTATCTATCTATCTATCTATCTATCTATCTATCAATCTATCTATCTATCTATTATCTGTCTGTCTGTCTATCTATCTTTCTACCTGTCTGTCTGTCTGTCTGTCTATCTATCTATTATATATCTATCTATCTATCTATCTATCTATCTATCTATCTATCTATCTATTATCTGTCTGTCTATCATCTATCTATTTATCTATCTGTCTGTCTATCTATCTATCTATCTATCTATCTATCTATCATCTGTCTGTCTATCTGTCTGTCTATCTATCTATCTATCTATCTATCTATCTATCTATCTATTATCTGTCTGTCTATCATCTATCTATTTATCTATCTATCTGTCTATCTATCTATCTATCTATCATCTGTCTGTCTGTCTGTCTATCTGTCTGTCTGTCTGTCTGTCTATCTATCATCTATCTGTATTATCACCTTTAGTAGATATCCTGATTTATTTACACCCCCCCTACATTCATGTCTGCTTTTTTGAAAGTGGTACCTTCAAACTGAAAAAAATAAAATAATACCAGGACAAATATGGAGAAATTAATGACAGCCTGATTTATTTCTTACCTGAGCAAGTATATATTCACAATTGCCCTCAAAATCATACAGCCTGTTATCAAAGGTGGCATAATATCCGCTTCCATAGACTGTGCAGGTTCCATAGCATTCTGTGCTTGTGCATGACCATTGCCCTCTCTGGCATGAACTACAGAGATAAAGCAGAAGTGTTTCATATTTTTGGGGAATTTTGCATTAGGGGTGGCAATGCATTCTCATAAAGAGGAAAAAAGTCATTGGCCACTCAACTTGGTTATCTACTATGGGTGTGGACAAACAACAACAAGAATGTTGCTTATGGTGTTTAATAGTTTTTAACACCTAAAATAGCCATATCCCACTTGTGCAATGTCATTATTCTAATTTCAGCAAGATTTACAAATGGGAAAAAACATGCACCTGAACTTGTACTTTACTTGCACCTAATTAACACAATAAATGTAATAGATGTTTATAATTTGCACTTTTTGATATTTTTAGTAGATGAGTCCCACTTTGCATTTGTTCCAGACTGTGTTTTCATTGAAATCTCACCATTTATTACAATCCACATCAATCTCATCTCCATTATTGTAAAGACTGTTTTGGTAAATACAAGGGCATTCATCCTGCGGCACGCATTCACCTTGCCCATTATCCAGAAGCCCATCAGGGCAAACACAGCCAGAGATGCATTCTGTCTGTAACTGCGAAACAAAAGGAATTGTTGTATCAGTCAGTTGGCAGGGAATCTAGAACACTAGAATGTGTTCCTAGGTGTTGAGTATCACCATGTGATTTTTTGTAATTGTTTGTTCTATTACCTGCACATGATTCATTTGTTGCATAAAGGAGAAGGAAGGTAAAAACTAAGTAAGCTTTATCAGAAAGGTCTATGTAAATACAGCCATAAGCACTCACAGAAGTCCTCTATCAAAAGAAACACAGGATTTCTTGTGTCTTTTTTTGTAAATATGATGTTCCAGTGTCTGACAGCCTTAATTCCAGTGGCCAGAGTCTGCCAGTTCTCTCCCCTCTCCTGCTCCCCTTCCCATGAGAATGCTAACCCCCCCCCTTAGGTATGTGTGATCTCAGCTATAATGGCTAGACTGCAGGCAGGAAGCTACTTAAAATGGTAGCTGCAATATTAAAAAAATGGAGAAAGCTTCTAAAGCTAAAGGTTTCTGCAGAAAAAGTAGTGTAGTGTTCTAGGTGTAGTGTTCTAGGTGGCACTAATGTGGCAAATCTATTGGCAGTAAAATACCAAAATGACTTTCCTTCTCCTTTAAAGGGTCTGTAAACTCTCTTAAACAACCATTGCTTGAATATTTGTGACTCCCAGCATGTTCCACATACTATAAAGGCTTATAGCGCACCCTGTGGTCAGGGTTCGCCAGGATACAATGAGAAGTCCCAGAATATGTGAGTCAGACAGAGCTTGTGTTATTGTCAAAGGTGGCATTTAGTGGCAGAAAGGGCTCTGGAGACCAGATTCTCTGGTGGGTCTAGGGGGGCCCAATCTAACACATAATGTGGCCCATATAGTGCATCTACAATTGTGATTTTTTGAGTAAGAACAGTCAGGAAAAGTGCAAATTAACTGATACAATTTGATCTAAGCCTGGAAATCAGTAAGGCACATTTCCCATGGGTCACATATAAGAAAACATACATTTTGTGTCCTGCAGCTCCTCTGAACATAAGCACTTTGGGCTTCCATTTCGCTGCAGTCGAAATAAAACTTTCCTTCTGGGCAGGCTGTAAAGAGACAAATTTGTGTGAAACTGCGACCCGCTACTTCAGAATAATATTTGTATTAATCTGGAATTAATGAATCCCATTCTTTAATCATATTAATAATAACAGTTTATTAAAAAGCAAAACGAACAAGCTAACTAGGATTTCTGAGGTGGCCATGTTTGCCCTGATATGGATGGAATGTTTCGCTGACTTTGACTTAAGGTGGCCATACACGGGCCGATTGTAGCTGCCGATATTGGTCCCTTAGAGCGATTTGGCAGCTTATCGGCCTGTGTAGGGGCAGCAATGATGGGCCTGCCTGACTGACATCTGGCCTGAAATTAGCCATATATCGATCAGGCAGGTTAAAAGATTTAGTCAGATCGGGGACCAACTGCGCCCATTACTGTTGCTATAATTCGTTATAATTAGCCTAAATTCACCCAATATCGCCCACCCATAGGATAAGTGTCAAGGCAGTTATAACTGGAGGTGGGAGCTGTGTCCCCTTTTACTTTATGGTATTAGAAATGCCCTGATATGTACACATAGAAAAGGGACACAGCTCCCTTCTTTGGTTCAGCCCCACGTGGGTGCTTTTTATCCTTGTATGTGGACGGCCAAATGAAACAAGATCTGACCCAGTCCAAGAACAAATGTGATTGTACCTTCAGGGTAAAGTAAATCATTTTCCTCCAAACTACTACTTAATATTGCATATTGATTTCAGCTACACATATACACATTATTCTTGGGACTATTTTTTAAGAGATCATATATGAACACTGGGATGTTTTTTACCAATGAAGTAACAGCAGCCAATGTGATATCAATGCTGTTCAGAGCTGTTTGCTGATTGATTTATATGAGTTACTGGACAGCTGCTATTGCCCAGACTTGTAACTGAATCCCAATGTCTCTTTGTCCAACCTTTTTTTACCTGTAAGCCATATATATATATATACAGTATATACTATAGGAGCTGTGCAATGTGTACTGTGTTCTTTCAGCCTTGCATCAGATATACTCATTATTTTCCTTGTCACAATGTATACTTTTTATGTTTGTAATATATTGCGCTGTCACCTTAAGCCTGGGACAGCAGCTGGTCACATGTTCTCTTCTTCCTGTTCCTGTACTGTGTGTGTAGAAGTCTAAGAGCCACCATTTTGCAGTGTGCTATTATATGTTGCTGTGTCAACCTTTAGTAAAAGTTATTCTCTACAAGACCAGTTCCTGTGTGTGCTTGTCATCTGGTTCACTGTCTTACCCACATGCTTCAGAGTCTCCTGCAAAGCCTGTGTGAGGTGCCTGAACAGATTTAATCAGGGACAAGACATGGTGTCAGAAGTTGGAGTGTAACTAGAAATCTGCAAGCAAATCCCCACAGAACTGTAAGTAGTTAAAGAAGAATACACTGTGTGCTAAAGGACATTTATACAGATAAAAGACTGTGTGCCTGCCTAAAAATGGAGCAGTTTAAACCTCCAAATGCTTTAATATTTTCTGGCAACCTCAGTGAAAACTGGAGGAGATGGGAACAGAAATTGCAGCTGTATCTGACTGCAACTGGTGCCTGCAAATATCCAGAGGCACAGAAAATAGCCATTCTGTTACACACCATAGGGGAAGAAGGCTTGGAGCTGTATAATACTATGAATGTGGTATATGAGACTCCTGAAGCACCAACTATGAATGAACTGCTGGCACAATTCAGAAAGCACTGCAATCCTAGAAAAAACAGTGTGTTTGAGAGATATCAGTTCTGGACACATCCCATGCCAGACACTGGGGGTATAGACAAGTTTCAGACAGAGCTGAAATTAAAAGCAAAAGATTGTGAATTTAAAGACACAGAAGATCTCATGCTCAGAGATAAAATTGTGTTTAGCATTACTAACCCTGCACTAAAAGAGAAGCTGTTAGCTGATCCTGATTTGACATTAGAAAAAGCAGTGTCAATCTGCAGAATTAAAGAGACAACAAAAGCCCAAGTTGAAGCTATGGGTGCAAGTGCAGCAGAGAGGCAAATGCAAGCACTGTCACAGAGAAAAGCAAGCAAAGAATATGCCCAGGACAGAAAGTCAGGACACATAAAGCAAAGCATGCAAAAATCACCTGATACACAGGTTTATAGCTGTAAGCAGTGTGGGCAGAGGCACAAACCAAAACAGTGTTCAGCTTATGGGGCAACATGTCATAAATGTAATGGAAAGAATCATTTTGCTAAATGCTGCAGAACAAAAAATCCTCTTTGGAAAATGAATAAGGAGAAGCCAAAGGAAATAGACTCTCTGTTTATTGGTGTCCTGCAGGCAGCAGATTTATGTACACAGGCCCAGAAATTGGATGATGCCTGGTACACAGATATAACCATTGGAGAAAATACAGTTAAATTTAAGCTAGACACTGGAGCAGAAGCTAATGTATTACCAATTGCAACGGTTAATACCATGTCCACTCCTGTGAAAATTGAACCAACTACCACTGTGTTAGTTTCATATGGGGGTACAAAGCTGATTCCTAGAGGCTGTACAACTTTGGCAGTTATGGCAAAAGGCCAGCAAGCAAAACTCCAGTTCTTCATCACAAATGAAAATACAACACCTATTTTGGGAAGGAAAGCATGTATAGATCTACAACTCATTCAGAGAATAGATACAGTGAACGTAACATCACCTGCAACTAAAAAAGACTTAATAACAAAACACCCTGAAGTTTTCAAAGGACTCGGTTGTTTTCCTGGAAAACATCACATATATGTAGACCCTACAGTGACACCTGTCATACATGGTTGTAGGAAAATTCCCTATGCCATCATGGACAAATTCAAGCAAACACTTACAGAACTTAAAGAGACAGGAGTTGTGAGCCTTGTGACTGTACCTACACCCTGGGTTAATAGTCTAGTAATAACAGAAAAGAAAAATGGAAACCTCAGAGTCTGTCTGGATCCCAGAGATCTTAACAAAGCTATAAAAAGACAGCACTACTCAATTCCTACACCTGAGGATGTGAGATCCAAACTAAATGGAAAGAAATTCTTTACCATCCTGGATGAGAAGGACGGTTACTGGCAAGTCGTTCTAGATGAAAAATCATCATTGTTATGTACCTTTAACACACCGTGGGGGCGCTATAAATTCAATCGGCTACCATTTGGAATAAAGTCTGCGAGTGAGGTGTTTCAGCAGAAAAATTCAGAAGCTTTTGGAGACATTGAAGGCACCCACATAATAGCAGATGATATGATTATAGCTGCTTCCACTAAGCAGGAACATGATGACATTCTGAACAAAGTTATGGAGAGAGCCCGAAAGCTTAATGTCAAGTTTAACAAGGATAAAATCCAATACTTGGTGAAAGAAGTTAAATACATGGGCCACATCATTTCTTCAGATGGTGTCAAACCTGACGATAGCAAAATCTCAGCAATACTAAATATGCCTCCACCGCAAGATAAGAAAGGTCTAATGAGATTTCTTGGCATGACCAGGTATCTAGCACAATATATTCCTAAAGAAGCTTCCCTGACTGCACCTTTGAGAATGCTCCTCAAAAAAGACATTTTGTGGCAATGGGGCCCAGAGCAGGACAAAGCCCTAAATTTGCTAAAGAGCAGCCTGACACAAGCCCCAGTTCTCAGTTACTTTGATCCAGCCAAACAACTGGAAATACAAGCTGATGCATCAAAAGATGGACTTGGAGCATGCCTCATGCAAGAAAGAAAACCCATTGTTTATGTTTCCAGAGCACTATCACGTGCAGAACAAAATTATGCACAAATTGAAAAAGAACTGCTAGCAATTGTGTTTGCAACAAAGAAATTTCATCAGTACATCTATGGGGCCAATGTAAAAGTACAATCAGATCATAAGCCTCTGCAAGCCATTCTCTCCAGGCCTATAGGACAAGCTCCTGCACGACTACAGAGAATGTTACTGCAGTTGCAAAAATATGACATATCTGTATCATACACCCCAGGAAAATTGATGGCTATTGCTGACACACTATCCAGAGCAGTTGATATCAAAAGTACAGACAATGGAGAGGAACTTTTTGATGAGAAAGTTGTCTATGCAATGCAGTCTACAGAAGCATTAAGCCCCGAACTGCTACAAATGCTAAAAGTGGAGACACAAAAAGATGATATCCTGCAAGCAGTTAAAGACATGCATATGCAAGGTTGGCCACAGCGAAAGAAACAAGTGCCATCCATCTTACACCAATACTGGCCAATTCGTCACACATTTTCAATAGTTGATGATCTTCTAATGTCAAGTGACAGAGTTGTGATACCAAAAGGTTCTCGAGCTGAAATGCTAAGGCGACTACATAGCGCACACCAGGGCATACAACGCTCCAAAGCAAGAGCTAGACTGATCATGTGCTGGCCAGGTATGTCCAAAGACATAGAACAGATGGTGGAGAACTGCACAGTCTGTCAAGAAGAAAGACCAGCCAACCACAAAGAGACATTATTATCACATGATATACCAGACCTTCCATGGCTAAAGCTCGCGGCTGACATTTTTGACTTTAGAGGTCATGCATTTTTGTTGATTGTGGACTATTTTTCAAAATATCCAGAAATCCTAAAACTTCCGGATAAAACGTCACACTCCATAATTGCAAAACTGAAATCCGTGTTTGCCAGACATGGCATTCCAAAGGAGATGGTTTCAGACAACATGCCTTTCTCCAGCAGAGAGATACATAGTTTTGCATCCCAGTGGGGAATTCAACTAACTCACTCTAGTCCTGGATATCCTCAGTCTAACGGTCAAGCTGAGAGGATGATACAAACGGTGAAGTTGCTTTTTAAGAAGTCGTTCAGCACTGGAGCTGATCCACACTTAGCACTACTACATTTAAGGAATACTCCTATCTCAGGTACCAATGTCACTCCTGCGCAACTACTGATGGGAAGAGTGTTGAGAAGTACTTTACCTGAAACAACTGAAATCCTTAAACCAAAAGTCCCTGAGAAAGCTCACAAAATGCTGTTGAAGCTACAAAACTCTCAAAGACAATACTATAACAGAGGCGCTAAAGATTTGCCAATCTTTCGAAAGGGAGAGAGAGTGAGGATACAGACCTCCCAAGGATGGAAACCTGCAGTCATTGTGAAACCTACAGCGGAACCAAGGTCATATATGGTAATGACTCCAGGTGGAGCTCGATTCCGCAGAAACAGACGTCATTTGAGACGTGACACGATTATTCCAACAGCTGAAGATGAGGTACATCTACCAGCAGATATGAACAATGAATCTGGAGTAGATCCAGTGGAATCTCCAGAACGACGAGCTGTACCTGTTGATCCGAGAGTTGATGAACCAACCCCAGCAGCTCACCAGCCAACAGGAGAACAAAGAAGCACTCGCTTTGGACGAACTGTAATAAAGCCTGCCAAGTTACAGGACTATGTTCTCAGTTAGACATCCCTAGCAAAGTCTATTATGATAATCATTTTATAATAAAGAAGTAGATTGTATGCTCGGGGGGAGACTTTGTTAAAAACGGGGGATGTAATATATTGCGCTGTCACCTTAAGCCTGGGACAGCAGCTGGTCACATGTTCTCTTCTTCCTGTTCCTGTACTGTGTGTGTAGAAGTCTAAGAGCCACCATTTTGCAGTGTGCTATTATATGTTGCTGTGTCAACCTTTAGTAAAAGTTATTCTCTACAAGACCAGTTCCTGTGTGTGCTTGTCATCTGGTTCACTGTCTTACCCACATGCTTCAGAGTCTCCTGCAAAGCCTGTGTGAGGTGCCTGAACAGATTTAATCAGGGACAAGACAATGTTCATTGGATGTGTAAATCCTTGGTAGAGGCCCCCACGTCACCATAGATTGACTGGTACTTTTGTACCTGTCTTTTTTAAACCCTTTCCCAGCCAATGGTGTCAATTCCATGTCATTGGCAACACAGCTACAGAATGCCAGAAATACCTTCTATTTTATTCAATCTTTAGATTTTAAGCTCTTGCAAGTAGGGCCCTCTGATTCTATCGTTACTCTGTAAAGCCTTGTTTCTAAAATTATTGTAAGATCCCTGTAAGATCCCAATGAATGGAAAGTGCTGTGTAATTTGCTGGCACTATATGAATAAATGATGATGATGATCAATAGGAAGCATATGTTGCTTACTAACACAAAGTTTCAGAGCTCCCATAGCCATTGGTAGTGGAAGGGATAATGTAGAAGTGTAATGCTTTCTAAAGATCCTGTTTGAATTACATGAGATCTTTGAATAACAAAATTACATAATACATTTGTACTTACTGTTATCGGAACATTTAACACGTCCAGCTTCACAAGAACTGTGGGTAAAATAATGATATCAATTAGTTTTTATTAAATTATTAAATATATTTATACTATGGTTCAATGGGATAAAACCAGACACTTTTGTTCCTAATTATTGTTAACAGCGATACCATGGATGTTTTGCTTGAATAAAAGATTTACATTTGTGATTGCAGCCTCCCAATCCCACAATTCCCTGCACACGTGATGTCAATAAGGAAAGGAATATCACAGTGCAATGTATTGTGGGTTATGTAGCTCCTGCTGTGGAGAAGTTGTAACAATTTGTAACATTAATGTTTCAGTCCCTCCTCCCCTGCCAGGATTTCAAATGATGCAGGAAGAAAAGAGCTGTTTTGCAGCTGGATTTCAGCATATAAAAATGGTATTTATTCCTACTTTGTAAAGAAACACATTACAGTGATAGGTATAGCATTATTTTTTTGAACTATATGCTTTACAGACACCGGCAGCCAAAAAGTCTATTGCTCTTTGTGACTAAAATGTTATTGTTACTGTAACTTTTATTACTTAAAAAGTATTCATAATCCAGTTTTACATTCAAACCACTGTCTGCTGGTTGCTAGGGCAATTTGGTTCCTAGCAACCATATCAAGAACAGGTGCCAAGATGAGCAATTTTTTTCACCAGGCATGGATTCCCAGTGAATTTCTGCATTTTGACATTGGCAAATTGTTTTGCGAAACTTCTGTGAAAACTCGCCACGGAAAAATTTGTTGCGTGCCAATAAAAGGTGCGTCAAATTGGGTGCGCCCACGTCTAAATTGGTGCGGTCATGGCAAAATGGGTGCGACAGATAAAAGACATGGCTGACAAAAAAATTGCGCGTAAAAGCATTCAATGGACTTTTCGCCGTTTCGCAAATTTTCCTGTAGTTTCGCGAAGTTTTTGGCGAAGCAAAATGGGACAGATTCGCTCATCACTTTGTGTGGGAAGGGGCAGCAGGGAGAATGAAGTGCTGCCTAGAAAAGTACCAAGCAGGGCAGTATTTTGGATATGAAAGATTGAAATAACCTTTAATCTATTTAAACTGGAAATGAAGCTGATTTCTCACATTGGATAAAATATGGAATGTTTATATTCAAGAGACTAAAGTGTCCAGAGTACAGGTATGGGACCCCTTATTCAGAAACCCATTATCCAGGAAGTTTAGAATTCCAGGAAGGCCATCTCCTATAGACTCCATTTCAACCAAATAATTCACATTTTTTCAAAATGGTTTTCTTTTTCTCTGCAATAATAAAACAGTGCCTTGTACTTGATCCCAACTAAGGTATAATTAATCCTTATTGGAGCCAAAACGACCCTATTGGCAGGCTTAAGTAAGGAGATCCTAATCACAGAAAGACCCATTATCTGGAAAACCCCAGGTCCCGAGCATTCTGGATAATGGGTCCTATACCTGTATACATATTCAGTATATCCATTTTACATTAAAAGGGCAGCTAAAACCCTCAGAAAAAAACTGATATATGTGAGTTGCATGCCATAGAGCCACTGTACTGATTTCCAGGTCCAGTGGAAATGTATAGCAAGTCTGGGCCAAGTATCCAAAATATTTAAGGTCATTTGTGGGCAATTACTGACTTAAGCACTTACCAACTGTCACCATAGTACTGGAATTTTGAAGATGCTGGATAGGTTTGACCTTTGTAGAAACAGGAACATTTAGGTATTTGCACGCACTGGTTTTTCTCATCCAGGTACTCTCCAAATGGACACCTACAGCCCTCTACTGGAAAGAATTCTGTGTCCGAAATGCCGCTATCATCCCCAAGAGACCGGCAAGTGGGCTGGTAGGTAGTTATGTTGTACGAGTATATTTGGGAAGGTGGACACTGAGTAGCGTTTATGTCTATGAGAAAAAAGCACATTTTTTTAAAATCTCTAAAGAAGACGCAGCAGTATATACTGTATGCAGAGCAAACTTCATATCCAATGCAGACATAGTAATGCAGTAGCAACATTAAAACCATCCTCACAATGTGGCCCGTGTTAGTTAGCTCTCTCCCCAATGGGCCAAGTAATAACCCTCTGGTCATCTGGTCTCTCTGGGAAGAGGACCCTGCCAACAAGCAGAATAGGGCTAAATGAAAATAGAAATGCCCTGTACATGCACGGCCATCCCCCTGATCCAAACTATTGCACCCTAAGCCCACCCACAATATGCCCAAATCCTATAAACTCACTGCAAGCCCTGCCCACTTTATAATCTTCAAATCACACCTTCCCATTTCTTGTGGCTCCAGTTGGGCCCTAACTGGATTTCCCCCTGTAGATTAGCCCTGGTATCTGTTGCTACAGTGCCTTCCCAGGATCCACTACAACATCCATTGTACAGGACTGCAGGCCAGCTTAAAGAGTATGGGGTGAGGCAACTAGGCAAGAAAACGGCCATTCAATTGCTGCCCCCTTCTCCTGGGTAATTAAGTAAGGAGCAGAAATACAGCCCTTAGCAATTGGAAACCCAGAGGGGCTCCCTGATCCTCTGATAGTGAGTGGCTGAACAGCTGGAGCTAGAAGGGAAGGCCTTGTGTTAATAATGGCTACGATTAGTCTGCACAAAGTCTACAAATAGAAAGCAAAGAGTTCTTAGCCAAGGGGATTCCCACAGGGAAGGTGATTGATCATGCTTGATATATCCGAAATCTTTCAAGGGATTTTTTTTTCTCATCAGCAATCATTTTCTTAGCATGTTTAAACTGTTAAAGCTAGTAAAGGTGGCCATACAAGGGCTGATTATAGCTGCCGATATCAGTCCCTTATACCGGTTTGGCAGCTTATCGCTCCGTGTATGGGCACTAACAATGGGCCTCCCCGACCGATATCTGGCCTGAAATTGTTCTAATTCGGTCATCTGGCCCCAGGGCCAAACAACCAAATTAGCCCCGGTGGGGAATTTCGGTAGAAAATCCCCTCGCTTGGTGACTTTGTCAAGCGAGTGGATCTTAGTGTGTATGACCTTAAGTCTTATTCTTGTAGCTTGGTAGAATGGAAGTGGACATACAGTTCTAGATGTTAATAAAGTGCCCCTACCGCACACAGATGGTCTCCAGTGTGACACTATGATTCCATTAGCAGCACAGGCCTTGACATAGGAGGAGATGGCTGCACACATGCATTGCTCACTATTAGGACAGCTACACGAGTCATAGACACATCTCTATGGTAAAAAAGCAGGATTAGAAATATCAAAATTAAAAATACCAGTTAACTATCATCATAACAGTCGAGTTTATAGCTCAACCTTTACTTTTGGTTTAGAGTTAAGCTACACCAGAGCCGTACAATGTTGGCACATCCAACCTATTCCTTTCATTCTCTTGCAGCTAACTGCATCCAGGCAGTCTCAGTGGCCATGTGACAATAAACTATTCAAACATTTTTCACCTTCACACTTGTGAAATTTGAAGAATGCGGCTGTAGAGACACATAAAGGCCATGTGTACAGCAATTTGAAGAATATCACTTTGTGGCATTTTACTTTATCTCCTCCCTATCTAACCTGTCAGGCTAGTATTTTGCTGGAACAACTCTTTATTTTAGAATAGTGGAGGGCACAAACAATCCAAAAAAATCCCCAAAAAATCCAATCCAAAAAAAATATATATTTATAAACAAAAACCCTTTCTTTTTTCAGAGCCACTAGTCATTTTTTATCAGATATATCAATGATATTCACCTCATAATATGTCTTTGGGTCAACAGTGGAATGGCATATACTGAAGGCCGAGTCTTCATTTTTCAAATAGCTACACCAATTGTCAGCAAATAATTCTGAGGAAAGAAGATTTAATTTTAATTTCTTTGGAACAACAACAACAAAAAAAAAATAATATAAATAAATAAATAATTAAAAATGAATACGTAAATTGAAACAGTCATACAAATTAGAAGAATATAGAACAATCATATGTTAAGAATGCCAGACATGGATTCTCTGCTGATTTCCGCGTTTCGCCTTGGTGGATTATTTTGCAAAACGGGCATCAAAAATTCTCAGCGGAAAAATTTGCCGCATGTCCAAAAAATTGTTGCCGTGTCAAAAAATTGTCGCCCTTGTCAAAAAATTGTCACCCGCATGAAAAAAATAGTCGCACACACACAAAAAATTACGCGCACCAAAAAAAAAAGTTGTGCATGCCGTTTTGCTGATCTTTCCCGTCAGCTCATAATCTGGTGAGTACAGTCACAGTTTCTTGTACACTTCTGCAGACACAAAAGACTAATATATAAATATGGCTTATGTACAATATGTACACTGGATTAAGTAGCCTTCCAATGTGCATTTCCAGGGATTTCTCCAACCCTCAAAAGCTGCATGGTTGTCTTTAAGTTGGTGGAGCCTGGGCAAAAGAGACTTTGTGGAGATCCATTCATTACATAAAGTAGGACTGTCTCTTTGACTAATGTCAAAGTACGATCCCAAAAGCTGAAGAAGAATATACCAGTGATATATATAACCAATTATTTTCCTTTTGTATCTGCTGCTCTATTGAGCTCTACTATAGGGCTGACTTATCAACATTAAAAGGAGAAGGAAAGGTAAAAACTACGTAAGCTTTATCAGAAAGGTCTATGTAAATACAGCCATAAGCACTCACAGAAATGCTGCACTTAGTCCTCCAACAAAAGAAACACGTGATTTCTTGGATCCTTTTTTGTAAACATGTTCTTAGGGTATCTGACTTCCCAGAAAAATCCTTCATTCCAGGGGCCAGAGTCTGTGCAGCTCTGTCCTCTCTCCCCTCTCCTGCTCCCCCCTTACATAACAATTCATAAAACTCACTCCCCCCTCCCTTGGGAATGTGTAATCTAAGCTATAACGGTTAGACTGCAAGCAGGAAGCTAGGAATATCAAGCTAAAATGGCAGCTGCTATTTTAAATAAACAGAGAAAGCTTCTAGGGCTCATTTCGACATTTTACTACCAATAGATTAGCCGCATTAGTGCCACCTAGAACACTATATTTATTCTTCAGAAAGCTTTACCGTACCTGAGTAAACAGCCATAGAAGCTTTCTCTGTTTGTTTAACAGACCATTTTAGCTTGGTCTTTGTAGCTTCCTGATACAGTCCTAGCCTTTGTAGCTGGGATCACACATCCTAAGGGTGGGGGGAGTGAGTTTTATGAATTCTTATGGGAGGGGGAACAGGAAGAGAGGAAGTCAGATACCGAAGAACATGTTTACAAAAAAGTAGACAAGAAATGTGTTTCTTTTGATAGAGGACTTAGTTTTTCCCTTTTCTTCTCCGTTAGACAGACAAAGGACATCTCTGCAACATTTCACCCTAACAGACAATTTTAAAGGCGCAGTAGCTTCTGTAACTATACAGAACCCCAAAATTTTGAAAGTGCCACACCCTCTGTATGTTTTATATTTTTAAATTTCATCCATATTAGACTATGTTCTTAAATGACAATGGCTTTAACATATGAAATAAATGTAAGAGTACACATCACAAGAGATGGAAAAGAAGGAAAAAGAATGGCATAACATATTAAAAAAAATAAAAGGGAGTTAATTACTGTTCTCGATGCTGGAGCTGCAGGGATCTTCGAAATAAGGTGGTTGGTCTTTACAGTTTGGCAAGTTTTTCCAAGAATTGGCAAAGGTTGAGGCTGTTTCAATAAGACCACCAGAGGATTTAAAATCTCCACAGAGACCTTTAACAAAAGAAAAGACTTGTCAAAATTGTTGTGGGTGTTCTGATTGTCCTAAAATATGCTTATTCCTTATACTATGCTGTGGGGCCAAATCCACGGTCCTGGCCGAAAAAAATCCAAAACATTGCGTGACTTTTTGTCACGTAAACACAGAAGTTGAAAAATTATGGACTTACAGTGTTATTTATTCAAGTATGTGTCTTTTTACTCAATTTTACTCAAAATTAACACCTACTACAGGCAGGCGATAATTATAGAAAAGTACAGTAAATGAGTTTTTTGCAATAAAATATGGACTTTGCAGTGTTATTTATTGAAGTCTGTGTTTCCCCTAGAGTGACGCAGCCGCCAGTTTGCAGCGAAATGTTCATTTTTAATACAGTAATTTTCCGCAAGTATTGGCGTGTATGGCTAACATGGCGTGCGTTCATTTGCGCGACTATTTATATTTGGCTACAAGTGATGAAATGTTTCGCCAGGCATGGATTCGCAGCGAATTTTTGGACGTGCGTTGAATTTTTTCTCGGCGGATTTTTTCATGCGTTTCGCAAAACAATCCGCCAATGGCAAAACGCATGAAAAAATTCGCCACGCAAAAATTCACCGCACATCCAAAAATTTATACAAGCATCAAAAAATAATAGTCACGGGCAACAATTTTTTTTGCCCGCACAACATTTTTGCCGTTTCGTGGATCTTTCGAAAGATTTGCTAATTTTTCACTAAAGATAACCAGAACACATTTGCTCATCACTAGTGGCTACTATTTATATGATACCATTTATATGCTACCATTTATATGTGGCTAATATTTATATACACCATTTATATGCGGCGACAATTTTTATACACTATTTCTATGCTGCCATTCATATGCGGCGACTATTCGCGTGCGTAATTTAGCGCATGTACCGGCAAATACCTCATTGAAATAGTCTTTGCGAGTTAAATAACGCATGCAATATCGCGCGTAAAAAAGCGCAAGTATGCTTATAGTGAATTGTGCGAAAAGTCGCCAAAATTAAGCCGCGGTAAAATTTTTAGCGCACACTAAAAATAGCGCAGTTTTCTGGCCAGAAATGGCTTTTCTAGGTTTTAAAGTTCGCCTTCCCATTGAAGTCTATGGGGTTCGCAAAGTTCGCGAATATTCACACTTTTTGGCGTAAGTTCGTGAACGCGTTCGCAAACTTTTTTTTTGAGGTTCGCTACATCCCTATAGGGGACCCATTTACTGAGATTTTTGTATTCTGAACTTTTAATAAATAAGTCAACACTTACTTTTTTGTGAAATTTGTTCGTAGTAGCAAAATCCATGAAAGTTACACAAATTTGAATTTTGATAAACCTGCCTCTAAGCATCCAATTTTTTTTTTTGTTCCCATTTTTCTGAGAAAACAAACCTTTTACGTTGGATGTGTCATCTCCTTTAAAATAAATGTACAGCTGCACCCTGGGAGATAGCTGGATGTGCATCTGTAGGTCTAAAGATGACTGAACAATGATGGAAGATGCAGTGGGATTCAAAATGTTAACATTTTCTGAAAAGAAAACAGAGCAGGAATCACATAAAGGCCCCGTTTGTGAAGCCTAAAACAACTTGCAAAGTGCAAAAAAAGGCTGCAAATGGCCATACTGAGGGACAGGATCGCTGCACCCCTCTCTACACAGAGCACCCAGGGGCAGTACATGACCCCTAAAGCATCTTATAGGCATCTTACTTGTAATGTAAGGAAGAAATAATGGCTGGTCATTCAGAAGCACTTCCACTGCATCGTTTATTCTGAATGTGAATGCCTGTTGCAAAAAAACAAAATGGAGGACACTGAGAAAAGCGTATTTAGTGGAATTATTACAAATCACAATCCACTAAATATAGCTCGTAGCAACCAATTATCAATTTGATTTGAATAGCCACCTACAAAAACAAGCAAAGGTCTGATTGGTTGCTATGGGCAATACCACCAGCGACGTTTGTCTCCAGTGTTAATAAATCCACCCTAAAATGTGGATTGGAGAAGATCAAGATATATTGATGATTTCACACTAATTCAGACTGTACCTATCAAGGCTTCTGCCATCAAACATTATATTGCTCTCAGGGATATCAGTATATATGTGCGACTGTAGAACAGGCAATGCACTTTTAGCAGAAGATGTAATTTGCCTTAATGAGTTCTGTAGTGGGTCCCTTCTTTTACTAATAATTTACATGGCATGATGCACCCAATCCCGGATTCTGATCTCCCCCAACATGATGGGAAAGTCTGCTAGAATATAACAACGTCAGTTGCCACACATTACACCCCAGCATAACAGATATGTCCTAGGAGTCAAACTAGCCTCAGTTTAGTGGATAGGAGAGGATGGGAATGTGCTACCTGTACTTATAATAATCTCATTGATTGGGAGTTTATCTTTTTACATTTCTTTTAAGCAACAGTGATTATGAAATTCCATTTACAGTTTAAGAAATCTGCACTCACATTTTCCATTTCATCAATAAACTTGATGTTGTTGAGGCACGTTTCTGTTCCTTTGTCTGTGCATGGCGTCAGATCTCCAAGGATAATCCTGGACTGGTCATCACTTTCCTGCAATGAAATAAGCATTATCATCAGTCAGGTCCAGGAATATAGAGGCTCCATCTATCAGGAGATGCTTCTGAATGACATTTTATTTGCTTCCAATAATGTTTTATTGTACAAACTAGATTATCCCTGTCTCACTTATAGGTCTCTAAGTAAACACTCACAGTAATAGACATATTGAAATATTGACTGTGTTGTGATCACAGGTCCTAATTTTGTTTCTTACATCTCTCCGTCAGCTTTTTTGTCATCTGCTTCTTTTCTACTAAATATGTCTTCCATCTACTTATGCTTACTAGCTGGACACGTATGGCTAGGTCACCGTATTCTGGCTTTGGTTTATAATTTAGTCATTATCGTAGAGCAGGGATCCCCAGCCTTTTATAACAGTGAGCCATATTCAAATGGAAAAAGTGTTGAGGAGCAACACAAGCATGGAAAACAGCTATAGTTGGCTATTTGGTAGCCCCTATGTGGACTGGCAGCCCATAGAAGTCTCTGTTTGGCTTTACACTGGGCTTTATGCAAACAAAGCTCACTTCCAAGTCAGAAACTAAAAAAATAGCACCTACTTTGAGGCCCCTGGAAACAACATTCAAGGGCTTATTAAGCAACATGTTGCCCACGAACCACTGGTTGGGGATCACTGTCATAGAGTATTACAACATACATCTAACATATGAAAAGTAAAGAAAATATAGAGCAAAATGCAGATAGAAATGCAAAACAATGACTTGCCTTAAACAGCACATAGTTACAGTCTCCATGGAATGTGTACTTCTTCTCATCAAAAGTAGTGAAATGTGCCCCACCTTCAATGGAACAGATTACACTGCAGTCGTCTTCTGAACAATTCCACCGTCCAGAAAGGCACTGGCTAGAAACAGAACAAGAAAGAAGCAACTGTGCAATTAGTGTTAATAATGGGGAAGAGCTGTGTTTGTTTTTAATGTTCATGGAGGTAAACAAGAACCGATAAACTGCAGCAATGGAGCCCACACAATTTGAAACAATATATAAAAATACAGTTAAAGACCGGTGTAAAAAAATACAATAAGTGGGAATTTTACATTCTAATTGCAATATACTTTTGTTAATATGTCATGATTAGTGATGGGCGAAATGTTTTGCCAGGCATGGATTAGTGGCGAATTTCCGCGTTTCTCCATTGGCGGATTGTTTCGCGAAACGGATGAAAAAAATTTGCCGCACGTCCAAAAATTGTTGCCGGCGTCAAAAAAGAATAGTCGCGGGTGTCAAAAGAATAGCCGCGCGATGAAAAGCCAGGGGCGACAAAAGAATAGCCGTGCGACGAAATAATAGCCACGGGCGACGAAATAATAGCCACGCGACAAAATAATAGCCACGGGCGACAAAAGAATAGTCGCGGTTGACAATTTTTTTTGTTGCACGACATTTTCACCGTTTCGCTAATTTTTCGCCGTTTCACAGATCTTTTGAAAGATTCGCAAATTTTCCGGCGAAGCGAAACGGAACAGATTTGCTCATCACTAGTCATGATTGCTACACATTTTCTAATTACCATTTCTGACAACCCATATCGACCGTTTCTCCCGATCCATACATATGCTCTTGATATTTGCAGGGGCATTCTTCCACTGGCACACAGATGGTGCTGTTGTAATCGTACTGTACTGTACCTGCATAAATACAATAACAATAACTGCATTGGGGACAATAGCAAATGTATACAGTATATATGTGAAACACACTCAAGATATAGATCTGTATTTATTTAAACTTGACAACAGAAATTAGCCATTTTTGTGGAATTCGATAAAAATTGCTTCTACAAAAGATTTGCTATTTAAATCTTTTTTATCAGCTTAAAAAAATATTGTTATTATTATTAACGTTTATTTATAAAGCGCCAACATATTCCACAGCACTGTACAATAAGTGGGTTTCATACATTGGAGGTGAAGAAAGCCTTGCCCAAAAGAGCTTGCAATCTACAAGATATAAAATATAGTAAAAATAGTATACAGTCATTGGACCTATTATCCAGAATGCTCAGGACCTGGGGCTTTCTGGATAAGGGATCTTTCCGTAATTTGGATCTCTGTGGCTAAAGTCTACTAAAAAATAATTTTAACATTAATTAAATCCAGTTGGACTGTTTTACTTTCAATAAGGATTAATTATGTCTTAGTTGGGATCAAGTACAAGATAATGTTTTATTATTATAGAGAAAAAGGAAAACATTTTAAAATGAGAATTATTTGCTTATAATGGAGTCTATGGGAGATGGCCTTTCCGTAATTCAGAGCTTTCTGGATAATGGGTTTCTGGATAACGGATCCTATACCTGTACTAGTTTTAGCACAAAAATGTTTTGGATTTTTTCAGAAAAAACTCCACTGTACATAAAACTATGGGGCATATTTTTCAATGCTCGAGCCTCCTGGATCAGTTACATAAACCACGTATGAGTTCCTGAACTATACATACTACTCTTGGATAATTACAGCCATAATTAAAAATCCATATTTTCTACAGCTCCTCAAGCAGAATTCTGCATTGAAATCGCTTTTTTTAAAAGCACAAACAGATATTTTTATATTTAATTTTGAAGTTTCACATTTTACATATTCTTCATTTCCTAGTGTGCCACAGCCATGTGACCTGTGCTCTGATAAACCTCATTCACATTTTACTGCTGAGCTGCAAGTTGGAGTGATATCCAGGCCCGGATCGGGGGCGGCCTCTGGGCGGGCGGTTTTGAAATCTGGCCCTGGTGATATCACCTACTCCCTTTCCCCCCAGTAGCCAATTACTAGAACAAATGAAAATCTGTTTCCCAAACCCACACAGGGGCAAACAGAATATCAACACAAATTAGACAATTTTTTAATGCACGTCTATTTAAAAATCAGAGAAAACGGTATGTTTTTAGGATTCTAGAATCCCCTTGACCAAGGACTTGGTTACAAAACACTGGGGTTTTCTCAATCCATACGTGTCTGCTTTTTCTGCTACACTGCGCTAAAACAAATGTTCTATGGCTGTTTATTCAGGTTTATTCAGGATTTTGGGCAAGTTTTGCTTACATAAACCAGGTGTACTGCCCAACATAGCCTCATGTAGGCTGCCAGTCTACCTAGGGGCTGTCAAATCACCAATCAGAGCCCATATTTGTAACCCTAGGAACATTTTTCATGCTTGTGTTGCTCCCCAACTCTTTATTTGAATGTGGCTCACAGGTATAAAAGGTTGGGGATCCCTGCCTTAGGGGATATTCTTCTATCCTTACTTTTATAGAGCTCCGATAAACAATATATGGTACAGGTAGCAAAGGGAGAAAATACAGCAGCACACAAAGCACACCCCTGTATATCTGCATTGGCCATGCCCACTATCTGTAGTCACACAGTATCACAAGATACTTCCTTTGTATCTGTTATGCAGAATTGATCTCTTTTTGGTCCAGAACATAAAATGGGCCAATTATTCCCAGTATAAAATGATTACTGGTGATAACTATTATATGGAGAAAGAAATATAGCATAGATATACCATCTGGACAGAAACAGCCATCCAAGTTGTGTTCCACGCACAGACTTTGTGTGTTCAAGTGGGAGCATGTCATTACGCACGGTGAACCACTCTCTTGGTAAATCATATCCCCAGGGCAATTCTTAGCTAGAAAGAACAATGAAATTATAATTAATTACACAGACATTACAGCAGATGCAACCTGCGTGCTTAAACAGTAGCATTTACGTATTTAATCCACATAGAATTTTAGGTGGGGTGGATAATTGTGCATTATGGCTTTATCCCATCCATGCTGGTTGCACGATAGAAAAAGAAATAGAAACAGAACAAAGAAACTCTCCCCCTAATATAATAAAAGGCACTAAGTTTGCCCAGTAGCAGTAACCCATAGCAACCAATAAGATGTTTGCTTTTAAACAGATGACCAGCAAATTGTACCTGCAGCTTGGTTGCTATGGTTTATTGTTTCTGGGCAAACTTAGTCCTGTAAAACTACATTGTGACTTTAGGGCCAGTGATATACTAGCAAAAAGTGGAAGTTCATGTTCAAATAAACATTTTTTGATATTGACAATAGTATTTTGGGACATTTTTTAGATGAGCCTCTTTCTTTCTTTCTCTTTTTTTTTTTTTTCTTAAAGATTAGCCTTTCTATTCTAAATCTATCTGGGTGGCTGGGGTCAGTTAGCAATAACAACTAGACAGTGCATTTAGTCTAAGGTTGCTAGCAGTGGATGTCACTGGGGCCCCAAGGCAAATTCAATTTAGGGCCCCAAAATTTGGTATGTTGACCTGTTCTACCAAGATATAGAAATTCCTCGTTAAAGAAATTGCTTATTAATTTTGGCCCCCCTGTGATCTGGTGTGTGACCCGGTCTGCTTCCCCGGTCCAACCAGGTAACAACGCAGGTTCCAAAGCAGAAAACTACAAAACAAACAGTCCACAGCATTACAAAAATACATTTGTGCTAAATTAGGTCACTTTAATGGGCCCTTCCACTCTCTTGGACTCTTTATGTCTTGATCTTTATGTTTAAGTGCTAGGAAATTAAGAATTGGCGAATACAAATATTAGCCATCAATAAATGCAGACTATTTGACTATAAAAATATTTTAAATAATATCCATACGGCAAAATTCATCAGTCCTCCAGTTCCCTGGCCGTCCCCCTGCGTGAGTGCATTGGCGAGAGTACTCTGCGATCGTGCTGCAGTCACACCCTTCATCACAGGAGCATAGATCCAGCATGCAGGCTTCAATAAAACCCTCTGTGTCCAGGATGGAGTAGCAGTCAGCAAATGCAGAATTGGTTAGCCTCTCCTCGCAGATTGAATGCTAGAACAGGGAAAAGTTATTTACTTAAGAAGTAGAAGTTAGTTACTGAAAATGGGTGACATAATCAGTGCTAGTATAAACACTCATATACAGTATATCTACAGTAGGCAACTGTACAGCTCTCTTTCATGCAAGAATAAATGTAAGTGTGGCGTTCCCATCACTGGTTCGTCTTCTCCTGACTATTAAAAATGTATGTATGTATATCTTTATTTATAAAGCGCTACTTATGTACGCAGCGCTGTACAGTAGAATTCATTAATACAGACAGGGGGTTAAAGATAATGGATAAATACAAAGTACAACAATAAATACAAATAAATACAAGGTACAGTTGCAATAAGAGTCAGAAACACAAGATGAAGGAGGTCCCTGCCCCGTAGAGCTTACAATCTATATGGGAGGGGTAACTAACAGACACAAATGGGCAAATGTAAGTGCTGTAGGTCACAGTGGGTGACACTACAATATAAGTGCCAGTTCCCAGATCAGGTGCTGGGCGAGTGCTCCAAAAGGGAGTCTTTTAGTTTAGTTTTAAAAAGACTGAGGGAGGATTCTCTCCGGAGGAAATCAGGGAGGGCATTCCAAATGTAAGGGGCAGCCAGGCAGAAGGGTTTAAGTCGGGAAACCGCAGTAGTAGTGGGGGGCGCAACCAAATGATTGCTCTGCGAGGAACGAAGGAGTCGGCCGGGAACATACAGAGACACAAGGGAAGAGATGTAGTGAGGAGCAGAGGAATGGAGGGCTTTGAAGGTTAGGAGAAGGAGTTTGTAAACTATTCTTTGTTTAACAGGAAGCCACGATAAGGCCTTTAGCAGGGGAAGGGCCTGAACTCTCCTGGATGAGAGGAGGAGAATTCTAGCAGCGGTGTTTAATATAGACTGTAGGGGGGAAAGATGGGAGTTAGGGAGGCCGGTTAGCAGCAGGTTACAGTAGTCAAGTCGGGATAGGATGAGCGCGTGCATGAGCATCCTAGCAGTTCCAGTAGAAAGAAAGGAACTGATTTTGGCAATATTGCGTGAGAAAAAGTGACAGGTTTTGACAGTGGTGTTAGTATGGTCAGAGAAGGAGAGACTGGAGTCAAAGATCACCCCCAAACAATGCATGGAGTTGACAGGGTTGATGAGGGTGCCTTCAATAGAGATAGAAAAGGGGGGAGTAGGACCAGGCTTAGGCGGAAAGATCATTAGTTCAGTTTTTGTTAGGTTCAGTTTGAGAAATCATTTTGTTCTTAAATGATATAGAAAGTACTCATGTTTACATTAATATTTACTCACATAATCTGAGCAATCAGATATAGTTCTTGGGTGGTGTATAGTGAAACAAGGGTCTTCTGGATCGTCAACTTCATAGTCTATTAGAAATGCTGTAGGATCCCATCCTGAGAGTGAATGGAATAATTAGAAAGTGGAAATTATACCTTATTATAGCTTTTTTTTCACTGCCACATTTCAGACTAAAGTGGGACCTGCTGTATGGATTCAGTGCTTATGCTTAAGACATTGCAATGGAAATTTAAGTATAATGGTTCACTCTAATAATAATGGATGAGGTGAGCTATCCATTGTTGGAAGGGGTCTACATACTGTATAGTATGCAATGAACTACATTTTATCGGTTGATATTAGGGATGCACCAAATCCACTTTTTCAGTGGGTGCCGAATCCTTCATAAAGGATACTGAAATGAATTTGAATCCTAATTAGCACATGCTAATTAGGTTTTGAAGGGTTAAATGTTGAAAATTTTCAACTTCCGTGTTTACGTGACAAAAAGTCATGTGATTTTTAGGATTCAGATTTGGTTCATCCAGGAGTGTGGATTTGTCCGAATCTAAATCCGGCCTAATCTTGGCCGAATCCCGAACCGAATCCTTCATTTGGTGCATCCCTAGTTGATATTAATGTCCATGTAATACTATTCAAGTGGTTTATGCACCAGTGTAGGGTTTCCCTGTTTCATGTTACAACAAGAAATAAAAAAAGACAAAAAAAAACACAAAAACAAACAAAAAGTAGGACAAACCCAAACCTATTTTCCATTTTTTGCCCATGTTTTGCATTATCTATAGATAGATTTAGTGATTGCATCCTAATTTGGTTTAGTTTTTCTGTTTTAGCCAGTCAATACTGGCTAAAACAGAAAAACTAAACCAAATCAGGATCAAGCTGGGTGCATGTGTGAGGGACTGCACTGTATAAACAAACAAAAAAATAGGAAACGCAATTTTTTTTTTCAATTCCATAAGCTCTATATATGAAACCCCCCTGTTTACCTTCATATTTACTCCCATCATATAGATGACCATCATAATCCCCACACAGACCACATGTCGTATTCATAAATTTGGATTCCAGCTCAACCTGTACAAAATAAAAAATGGTCATTTGCTGAAGGGAAGGATATTGGTCAAAATGCCATTCTGTGTTAAATATAATAGTTTTAGGACATATGGGACCCGTTCGCGGACTTTCGGCAATATTTCGTGAATATTCGCGAAAAAACCGCCAAAAAAAACCGCCAAAAAAAAAAACCGCCAAAAAATAACGCCAAAAAAACCCCGCAAGCTATTCCTATGTATACGCAAAGGCGAAAAACCGAAGCGAAAAAACGCGGCGGAAAAAACCGAGGCGAAAAAACGCAGCGCAAAAAAAAAACGCGGCGAACCCAAAATAGCGAACATCACCAAAAGTTCGCGAATTTCCGCGTTCGCGAACACCCGATGTTCGCGCGAATTAGTTCGCCGGCGAACAGTTCGCTACATCTCTACATATGGGGACGAATGGGGTCATGGCTCTCTCTTTATTATAGAATAAAAAATTTAACATTTGATGTCAAGAAATAGTTTTTGTAGGTGCTGGCTACACAGATACAAACTATAATTGTAAAATGACCTAGGTGGCCTTACTTTCATAGCATCATAGTATAAAGGCACAATGCCTGTGGAGTTATGGGGTTCATTATTATAGTACAGCTTTTAGATCTGCATTTGGGAGGTCAGGGAAGATATTCACACATTTTGGATAAAATGCTTTTACATTTCATCCCTGAAACCAGAAAAGTGATTTTCCTCTCCCGTTCCTGGGGTCCTGCCTGATTTCCATCATCTGGCCCCTCTTGCTTTCCTCCGAATCCACAAATCAGACACAAATTGCACAAATCAGACAATTTTATCCATGTCAGTTCCAACTATGATGTGGGAGCTGCAGTGCTTATCTGAGCGTGACCCGCTAAATTCAATTACCATTCACTGTACATCGGGCGGCCAATCACTGGGCAAGAGCTATAACAGTTACTTCATACCTCAGTGACCCTGAGCAATAGGAGCAATATTTTTATAAACCTACTGTACAGGTTAGTGACAGGGGGAACAGACTCCAGTACCCACAATGCCTTCTACATTTGCAGGGTCAGACAGGGGACCACCAGCTACCCAAGTCAAGGGCTCACCACCCCTTTTGTGTCATATCCCCACCCCTAAGCCTTGCAATCCCACCCCCATCTCAGCTAGTATTATTGTTGCTTAAAGGTGTCAACCCTAGTACCGAGAGTATTCAGCCATACCATTGATGACCATTGACCATTTTTTTTTATTTAAGTGCTAAATTAATTAGGACCATCATAGGGCCTTTATCGTTACCATCATAATACAGGTATAGGACCCATTATCCAGAATGCTTGGGACCAAGGATATTTCGGATAAGGGGTTGTTCCGTAATTTGGAGCTCCATACCTTGTCTACTAAAAAAATCAATAAAACATTAATTAAACCCAATAGGATTGTTTTGCCTCCAATAAGGATTAATTATATCTTAGTTGGGATCAATTACAAGGTACTGTTTTATTTCTACAGAGAAAAAGAAAATCAGTTTTAAAAATCTGAATTATTTGATTAAAATGGAGTCTATGGGCTTTCTGTAATTCGGAGCTTTCTGGATAACGGGTTTCCGGATAAGGGATCCCATACCTGTACTGAATACATTTGTAGTCATTAGTTCAAGATAAACCTGATTTTATGTTTCTGAATGCAGAGAGGATTGGGACCAACAGGAGACCCTATATGTACCCTATTAGAGACAATAAACACTACTTACCATAACAGCATCATCCAGGTTCCATATAACAGTGAGGCCTATATTTGTAAGGAGCTTAATATAGCCATTGCTTTGTGAGATCTTGATTCCAGCAGAGTAATATGGCAGCGTTATACTGGGAAATAATACAGTCAGCATTTAGAAGTTTCTCACATTGTTGTAATACGTTCCAGATTATTGCTTTCAAATAGCAGACTGCACAATGCTTTCTTGTTGATGGTATTGGTTACTAGATCAGGACCAAACTCTGTAAAACTACTAGAATATGATTTTCTAGAGTTCATTTGGCTGATAAAACTAACAGTTAAATTACAATAATAGAAACCAACTGCTAGACAACACAGGACATTATATCATATAATAGTATTTTTGAAATAACTTTTATAACTTTGAATCTAAGCATCATTTTTGAAATGGATGAGTGTATTAGCAAATCATTACTTATTGTTACTTCTGGAATAAGGGATTTATATATTATTTTCTAAATTCTGCCATCCAGAACATGAACATGCTCAGATCAGCTGCGAGCAATCCAAACCAAGCTTGGACTTGCCACGAAATTCCACATTTCCCCATTGATGGTTTTTTTTGCGAAACTGCTACGGATTTTATTTTAGACTGTTTTCTCTATCCATTTCAAAGATTTCCTTTTAACTCTAATGGGATAAGTGAAGATCTCCAAGCAAATGGTGTGATGTTTTTTGCATTTTGCGGTTGATGATTTAGAAGACTTTGTTGTGCTTTGTTACACTAGTACAGCAACCTTTTTGACCCATGAACAACATTCAAATATTAAAAAAAGTTAGGAAGCAATGCAAGCAGGAAAAAAGTTCCTAAGGGGCAGCGTTGGATTTGTTATCAGGTGTCCCAAGGCCGCCCCAATTCGCACACACACTCCCTCCGCGCACGCGCATTCACATGTCCATTTAAACTCACATATGAAGCAGTGGGGAGAGGTCCCCATTGCTCCGTATGTAAGCAAATTTTCAGTTCTGCATTGGCGACATGCCATCTCTAAATTTGTGCCACCCTAGGCCTGGGCCTTTGCCACAAATCCGGGCCTGCTGAGGGGTTACCAATAAACTCTGGGATTGGCTATTTGGTAGCCCCATGAGGACTGACAGACTAGAGGAGGCTCTGTTTGGCTGTACGCATGATAGTATTCCAGCATTTGCCTTTAAATCAGAAATTCAGATACAAGTTCACAGCCATGGCTATTCTAGACATTTTCTTTACCTATACCCAGTGGATTTTGGCCAGCATACTCCCTATGTGCCTATAGAATATATATATATATATTTGTAGGAGGATCACTGACAGCTGAACTGAGAATGCGTGTGGGTCTAGACAGCAGAATCTGAGTGGCCCCAAAGCTATGTGCAAATATAACAGACGGAGGTATATTTGGGCATTATGAGTAATAGAACAGGTATAGAACAAAGCCCCTTTTGATCTGTTTCATTTAAGGACACCCATACTACATCCATTTGATTCGATGATAACTTAAAAACATTTTACGTTGACCTTCCATGGTGTATTTATTAACATTGGCATCGCTATGGGCAATATCACGGTGATGTTTGTCTTTAATGTTAATAAATACTCCCATTAGTGTCCCTTTACTTTGTTTGTGTGGAATTATGTCTCCTATAAGAATAAAGCCACCATGTTGCTGGACTACAGTTCACAGCATGCAGTAACCCTTTCTGGGATTTGTAGCCCAGCAATGAATTGTGAGTGTTTTGATACCCTTTACACTTTTGGTAATTGTGGGTTGGTCTTGATTTATTGAAATACTTCAATTTATGGGCACTTTGCTGACAATGTATGTGCCGATTTTTTCTGCTTACAAAGATTATATCTATGTATCCTGTCCTGTCAATGCAGAGAACTACTGCCAACTACAGATACAGTATGAGGATAGTATACTGTATTACTTACGGGTCGTCGTTCACCTTAAATCCACTTGTCATCATTTCATCGTTTTCCATTTGAATTGTGACAGCGTTGACAGTTATCACAATTTTGTTAATATTGGCGCGACTCCCAGAGTTTTGACGCTTGATGTGGACATTAAATGGTGTGTCTCCAGTGCAAGCAGAAACCAAATTGTAGGTGCAAAAGCCATCAAACTGGTAAATATCTCCATCGAATGTCTTGAAAAGATGGTTGCCCCATGTACTGCAGACTGAGTCTACATGATACACTTGTTGGACTGTTAAGAAACATAACAGAGACCTTACAATGCATAGTAATGAATATATATTTATACAAAGCATAACTTTCTTAAAAAAAAGCTTTATATCTATCTTGATATTACATCTTATTATATCTTTGGTTCCTTGGTCTGGGAGCTTTAGGGAGGCCCTTTGCTTAATTTACAAGCACAGGAACCAATTCATATGTCAAATATCCTAAACATTCGATGTAATAACAACCAAGCTGGGACTTTAATTCTAAATACTGTATGTAATTGTAAGAATATGATACATGTAAGCAAAGTAACTTCGCCATCAGTCACCTACAAATCAGAATACTACTGTATATATGCTCTTGGAAATTATAGTCTAAGCAACTAGCATGAAATAAAAAAGGAAGGATAAGACCATAATTACTTACCTTTTACATTTTGAGATGAGCATGAAATAATATATATCAGCAGTAGAACACAATGGAAAGCAAGTTTGTGGCCCATGGCTGTACCAGCACGCAATGGTAGCAGGCACTCACTTACCTTCCTATTTATAATGTACTCTTTTTCCTTAGGGCAGGGGAAATGTTTAATCTTTTACAATCAAAGGAAATACTTCTCTACCACTGTCAGTATAAAGGGAAAGTATTTCATTTCCTTATGTTCTTTGCTGCTGATGGAAACTGATACTTATTAACAACTATTTTGGGGCTAAGTATAACTGCATTTGTTTTCCTAGAGCCTACAGCTGTGACACCAACCAATATGCTGAATATTCTTAACACTTATATGTCAGATTTTTTCAGATATAAAAAATAGTATTTTATTATCAAAGCAAAGCATACATAGTTACATAGTTAAGTTGGGTAAAAAAAAAAGACCAGAGTTCATCAAGTTCAACCCTTCCATGCAAACCCCAGCACACATGCAAACCCAGACCCATACTGACCCATCTATCTACTCACATACAGACCCATACTGACCTATCTATCTACTCACATACAGACCCATACTGACCTATCTATACACTCACATACAGACCCACACTGACCTATCTATCCACTCACATACAGACCCATACTGACCTATCTATACACTCACATACAGACCCATACTAACCTATCTATACACTCACATACAGACCCATACTGACCTATCTATCTACTCACATACAGACCCATACTGACCTATCTATCTACTCACATACAGACCCATACTGACCTATCTATCTACTCACATACAGACCCATACTGACCTATCTATACACTCACATACAGACCCATACTGACCTATCTATCTACTCACATACAGACCCATACTGACCTATCTATACACTCACATACAGACCCACACTGACCTATCTATACACTCACATACAGACCCATACTGACCTATCTATACACTCACATACAGACCCATACTAACCTATCTATACACTCACATACAGACCCATACTGACCTATCTATACACTCACATACAGACCCACACTGACCTATCTATCCACTCACATACAGACCCATACTGACCTATCTATACACTCACATACAGACCCATACTGACCTATCTATACACTCACATACAGACCCATACTGACCTATCTATCCACTCACATACAGACCCATACTGACCTATCTATCCACTCACATACAGACCCATACTGACCTATCTATCCACTCACATACAGACCCATACTGACCTATCTATCCACTCACATACAGACCCATACTGACCTATCTATACACTCACATACAGACCCATACTGACCTATCTATACACTCACGTACAGACCCATACTGACCTATCTATCCACTCACATACAGACCCATACTGACCTATCTATACACTCACATACAGACCCATACTGACCTATCTATCCACTCACATACAGACCCATACTGTCCTATCTATACACTCACATACAGACCCATACTGACCTATTTATACACTCACATACAGACCCATACTGACCTATCTATACACTCACATACAGACCCATACTGACCTATCTATACACTCACATACAGACCCATACTGACCTATCTATACACTCACATACAGACCCACACTGACCTATCTATACACTCACATACAGACCCATACTGACCTATCTATCCACTCACATACAGACCCATACTGACCTATCTATACACTCACATACAGACCCACACTGACCTATCTATACACTCACATACAGACCCATACTGACCTATCTATACACTCACATACAGACCCATACTGACCTATCTATACACTCACATACAGACCCATACTGACCTATCTATACACTCACATACAGACCCATACTGACCAATCTATCCACTCACATACAGACCCATACTGACCTATCTATCCACTCACATACAGACCCATACTGACCTATCTATCCACTCACATACAGACCCATACTGACCCATCTATACACTCACATACAGACCCATACTGACCTATCTATACAAGATAAGCCTAATTTAACCTAACTCAGAAGGGCAGACAGTTCTTCCAAATTATCAGAGGATTCCCTGTAGCTTTTTATTGCGTTTGAAAAAGGCATGTATAGGGTTTTTATGTTTTTTATTAAAAACTTCACATTGGGACAGGGCACTGGTCCCTATCTATCTCAAAGTGGGATTATTGACAGAAGCATCATTTTTATCTTTGTATTTCCTATTGCTGCTCTGCTAAATAAACAGACAATAATGTCAGCTCATACTACCAGCATGTTACTCTGATAGACATCTTAGTAGCTCAGACTTTTAGTTGAGAAATACTGTATAATCTCTTTGACATTTTAAACCGGCTAGCTCAGGCAATGTATATGTAAATGTTTCAATGTTGTAGCTTCAAATTCCTCATTTCTTGCTGGTACTTGTAATACTAGTTAGTAGTTTCCTTACCAATCTCTGTTTAGAATTCACCCTTACAATTTGATGCTGAAATTAAATTGTGAGTATGTTACAATATTGTTCCAGAAAGCTGTTACAGAAATGGAACATATCTTAATTCTGGAAAAACAGCATTTTGTCACTTTGCAAATGATGCACGAAAGTGGCTTTATTTGGTGAAACATTTCCAAAATTGCAGAAAATGTTCACCAAAAATTCTCCAAATGCGTTGGAGTCAATGGAAAGGCAAAAGTACACTGCAGTTATGAGGTTTTTAGCTCTGCAATAGCATATACATTGCCTACATTGTTAGAGAAGCTCCTATTCAACTACTGAACTGCTATTCAACTGTTCTTTATCGGAGAAATGGCTCCCATGTTGCCAATTTCAACCAATCACGACACCCAGGCAGCTTCTCAGACAGGGAGAGGGGGAGGGTTTTGATGTGATTGGTTGATGTGGAAGGCAGTGGGCACATAATATGGATGTTTGTGTTTTTTAGTATGATGTAGAAAGTGCTATTCTGACCTTTTGCAATTGGTCTTCATTTTTTTAATACGGTTGTTTAATTATTTAACTTTTTGATTAGCAGCTCTCCAGTTTGACATTATGGCAGCTATCTAGTTGCTAGATACAGTAAAACTGTAGCTTCACAGAACAATAGTTTTGTGAGTGCTGGGGTCAGTGACCCCCATTTGAAAACTGCAAAGACCCAGAAAAGACATTATTTTTTTTGACACAACCATGAATTTTCTGGGAAAAATTTTGCAGCCGTTTCACAAAATAAGTCCCAGATGGTGAATTGCGGAATTTCACTGCACTTCCATGCCTGGCGAAAAAATACGCTCATCACTATACATAATAATTTAGTGTAATGGATATTTAGACCCGGTCAGAAATAATGCTATATTGGTTTCAGTAATCTTCCCAAATGGGAAGGTAACAGAACACCTGGGTAGTAGTGACTATAATATTGTCTTGTTAAATGTATACAAGTATAGGACCTGTTATCCAGAATTGTTGGGACCAAGGCTTTTCCGGATAAGGGGTCTTTCCGTATTTTGGATCACAATACCTTAAGCCTACTAAAAAATCATTAAAATATTAATTAAACCCAATAGGATTGTTTTGCATCCAATAAGGATCACTTATATCTTGGTTGGGATCAAGTACAAGGTACTGTTTTATTATTACAGAGAAAAGGGAATCATTTAACCATTAAATAAACCCAATAGGGCTGTTCTGCCCCCAATAAGGGGTAATTATATCTTAGTTGGGATCAAGTACAAGGTACTGTTTTATTATTACAGAGAAAAAGGAAATCAGTTTTAAAATTCTGTATTATTTGATTATAGTGGAGTCTATGGGAGACGGGCATTCCATAATTCGAGCTTTCTGGATAATGGGTTTCCGGATAAGGGGTCCCATACCTGTATTAAAAAAACTAAACATATACCAAGGGGAACATTTACTAAATTGTGTTCGTTTTTACAAATCGTATTTATTTATTAAGCATAAAAACCTCAAAAAATACCTATACAAAACGTCACCGTCTAAAATCTGTCAAGGTCATCTAGAAGTCTATGGGAGCTGCCCTGGGCTGAATTGTAACAATCTTTATTTAATTTGTGGTTTTAGAGGTTTTTGCAATTTTTTTTTTAAATTTGAAATACTGCAAATTCACTTTACAAAATATCTGATGAAGTACTGCTCAGCTTGGCTGTGATAAATGTCAAGAGGAAGAACAAGGAATATGATCTCAGTGAAAGATAAATTGTACTTTGTAACTGAGCCCTTCAAAGTACAGTATGGAATTATCCAAAAACCCCTTATTCAAAAAGCTCGGAATTACAGGAAGATCATCCCCCAATGAAATAATTACTTTTTTTTTTAATCCTTTTTCTCTGTGATAATAAAACAGTACCTGTACTTGATCCCAACTAAGATATAATTACCCCTTATTGGGGCAGAACAGCCCTATTGGGTTTATTTCATGGTTAAATGATTCCCTTTTCTCTGTAATAATAAAACAGTACCTGTACTTGATCCCAACTAAGATATAATTACCCCTTATTGGGGGCAGAACAGCCCTATTGGGTTTATTTAATGGTTAAATGATTCCCTTTTCTCTGTAATAATAAAACAGTACCTGTACTTGATCCCAACTAAGATATAATTACCCCTTATTGGGGGCAGAACAGCCCTATTGGGTTTATTTAATGGTTAAATGATTCCCTTTTCTCTGTAATAATAAAACAATACCTGTACTTGATCCCAACTAAGATATAAATATTCCTTACTGAAGGCAAAACAATCCTATTGGGTTTATTTAGTGTTTAAATTTTTTTTGGTAAACTTCATATATGAATATCCTAATTACAGAAAGATCCCTTATCCAGGAAACCCCAGGTCCCAAGCATTCTGGATAACAGGGCCAAAACCTGTATAAATTTGATGTAGGGACTAGGCTTACTCATGCAGTGAATCCCATTGTTGTTGCAGTCACAAGGGTGGCATTTCAATTTCAGTTGCGCTACTGCAACTGATGTGTCAAAATGAATACAACTGAACTTTGTTGCAAATTGGTTGCAATTGCAAGTTCAGATGACATGTGCGCCATATTATTTAAACACAAATTCACTACACCCATTGATAGAAGATGCTCAGCAAAACCAGAAACTACCACCTGGTCCTAAGGTGGCAGTAGCTCTTGGGTTCCTCTGTAAAAATAGATCAACTGCTTTGTATTCAGAACAGTAAGTAAAATGGACTGAGTGGTGCCTTGTGCAATTATACAGAAGCAAAAAGAGTACATTTTGGCACAAGTGCCTCTAATGAATGGGAATTTATGTGCCAGTGAATGCAGGGAACTTGTGGGTCCTCCTTATACCTCTCCATAGACAAAGAGGCCCTGTGTGTACACATATCAGCTTCTGAATCAGTGTATTGCAGTTATCTATATATATTATACATTTTTGTGTGGAGCTTTATTTCAGAACCCATTAGGTGGAGATCCTGTGTATATATGTGCCAGACTTTCCCAGTCTTTCCTACATCTTGAAGGTTCCCTGGTTTGCTTGAACATCAGCAGATGTTCTGTGTCCTTTGTGGGCAACAGAGTAATCATGTCCTTAAATAAATAGCCAGGAAAAGCTATCAGCTATGAGGAAATTGTGAGTATTACTGAGTGGGTATAAAAGAGTAAGACTATAAATGTTAGAAGATAAAGTGAGAATGGCTGGTGTCAAGGAAAGAGCTATAGGTTGGTAAAGATACTATCAAATATTTGACCTTTTCTTTCTTGTTTAACCTTTTGGAAGATCCTGTTGGAATGTTACCTTGATTTTTCATAAGGTTTGTTTTATGTGCTTATAACATAGGGTAATTTTTGTTTCAGTCAATGAGCAAAACTAAAAAAGTGCATGGAATGTCTTTGGTCACAATTAACTTAATGGATGCCATCAATGAAGTTATACCAATGTGAATGCTCCACTGTGGCAGTCTACTGATCTCATAATCTGTTTCAATAACAATAAGCCTGTCAGGTGTGCCTCCAAAACATAATGTGAGCCATTGCCTCTCATGTTTTTCATGTTATTATGGCATTGAACCCTGATCGTACACCTAAATAAATAAATAATCTGCCAGGTTATGAAAAGCATTTGCCACTACTAGAGATGTCAACACAGCAAGAACGTTCTTCTGACCTGTTTTTGTCCACCACACTCTGCTGTGCCCTGATCTTAGCTGATCCCCATACTTACAGTTTGCCCTGTGCCTATGGATGCTCTACATATATGTATGTATATATATTTTTATTTAAATAGTGCTACTTATGTTTATAGCTCTGTACAGCTGAACAATAAATTGATAGGACAAACAAGGGTCAATACAATAATGGTTACAAATAACGACAGAGTAGAGTTACATTAAAGATTAGGGGCTTAAGTATTAAGCATTAAGAGTTAAGAGACAAACAAACCCATCACATGGCAACTCAAGGGCACCTACTAAGTATAACTGCTTTACTGCTAAGAAATCCAAACATATTTTCTGTATTTTTATTGTATTATTCACCAAGGGGCATGTCTCCTAATTTCATGAAGGCCACATATGTACACTTGAGCAACATATCTCTCTCTCTCTGTATATACATATATTTTAAGTTGTACTACAGCTTCATAACTGTGCTGTAGCTCAATAGAATCTTATATACATTTCCTGAAAGACAATGCCACTCAGAGCTCATCTTGAGCTCCTGAGTTCCAATAAATGGTGATATTCAAAACACTATGAGCCCTTGTTTTATATAATGGAATTATACCTGCAATCAGATATCTTTATATGGCTCAGTGACTTCATGTTCTAAATCAAAAGCTACATTTACAACCACAGTGTAGTGTATGCAGAGCTCAAATGCAAATCTCCATGTTTTGTTTTTCTACCATACAACAATTTACACTGTAATTGTTGTATGCATTGCTGTAATTGAACACAGTGCACCAAAACACATGGTTTTACATGTGAATTTTTGTCAGGGTCAGGCTGGGCCAGTGGGGCACCAGGAAAAAAAAACCTGGGCCCCAGCCCTTGTGGGCCCTGTAGCTCCCACCGAGCCAGTTGGCTTCCTCCACCAACTGCGGGCACTGGTGCATCTCCCCACCCATTTCTGCTGCAAGAAGGAAGTGTGGTACATGGTGGTGGGAGGGTGTTTGGGGGAAGGACTGGGCATAGCAGCCCCAGTGGGCTCTGGGCACCCAAGTCCAACCCAGTCTTTTGTGAACTGCCTGAATCAGTAGACTGAATGGGCGCGTTGGCACAAAGAAAAAATAAGTAAGTGCAAACAGAATGTTGCAAGTAACTTTATAAATAGAGTTTATACAAGCATGCATTTCTGTCCAGTTTAGCGCTCCATAATTGCAATTGTGCTCGTAAATGAGGCGTAAGGCCTTTTTATGGGTAAAGTAAAATCAGTTATAAGGTGTTTAGATGTCAACCTTATAGCCCTTTCTGGCAACCTTCCAGTAGAAATAAACAAATGAATGCATGTGGAATATTTTACACAAACTGAGTTTACAGAGATGCACAACTAGTTTTTTAACTTTAAAAGGCAGATATAGATCAGATGTGATAATGTGATTTTATCTGCATTCAAAGAAAGTAATGTTCTGATAAAATACAGTAAAAAAAACATCACATTTGGCCTAGGCTTCAACATCTGCAAAGGCAGCAGTACCATTGCCAAACAGCAAACTAAAGCATACATCCAATATCTGACACATCCCAAATGCCCACCAAACCGACCAACTCTTTGTAGGTATTATATGGATCAGTGGTTGCAACTCACCGCCATAGTAGGTGAGTTTTAAGATGATGCAGTGATGTGCTCTGGTGTCTAAAACTATGTGGTAGGGACCTGAAGGCAGAACTGGATCAGCAGATTTTATTGAGCTGGCCAGGGGACCCTGATAGGACTGCACCAGGCTACTGTTGCAATGGACTTTTAGAAAAAGCTTTTATGTCTTTGGTAGAGTAAAAAAATCTGTGCTAAAAGACTTTAGGGCTGATTTACTAATATATGTGCTATTCACCAATAAAAAAATTGGTAATAAGTTAGACTTACATAACTGGTGCAATGTACTATCTTTGTTTGCAAATCTGTTCTTGAACTGGAAGCATCCACTGAGGAGAGGGATGGTTACTCCTCTGTATCCTAATAACTTACAGCCAGATTCAATTTCATTAAAAAATGTTATTTTATGGTTTATCAAATGAAAACTTATGGACAAGATTCAATTTGAGGATAAACAGTTTTCTTCTAATTCAGGTCCAGTATTTATGTGATAAAGAGTAAGATAAGTTTTTCTTATTGAATTGCATCTGGCTCTATGGGAAAATCTGAAATTGAATTAGGAGATAAGCTTTTCTCATCATATTGAATCTGACTCTTAATATGAATATTGCTACCATACTAACAGCTGTCCATTTAATGAATATGTGTCATAAAAACCTTGTTTCAGTTACTATATATGTATACTATATACATATACGGCCGAGGTGGCCGGCTGGGTTGCCTAGGGCAACATCGGCCCCAACCCCGCCCTCGGCGGCGTAACCTCAGAGTAGGGGAATGTACAGTGGGAGTAAGAGATCCCAGACTAGGGGTAGTACTACAGGTATAGGACCCATTATCCAGATTGCTCGGGACCAAGGGTATTCTGGATAAGGGGTCTTTCCATAATTTGGATCTCCATACCTTAAGTCTACTAAAAATCAATAAAATATTAATTAAACCCAATAGGATTGTTTTGCATCCAATAAGGATCAATCATACCTTAATTGGTATCAAATACAATGTACAGTTTTATTATTACAGAGATAAAGGTAATACATTTGAAAAATCGGAATTATTTGATAAAAAATAAAGTCTATGGGAGACAGGCTTTCCGTAATTCGGAGCTTTCTGGATAACGGGTTTCCGGATAACGGATCCCATACCTGTATTAGAGAAAAACAACTTAGGAACAAGTGGGCAGCTCAAAACAGGCAATGTGCTTCTTATTGCAGTATTATACAGTACTGATACAATTTATTAGAAAATTACTTACATATTTGAGGCTCTGGCCATTCAGAAATGTGTTATCCTTTCCATGTGAGTGCACAAAATGATCTTTCTCACCATGTTGGACAAGTGAACCTTTAAAAAAGAATGAAGTGGCTAAAATCCAGGATCATAGAGTAATGGAGTTTCCATCATTTTACACATAATGGGAAACTGACATTTTAAATAAAGCTCCCATAATTGTGGTTCATGTTGCTCACTGATTCAGGTAACCGCGAGCAATGTTTATGACCTATAATGGACATTCCCATCATAAAAAGGCAATATTTTATGTATCTAATTTCATTCATTGCAACCATGTCTGACTATGACCCTGAGAGCAAGTGTTCTGGCCAAAATTCTAGGCTCTGTGGGTTTGTGATCATATTCTCAGGGTCATGAAGCCCAGAGTCTCTATTCCCAAGTTCTCCGTTGATTTACAGCTAGATATTTTTTAGGTGTTGCTATTTATAATAGGATGGTACAGTCCATTAATGGTTCATTATTGTTTAGATTTCTAACAAATAAATCAGTTGGTCGCACTGGGAATAAATTAATGACCAATAAGATGAAACAAGTAGGGACGTTATTTTAGAGTTTTAGGATGAATTAGGTGAGAACTGAAATTATTTTATTATCATATTATTTATTGTTGGAAATGGGTTATACTGTTACATTGATGATTTTCTTTCTATTATATGGTGGGAAAAACAATATATAATTATTTTAATATATACTGCTATAATACTGCTAATCCTATTTCAATTTTATAAAAATTGGAAAAATTGGAAAGATTTAATGCTAGTGTTAAATTCTAGGACAGGGGTCCTCAAACTACAGCCCCCTCAAGGTCATTTACCCTGCCCCCACTGCGTCCTCACCCCTGGCTACTACCTGTCTGGCTCAGCGTGGTCCTTGGCCCCAGCGTGTCGGGTCACTGGCACTAATGGTGTAGTGTCACCTGGTGTGACACAGTAATGTGGCACTCTGGGGTAGAGATGTAGCGAACTGTTCGCCGGCGAACTAATTCGCACGAAAATCGGGTGTTCGCAAGTTCGCGAACTTTTAGCGATGTTCGCAATTTTGGGTTCGCCTTAGCTGGAGCCAAATTTTGACCTCTCACCCCAGAGCCAGCAGATACATGGCAGCCAATCAGGCAGCTCTCCCTCCTGGACCACCCCCCCCAACCCTGGACCACTCCCTTCCATATATAAACTGAAGCCTAGCAGCCATTTTACATTCTGCCTGTGTGTGCTTGATGAGTTAGCATAGGGAGAGAGCTGTGCAGGGATTTGAGGGGCAGTTTAGGTAGCTTTGCTGACTAGTAATCTACTTTCTACTGCTCTGTATGTAGCTGCTGGGAACAGCTGTCCTGCTGATCTCATCTGCTGTAACCCAATAGTCCTTGTAAAAGCAGTTTATTACACAAGTTTAGAAATGTAGTGTGATTTCTGCCCTTTACAGCACAAAACGCAACGCTGTGTCAACAACGTATTTTTCAGAGAAATTTTTGCCTTTGATCCCCCTCCTGCATGCCACTGTCCAGGTCGTGGCACCCTTTAAACAACTTTAAAATCAGTTTTCTGGCCAGAAATGGCTTTTCTAGGTTTTAAAGTTCGCCTTCCTATTGAAGTCTATGGGGTTCGCAAAGTTCGCATCTTTTGGCAGAAGTTCGCGAACAGGTTTGCGAACTTTTTTTGTGAGGTTCACTACATCTCTACTCTGGGGCCGAGGACCATGTTGAGGCAGACAGGTAGTAACCAGGGGTGAGGACACAGCAGGGGCGGGGGTCATAGTTTAAAGACTAACTATAGTCCGGCCCCCCAACAGTCTGAGGAACCGTGAACTGTCCCCCTGTCTAAAAAGTTGAGGACCCCTGTTCTAGGATGTAAGCCTGGTGGGAAGAAAAGTTTTTCAATGATAGTCTGTAAAGGTGCCCATGAAATAGGTGGTTTTTAACCATTCATTTGTCTCAGTCTCAGCGGGTAGATGAGACACTACCATATTGGTAATCTAATATTTCTTCTTGTGGGATGAATCCACCTATAGAACCGGGTAACCCATCATGGGTAACACATCATTTGTCTCAAATTGTAACCAAGGGAAAGAGGCCTCATAGAGACGTCATTTAGCTAGAGCACTCAGAAGAGTTAACATGGAGGCCCCCAGACCTCTGCAAAGTTGTTTGCAGTTGTATGCAGTTAGCATCCAAACGGTTATTGCCTTTAATTTAAGTCACATCATTACATAGCCAGTTCAAGTAGTGTTGGCATCCAAGGCCCTCACCCACACAGCCACATCCTGTCCTCCCCACTTGGCCAGCAAACCACCTGCTATTCTCCCCTCTAGTGCTTAGTCTGCACCAACTTCTTCTCCAACTCTCGATCCTCCCCTGAACCTTCCTGAAAACTGGTTCATGCAGATTGCTCTCCCCCAATTGTGGCCCCCCAACAGCATGAAAGACACGCACCTCTGTTACAAACCCGTAGTTTCACCTCTGCATTGTTGCCACTCTATGGTCTGCATTTACTCTTATCAATCAGCATTCAATTGGGCTCTGACCACTCGAAAAGAGTTTCTCCAACAATAACTATAGGTTAGAAATATGAATTACTTCTTTCCTGCTTTCTTCTCACACATTTGAAGTGAATAGTGGAAGCCGATATATTAATTTTTGTATTAAATAATCACAAAAGTACATGGAAGAACAGTGTACTGTGTATGAATGGGGCAGCTATGCGAGCTACAATAGGACTGTAGGGCCCACATTACATATTCAATATTTATATTCATTACATACTCAATGGGGGAGATTTAGTAATCCACGAATCCGAATCCGAATCCGAAAAATTCATATTGGAAACAAAATTTTGAGACTTTTGGGATTTTTCGTATTCGTCACGACTTTTTTGTCGCCGTCGAGACTTTATCATATTTTGTGCGACTATTTCGTCGCCATCGCGATTTTTTCGTATTGAGCGATTGTAAACAACAGAAAAACCAATCTGATTTTTTCGCAACGGCGGCGACAAAGTCGCGGAAAATATACGAAAAAGTCGCAACGGCGACGAAAAAGTTGCGGAACATACGAAAAAGTCGCAACGGCGACGACAAAGTTGCAAAAATACCGATCATTACGAAAAAAACCCATTCGGACGCCCCAATGAGTTTTCAGGGTTAGATGTTTTTTATGGATCTCTACGTTCCTGTAGGTTTAAAACTTTTCCTACAGTATATAAAATAAAACTGAAGATGTCAAGGAATCATTTATTGACAGATGTTCAACAAACAGAAATAATCTTAAATGTACTACCATTTTAAATATGTACATTTTTTGGATGCCCCCCTACTTTTTATTGTAAAAAGTATGCCTTTAATTGCAGATATCACCAACAATGGCCAATACTTGCAGTTTGTTGGCAAAAGGCAAAGAAACATTTCACAATAAACAGTGGCTACCTTATTTATATGATAGCAGTTACTATGTGCTGTGTAATTGAGTTAACCTCAATGAACCTTTGGTTATCTGGCACATTAGGGCTCCCATCTTGGTTTAGTGTTGTGAAGCAGAAAATAACATAATAAACATTTAAGAAATGTCATGAATCAGATGCCAAGGTTTTTCTAGACCAATACAAAGAGGACACAAGAAATACAGCCGGAATTGAGTGTCCTAACTAGCTGGGAAAACCACCAAGCTTGACATCCTTTGCCTGAACACTCCTACCATTAAAAAAAAGTTCTAGAGAACTGCATAGCTGCTCTTGCCAGCTCCTTCACCTATAAGAGTCGGACGAGTCGAGCACATGATCCATTGCCAGTGCCAGCACTGTGAGTCTGCAGATAGCATGGCAAATGTTCTAACCCTAATATCGTGGATCCTGTTCCTTGTTTGTATGATTACTGGGCAACAGCAGCTCCTTCGAGGTAAGAAATTGCTTTTTCATATATAAACAGTTAACAACCTGCAAAGGGAACAATTCTTTTATTCTTTAATATATGGTTCTTTGTATCGCACCCTTATTGTTTCATTCTGTGTTACTGCGCCATTTAGCATGTTGTATTCTTATTCCAACTTCTGAACATGGAGGAAACTTATGAAACTGCAGCAATTTTACTCCAGAATTGTAATTCTTTATATTTATAGTATTAACATATTCCAGAACACTTAATAGAGGTTCTTGTGATTCACATTAGAATAAAGCTAATAACAGCTGTGACTGTGATTTTGTTTAGCGTACTTTCTTCTACTGACTTAATGAATACATCAGCTACGTCATTTAGGAGACGCATTCACTAATGAGGAGTAATAGAGAACATACTGAGACAAACTATTGGTTTAAAATGTGTGCAGGGCTTGTTCTATGGGAAGATGTATTCCCAGCAACCCTTAGTCAGCAGCCATTTGCCTTTGCAAAAATGAGATATCCTATTCAGCTGGACCCCCCCTATTGCCACTAATGACCTTTACAATGATATTTAACCTTGAGTAACATTGGTATGATTTTTTTTTTATCACACATGCAGACAGGTATTATAAACAAATGCCTTTTAGTATTATGATTTTGTTTACAAATTAGTATTATATTAGTATTATATGTAACATATATGTGGTCTCAAAAGAGCATCTTTGTTACTAGACAATATCATCAATTTCATCTTTGTTACTAGACAATAATTTCCAGATACATAAATCCTCATCCATAAATCATTACATCATAGATGTCTCTCTGCTTTACATTTTTACTGTTGTTCATATGTTTTAATCACTTTTATTTCTTTTGATAGTCAACATTATTCATCTTCCAGTCTGTAATTCGAACCACTGTCTGGGTGCTAGTGTATGTGGGACCTTAGCAACAAGTTCCAAACTGTTGAATAACTGTTTAAAATACACAATGGGCCTGATTCACTAAAGTGCGAAAAAACGTGCGCTATTTTTAGCGTGCGCTAAAAATTTTACCGATTGTTGATTTTTGCGACTTTTTGCACAATTCACTATAAGCATACTCGCGGCATTTTACGCGTGATACGGCGTGCGATATTTTATTCGTGCTAAATAACATGTGCGCTACTTTTCGCACGTGCGCTACTTCTGAGGTGCGGTACGTAGCGCCCACGCGCTAATTATCGCATTCCCAAAGCGGTATGGTACGCATGCGCGCTAATTGTCGCGTCTTTATACCGCAAAAAATGTGCGATAATTTGTATCGCACTTTAGTGAATCAGGCCCAATATGTATTATTATGGTCATGTTTACTACTATTATTATTACTACTAGTAGTATTAGTACAATAACAATTTTAAACAGGATGGAAAATGACTGTATTTTAGAACAGTGGTTGCAACTCACCGCCATAGTAGGTGAGTTTTAAGATGATGCAGGGATGTGCTCTGGTGTCTAAAACTACGTGGTAGGGACCTGAAGGCAGAACTGGATCAGCAGATTTTATTGAGCTGGCCAGGGGACCCTGATAGGACTGCACCAGGCTACTGTTGTGATGGACTTTTAGAAAAAGCTTTTATGTCTTTGGTAGAGCAAAAAAATCTGTGCAAAAAGACTTTAGGACAGATTTACTAATATATATGCTAAAGTCACCAATAGAAAAATTGGTAATAAGTTAGACTTACATAACTGGTGCAATGTACTATCTTTGTTTGCAAATCTATTCTTGAACTGGAGACGTGCATTGAGGAGAGCGATGGTTACTCCTCTGTATCCTAATAACGGCCAGATTCAATTTCATTAGAAAAAATATTTTATGGTTTGTCAAATGAAAACTTATGGACAAGATTCAATTTGAGGATAAACAGTTTTCTCCTAATTCAGGTCCAGTATTTATGTGATAAACAGTAAGATGAGTTTTTCTTATTGAATTGGATCTGGCTCTATGGGGAAATCTGAAATTGAATTAGGAGATAAGCTTTTAAAAATATGAATTTTTAATAATAGCTGTTTTTATTATTGTTTTTAATTTCATGAACAAAATGTCTGCTGCATATTGTTTGAATTGGAAATGAAATAAAGTAAAGGTTCTACATAGCTTCAAACATATGGAATAGACAGGGTACGTCAAATTTTCGTTTTCGTTTATTTAGCAAATGGGTGTAAAGGTGGCCACACATGTGGCGATTTGTGATCTTTCGTGCCACCATTGGTCGCACGAAAGATCGTACAATCGGACGGCCACAAATCGTTCAGGGCTGAAATGGCAGATAAACAATAGGATTTCTACATCCTTCTGCCGATTCAGCGCTGAAGGCAGATTTTGGTCAGGCGCCTTCTATGGCGCCCGATCAAAATCTTTTAACTGGCCGAGTCGACCGATATCAGCAGCCTCCTGCAATATCAACTCACCGACTTGCCATACACGCACCGAATATTATATGAAACGAGGTTTTGTACGATATTATCGGTGCGTGTATGGCCAGCTTTAGTTAGCTGTGTGTCACCTATTGTAAAAGTGTTATTTATTTCTAGGCTCAAACATATGATTTCATAAAAACATAATATTTAAATGATAAGGAGATATTATGTTTCATTTGTCAGTGGGATTCAGCTCTTTGACATTTGGTGCTGAAGTTCAATGTTTCTTACATATTTAGAATAAATGTATCGACACACAGTTGTTCCGATATTCATTTTATATCCCAAGAGGGCGCGGTTTTGTTCTACAACTATATAGAGTAATGAAAGTGAAACCAAAGGATTACTTATTGTTAAACATCATATGTAAATAATAGTGACTAGTTTAACCCCTATGATGTCAGGATTGTTATTAATTAAACTGCTAAGGATCATGGTTAGGACATAGGGAGTTAAAAAGCACAGCTTGGGTGCAATTGCTCTTGATTGATTACAATGGATAAAGTCCAACCCCCATACGTAATAAAACCATTTCAGTTAAAGAACTCTCCCAATGTCAATAATAAAAACTAACCTATAGGGTTATGTAATAAAAGCCACTAAGTCTGCCCAGGTGCAGTAACCTAGCAACCAATAAGATGTTTGCTTTTCAATCGGTGACCAGTAAATTCTACTGATTCTGCTAATTGGTTGCTATGGGTTACTGCACTTGGGCTTTTATTACATAACCCACTAGGTGTTTTTATTATTGACTTTGGGAGAGTTTTTATTTAAATTTTTAGTCTTGATTCTACATATTTAAGATTTCAATGGCGTAGAGTCATAGGTTATATATGAGCTTGATAGATCAGACTACCAGTGGAGTTCCTTCAGTTCACTTTATGAGCCTTCTTTCTGATGGCAATTTTGCCATGAAGCAAGGTTAGAATCTTGCTTGAGACTAGTAGACAGGGTGGCATATAGCTGTCCCTAGTAACTGTTTTAACTGGAAATTCAACTGCAGAAAGTACAAGTGTGTTTTCTTCACAAGCAATGTAGGCCACCCCTAGGGGCACATTTACTAATCCACGAACGTCCGAAAGAGTCCAAATGCGCTTTTCTCATAATGATCGGTATTTTCCGCTACTTTTTCGGCGCCGTTACGACTGTATCGTATATTTTCCGCAACTTTTTCGTCGCCGTTGTGAAAAAAACAATTGGTTTTTCCGCAGTTTACAATTGCTCAATACAAAAAATCGCAGCGGTGCCGAAAAATTTGCGCAAAATACAATAAAGTCGACAAAAAAATCACACAAAATACGTAAAAATCGCAACGGCGACGAAAAAGTCGTAAAATTTTCGTTTCCAATCCGATTTTTTCCCATTCGGGATTCAGATTCGTGGATTAGTAAATGTGCCCCCTAGACTTGCTCTGAGCAAGAGAAGTAAGATTAGGGTGGCATTGGAGATACTGTGTCAGATGGCAGCATCTCTACCCCCATTTGTAAGAAAAGACACTAAGTTTGCCCAGGAGCAGTAACCAATGGCAACCAATAAGAGTTTTGCGGGTGGCTGATTGTTTGTTATGGGTTACTGCTTCTGGGCAAACTTAGTGCCTTTTATTACATAACCCCTCTAGTGTCCTGCTCCAATAGCTTTGACCAGTTGCACTATATAAGCCACAATAAAATTGGAATAATCTGTCCATCAGTTTTCTATAGTTTAAAATATTGTATATCGAGACCTTCTGTCTGCTAAAACAGACAAAAACCCCATAATGCAATGTGTGTCCTAAATGCATATACAGACATTTTAGAGTTACAGTTAACTGTTTTACAGGCACAAATGACAAGCAGTATAGATATCTGATTCACATCCCTCTGGAAGTATAAATGTTATATTCAAGTGTGTGAACAATGCAGAACATTGCTTAAATGCCTTGTGATTTAGAACAAGGGATCATCAAAATATGGCATTTGCAAGGTCAATGCAACCTCGGTTTAAACAACGCAAAAGAAAATAAATAGCCAGGTCAGAAACACACCTAAATTGCTGCTCTTTAACCCGAACTACTTTTCCTACCAGGACCAAAGGTAGTAAAGTACAGGTATGGGATCCCTTATCCGGAATCCCATTATCCAGAAAGTTCCAAATTACGGGAAGGTCATCTCCCATAGACTCCACTATAAGCAAATAATTCAGATTTTTAAGAATGATTTCCTTTTTCACAATAATAATAAAACAGCACCTTGTACTTGATCCCAACTAAAATATAATTAATCCTTATTGGAGGAAAAACAATCCCATTGAGTTTATTTAATGTTTAAATGATTTTTAGTAGACTTAAGGCATGCAGATCCAAATTATGGAAAGACCCCTTATCCAGAAAGCCCCAGGTCACGAGCATTCTAGATTACAAGTCCCATACCTGTACTACAAAGGGCTACTAAAGGGCTTATTACAAAGCAAGGACAAAATGCAAGGTGTGGAATGAGGACACAATCCACCATGTTTGTTACCCACAGTGCACTTTATTTCCCAGAATTCCAATGTAATTGAAGGCACCAGTAAAGTATCTGTTGAATCAGAGTTACCATCTATGGGTGCAAATAGCACAGTCGATAATTAAGTAATTTGTGGCAAGGCTCAAAGATAGCCCTTGTACTGTAGCTACAGCTCCTTAAGGGAAAGCTGTTTGTGCAAGGAGCAAATATAAAGGCTGATCATTTGGATAGGTGCAATTTTTGCTTTGTATTGTGGCTTGCCCTTAAGAGTTTATTGTACAGTAAAACTATACTGTATAGTAATAATATAGATACTGGGCCAGATTTAATTCATTAAGAAAAGGTTATTTCATGGTTTGAAACTTAAGGACGAGATTCAATTTTATCCTAATACAGTGAGATATGTTTTTCTGAATTGCATCTCAAATTGAATCTCGCCCATAGGTTTTTATGTGATAAACCATGAGATAATATTTTGTCATGGAAATGAATCGGGCCCATTGTAAACTAAGGGTAAATATGTAAAATTGTGTTAAATATTTTATTCATAAAATAAAGAATACATGGTTAGGTACAATACCTCAATAGATTACATAAGGTCCAAAATACATTTGCTACTATAGTTAATGATGAGCAAATCGGTCCGCTTCTACCGTTTTTGTCACCCATGTCTATTTTTTTGTCACTCGCGTCTATTTTTTGTCAGATATTTTGTTGGATTTTTATGTGACTGCGCCCAATTTTGACGCAACCGCACCTTTTATTGTGTGACAGCACCCAATTTGACGTGACCACGGCCTTTTTGACGCAACCACCATAAAATTTGCGAAGCGCCAAGAAAATTTGCGAAAAGGCGTCAAATTGGTGAAATGCATTTGTCACGTGATTTTTTTTGTCGCCCGTGATTTTTTTGTCGTCCGTGGTTTTTTTTGTTGCCCGCGTCTATTTTTTGTCACCTTCGACTTTTTTTTACACTACAGCACCCAATTTGACGTGACTGTGCCCTTTTGGACGTGTCCGCCATAAATTTTGCGAAGCGGCAAGAAAATTCGGTAACGGCGAAAAATTTGAGAAACACATTTATTGCACGATTTTTTTTTGTTGCCGTGTCTTTTTTGTCGCCCGTGTCTATTTTTTATCACCCGTGGGTTTTTATGCGACCGTGCCCAATTTTGACGCAACAGAAGAAGTAGTCGTCCAGCCATTGTCCATTGTTTCCTATTGGATATTAACTTGCAAAACAGTGGAGAATTCTCAGTATGAGCATTACATTTTAAAACAAGGAAAGCCTATTTCACTAGGAGGTGCCAAAATGTTAGTCTGTATTCATGGGGCTAGTGCTTCAGTAATATTATATGAAACATAACATTTTCAACTTCAGGTGACAGGTGGCAGTAGAAGATGTCATAAAAAAGTGCCAAAATAAAATAATACATTCTTTAAATTCTCTGTCTCTAAATTAAATTTTCGCACAACAATTTGCCAAAGCCGAGATGCGGAATTCCGCTGCAAATCCATGCCTGGTGAAAAAATTTGCTCATCGCTAGTCGGGACTTAGGAGGAAGCTTGACATAGAATAAAAGACCAAAGTCCAATAGTGAAATATTAAAGTGATACTGAAACAAAAAAACTACTTTTTTAATTATGAATCTACATAAAAAGTTACCTATAGGTCATGTTGATTATTTTTTGCTTATAGGGCTGCTTAAGGTTAGGTTCTTAAACCTGACTGTTTTGCCAACCTGACTGTCCCTTCTCAGCCTGTCAGTTACAGCTTCTAATGCTAACGGCCTACTGCTGCACAAATATGGCCGCCCCCTCATAGGGGAACATGGGGGATCAGATAGGGAATGTAAAAGCATCAGAAAAAACTTTTATGGCAAAATTATAAGCTCATGCAAAGACAATGGTAGGCTAGATGTAAAAGGTTTAATTTCTCGTGTCAGGATCTCTTTAGGGTTTGTACAGTCTCTTATTTGATACACAGGCAATGGTCAGGACAGGCAGAATTTGGAATGGTTAGGGACAGGCAGGAATGTCAGAAATCAGATAACCATTAATAATTGTAGTGAAAGTAGAAGACCCAGGAACTTACAATACTGTATAAGGCCTAAAATCAGACATTGAACCCAGGTCTGGAGAGTGCATTAATTTTGAAAGATGAGCCCATTTGACATGGAGCATCATGACATAATGGCACAGTAACCTGCACACCCACCAAAAATATCACCAGGTTGAGGCTCAATTTTCTAACAGCTGTTTTTTTTCTGATACTTAAAAAAGTAAAAAGCTTTGATAAAAAAGCAAAGTACATCAAACAGCCAGGGGAACCTTATTCACAGATAAATTCAAACACATTTCTGCATCTGTGTTATTTCATGGTTTCCACTTCAGTCCAGCAGCCTGCACTTTTTCATTAGTAGGAGATACTTCAAATATATACAAGCTCTACATCACACTGTGTAGAGATATGGCAGTTTAATCTATTTACTGGGATTTATTAGCTTTACTACATTTCAGTACAGGTAAGGGACCTATTGTTAAGAAACTCTTTATCCCGAAATACCAGAAAATACAGGAATGCCATTTTCCAACCTAATCCTGTAGATTCCTATGATAGGAAGGTTGTTGTTACTATCTTTTACTGTGGAAAGCAGGTATGGTTTATGTAGATCAGGGATCCCCAACCTTTTATACCCATGAGCAACATTCAATTGGAAAAGTGTTGGGGAGCAACACAAGCATGATGAAAGGTTCCTGGGGGTGTGAATAAGAGCTATAATTGGCTACTTAAAAGCCCCTGCATGGACTGGCAGCCTACAGACAGCTCTGTTTGGCATTATACTTGGTTTTTATGCAACCAAAACTTGCCCCCTTACCAGAAATTCGAAAATGAGCATCTGTTTTGTTGCCATGGGGAGCAACATCCAAAGGGTTGGGGAGCAACATGTTGCTCACTAACCACTGGTTGGGGAACACTGATGTAGATAAAGGATGTTTATTTGCCAACAGAGTTGACAGCAGTACAGTTCCTCAGGCACTTACTGTATTAATAGACTTTACAAACATCCCCTTACATCTCAAGTTTCATACAGTTGCTTAACTTGAAGATCTCAGTTCTCTGGTAGACTGGACAATGCTGGCATTTGAGAGTGCCACTAATCAATATGTTCCTCTCTGTCAGTTGTGCCCAGCACTTCCGTGTACAACTTCTTCCAGCTTTTATAATGGCAGCTCCCATAAATTGCCACTAATCACAGTACCCACACTAGAAAAGACAAATGCAGGTCAACTACCAAAGCAAAATATTCAAACAAAGATGTAATGGGGATCCATAGATTGGGCACCTTAACTCCAAGGGGGGGGGGGGCAGACTAAAATTATGAATCTTCAATTATTTATATGAGATTAGTTTATTAGGTCCTGGCTAAAATGCCTTGTAATTATGTACTTTCAGTCCACTATTGATTTTCATATGTTTTGTCCTGCATTGAGTACAGTATTCCCTTGTCACAGTAATGTATGGGTTGCCATAATGATGAATCCTGTTTGGGTGTGTATGATTGGTAACATAGTACATCATCTCTGGCGCCACCTGCAGTCATTTTGGGTTGAGAGCGGTGGTGCTGATGTGCTCTTTGCGAGGGGCTGGCATGCTGTGATGTTGGCGTGTATAAATAGTGGCACCAAGGCAGAACTAGGTATAGGCAACAGAGGCGGTTGCCTGGGGTGCAACAAGGTAGTGGCCACAACCCACCGGGGCAATGATGTAGTTCGCTTACATTCAAGGATTGCTCTGATTCACTTATAGTAGATTCATTTAATTATTTCTTAGTATTGTCATTAATATCCACGCCCTGAATGACAATTTTGCACACCTATATCTTGGCATTAATGTATTCTCTGGTCATTTCTCTCTATGATTAATACACATTTGATAAGAAGTTACACAAGGCTGCCCTTTTATATTATTCCAATATAAATCTAAAGCAATGTGCACCATGAGTGATTTCTTTTACTATATCATATAGCTGGGTAGGTCACAATGTGGTCACCCATATGTAGGCAAAGCCACAAAGCTTGTGAGAAGAGTTACATTGCTAACAGACCTGCTCATTTAGTGACTCTTCAAAGTAGATCTCATCTCAGTGTATGGCTGCCTTTACACTATAACACTATTTTTATTATGAATTAACAACTTATAATTAAAATTTTGTTATTGTCTAAGTGCATGGCTTCTGGAACAGGAGTACAGTGCCCAGGCATTTTTCTCCAGTACCTGTGTGCAAGTAGCACTTCTGCCTTCCAGTTCTGGGGTCCTCAGTTCTGGCTTTGGGACTATCTGAATTTGTGTGTTCTCCCTGTGTCTGAGTGGGTTTCCTCTAGGTATTCTAGTTTCAGTGACTTAGGATATCCTTATATTTTACAATAGGGGTATACATAGAGGTACAGGAATGCTTGTGACTTGGACTTTTCCTGATAGGGTTTCTTTCTGTAATTTGGATTATCTTAAGTCTTCTAATAATCATTTTACTATTAAATAAATGCACCAATAAGGAGTAATTAAATCTTACTTAAGACCAAGTACAAGGTACAGGTTTGTTATTACAAAGGAAATCATTTTTTAAAATTAGAATTATTTTCTTAAAATAAGAGTATTTCTATGGTAAGTTAGAGCTTTCAGGATAATGAGTTTCCAGATACATACAGTATATAGGGGCAGATGTATCAAAATGTCAGTTTAGAACTTAATAGATAGGATAATAAGTTTCCAGATATATACAGTATATAGGGGCAGACGTTTTGCTTCGCCGAAAAATCTGCGAATCTTTCAAAAGATCCGCGAAACGGCTAAAATGTGCGTCAAAAAAATTGTCGCCCATGGCTATTATTTTGTCGCGCGGCTATTATTTTGTCGCCCGCGACTATTATTTTGTCTCCCGCGGCTATTATTTTGTCGCCCGTGGCTATTATTTCGTCGCGCGGCTATTCTTTTGACGCCCGCGACTATTCTTTTTTGACACTGGCGACAATTTTTGGACGTGCAGCGAATTTTTCCGCGGTGAATTTTTTCATCCGTTTCGCGAAACAATCCGCCAATGGCGAAACGCGGAAATTCGCCGTGAATCCATGCCTGGCGAAACATTTCGCCCATCACTAATCAAAATGTCAGTTTAGAACTTAATAGATAAAAACTCCTCATGTTCTATTCATACCTATGGAATTTTTAGAAGTGTATTTATCAAATGGTGAAAGTTAGAGCTCACTAAATACACTTTTAAAAATCCCATAGGAAAGATAAACCTGCTCCTAAAAATAATAAAAATGTATTTTTTCTCCTAGGAGCTGTTAAAATTTAGAATATTATCTAAACATGAATATCCCCTTTCAGATATGGAGATCCAAATTATATAAAGATCTCATGTCTTGAGCATTCTGGATAACAGGTCCCAATAAAAATATATATTTAAATACAGCATTCTATTTGATCATTCATAATTGAAAAGGAATAAAACACACTGTACTTTGTTGTGTCATTAAGATAATTTTTATTTTGTTATCACTATTTGGGAAATACTCGGCGCTATTGGTGTACAAATTGTCTCCTTTTCTTTCAGTGTAGAAGTCGGTGAAATGTAGAGCTGTAGTTGCTTGCTGCTTCCTCAAAACATATGATATGCAGAGATAAATCAAAATGAATGTTGATTGACGTGTAATTCAGAACCTTCATAAGGTTCCACGGTTCTTGAATAAGCATGGCTTAAGAAAGTGACCAGTGACCCGTAGTGAAGTGTAGGGAACTTGGGGCATGACATAGCCATTGGGGGTTTAAGCCACGCCCAGCTGGTAAGGGATTGGTGGGTTTTGAATGAGGCAGGCAAGGGGTATAAATAGGGGGGTTGGAGTTTCTCCCGCTCACTTCCATCTTAGGCAGTACATGAAAACGCCCACCCTCCCTCCCTACCCAGGTGAATTGGTATGGAAGTTTGATGGCGGGGTAGTTGAGTCCGGGAACCAATGGTTGCATAGTTATTGGTGGTTGTCACACCTGGCACCTCAGGAGTAAGAAGGTGTATCAGGAGGTGAAGTGTTTGAGGAGTAGGTGGTTCCGGGCTAGGATGGCAGCTGGCAGTGCGTTGTTTGTTATACAAACGTTCAAGTTAGGTTTATCATATGTTCATGATATGTTTACCATAATTTAATGTTATGTTTTGATATGTTATCATATGTTCAGGTGTATCAGGAGGTGAAGTGTTTGAGGAGTAGGTGGTTCCGGGCTAGGATGGCAGCTGGCAGTGCGTTGTTTGTTATACAAACGTTCAAGTTAGGTTTATCATATGTTCATGATATGTTTACCATAATTTAATGTTATGTTTTGATATGTTATCATATGTTCAGGTTATGCCATATGCTTATAGTATGTTTTAAATTAAAAGTCTGTTGTTAATAAATGTTCTGCGGCCCTTTTCATCCAAACTGGTGTCTGTGTAATTTATTTGGGATTCGAGGGATAGGGGGGAGTGGTGTGGTAGGTTGTTAAGGGGCAAGGCAAGTCCCAACGATGCGCCTGTCATGTTCCTTGGCACTTCTAATACCAATAAAATCTGAAAACTTTTGCTTTCTCCTGTATTTTTTCCTCTTTTCCATTGCTGGGCCTGTAAAATCTGCAGACTTTTCCTTTGTTAGGCATATAAAATCTGCAAACTTTTGCTTTCCGCTGTATTGTTTTCTTTGGCCCAGGAAGTTAACAAATCTTTGCTTCCTTATATGTATAGAATTTACACATTTTTGCCTTCTGCTGCTTTGATTTCTGAGGTGACTGAGAGCTGGACTCAATTGGCTCCACTTCCAACAGAAGTTCCTCATCACCACATATATCTTCACTTGGTTTAACAAACACAAGTTTCTCTTTGCTGTGGATTACAAAAAAATTATGAATATTTTCACATGTATTTAATTTGAGTTTGAGTGTTTCTGTATGCATTACACCTTAACCTAATCCTTGTGTGACCCTGTGGTCCATTACTGATTTGATTTGTATATAGGTCTATAAGCAAACCACTACATGCCTACTTGCACCCTGAAACACTACAACTTACTTCTTGTTGTACTAATTAGTGATGGGCGAAATGTTTCGCCATGCATGCATTCGTGGTGAATTTCCGCATTTTGCCATTGGCGGATTGTTTCGCGAAACGGATGAAAAAATTCACCATGGAAAAATTCGCTGCATGTCCAAAAATTGTCGCCCATGTCAAAATAATAGTCGCGGGCGACAAAATAATAGCTGCGCGACGAAAGAATAGCCAAGGGCGACAAAAGAATAGCCAAGGGCAACAAAAGAATAGCCACAGACGATGAAAGAATAGCCGCGGACGACGAAAGAATAGCCGCGGACGATGAAAGAATAGCCAAGGGCGACGAAAGTATAGCCAAGGGCGGCAAAAGAATAGCCACGGGCGACGAAAGAATAGCCGCGCAACGAAAGAATAGCCGCGAGCGACAAAAAGGATAGCCGCACGATGAAAGAATAGCCGCGAGTGACAAAAGAATGTGCGACATTTTCGCCATTCCGCAAATTTTCTGCTGTTTCGCAAATCTTTTGAAAGATTCGAGAATTTTTCGGCGAACCGAAATGGGACAGATTCGCTCATCACTAGTACCAATACTATTTTCGCCCAGTTACTAAAATAAACTTACTATATCTAGGTACACAATACTCTGTAGCAGTCTACTCCCACTACACACATTTGCATTGTTTTATGATTTTAAAATGCTATTGGGCTATAGAAACTAGCAAATGTACCTCTTGGGTTCTGCAGACTGTTTTGGTAAATGGGAGCTTTTTACCAATGTGGAATATATTGGTGATTTATAAATCCACGTCAAAAATAATAATAAAATTAGCTCCGTTTGCAATAGAAGTTCCTCATCACCGCAGATATCTTCCATTGGTTCGATGTGCACAAGTTATTCATCACTGTGGATTACAAAAAGTGTTAATTCTTTACGTTTATAAAATCTGGGGATTTGATGAACAAGTACTACTTTATAAAGTCAATATTTGTATTTAAGATATCATTAAGACTTTCGCACTGTTCTATCACTAAGGGGCTGATTTACTAAGACACGAATTCCGACCGAATTGGAAGAATTCCGATTGGAAAACGAACATTTTGCGACTTTTTCGTATTTTTTGCGATTTTTTTCGGCGCCTTTACGACTTTTCAGAAATTATCGCGACATTTTCGTTACCAATACGATTTGCGCGAAAAAACGCGAGTTTTCCGTAGCCATTCCGAAAGTTGCGATTTTTTCGTAGCGTTAAAACATGCGCGAAAAGTTGTGCTTTTTTCGTACCGTTAAAACTTAAAAGGCGTGACGTTTTGCGCAAGTTTTAACACTACGAAAAAAATTGCAACTTTTTGCGCAAGTTTTAACGCTACGAAAATATCGCAACTTTCGGAATGGCTACGAAAAACTCGCGTTTTTCCGCAAAAATCGTATTGGTAACGAAAAAGTCGCGATAATTTTCCGGAAAAATCGCAAAATACCGATCATTACGAAAAAAACGCAATCGGACGCAATCGGACGCATTCGGCCCGTTCGTGAGTAAGTAAATGGGCCCCTAAAAGTACTACAATCTGAATTTAAAAATGCTATAGTGATTTGGGATATAGAGCTTAGAAATCTCACATCTCAGGTTCTGCAGACTTATGTATACATGTTAATAATAATATTAACAGCTCCAGTTGCAGTAGAAGTTCCTCTTCCTCGTTACCATAGATATTTTCAGTTGGTTCGAGAGGTACAAGTTTCACTTTACTGTGAAGGAGAAACAAAATGAGAAATAAATTCATTCACAACAGTCTGTATCAGTGCACTACTCTGCTACCCAGTATCATTTACTGCAGGGATCCCCAACCTTTTTTACTGGTGAGCCACACTCAAATGTAAAAAGACATGGGGAGCAACACAAGTATAAAAAATGTTCCTGGGGGTGCCAAATAAGGGCCGTTATTGGCTGTTTGGTAGCCCCTATATGGACTGCCGGCCTATAGGAGACTCTGTTTGGCAGTACACCTGGTTTTTATGCCTCCAAAATTTCCCTTCAAGCCAAGAATTCAAAAATAAGCACCTGCTTTAAGGCCACCGGGAGCAACATCCAAGGGGTTGGAGAGCAACATGTTGCTCACGAGCCGCTGGTTGGGGATCACTGATTTACTGTATATACTCGAGTATAAGCCTAGTTTTTCAGCACCCAAAATGTGCTGAAAAAGTCACCCTCGGCTTATATAGTCGGGTGCCATGGGTCCCTCTAGACTAGCACCCTCTCTCCTTTGTGTGCAAATTAGTCCACCTGCAACCAGACCCTCCAGTGCCCTGGCCTAGGCTCCCACTAGCAATACTTATTTCCCCTTACATCTCCTCCGGGACTGGGTCTGCTGCCAGTTTGCCATTGTGCAATGAGAGTGGGGTAGTACTCATATTGTTTTTGTTGACCTTCTTCTCCACTTACAGAGCTAGTTTACTGTTTTTCTTTGAAATAAATATTGAAAAACATATACCCCACTGATGCCTCAATTAATGTAATTTTATTGGTATTTATTTTGATTGTTAAAACTTAGCAGTAGCTGCTGCATTTCTCACCCTAGGCTTATACTCAAGTCAATAAGTTTTTCCAGTTTTCTTAGGTAAAATTAGGTACCTCGGCTTATATTTGGATCGGCTCATACTCGAGTATAATTTTTTTTATGATAAAAAGTAATAAAATCTGATTTTATAAATTATTATTATAACTTAAATACATAATAATTCTGTTAGTTGAATATAAAAATGCTAATGTCTTTCCTTTAGTGTTCTAGTCTCTACCAAAAATAATCATCTTGACTACACTAAAAAGCATATTCACATCCCCACACCGCAATAAAATCCTGAATCAAATGTTTATATAACTGTTTCTATTTACACATAGTATAATGAACTTAGCAAACTCACATCTCAGATTCTGAAGGCTCTAAAATCTCAGGCGGGAAAGTGGAGTTTTCTAGCTCAAATTTCAGTGAGGGCTCCCCTTCCTCCTCACTATAGGGATCTTCAATCTTTTCATAATACACCGAACTATAAAATAAATGAATTATTACATCCCTGACATGTATTTTGTGTTGTGCTGAGCAGGTAATTATTTATGAATTTCATAGGGCATTAACTAAGGGAAGCACTGTTTGGGTTTACAATTCTTACAAGTTGAGGTTTTGAGCAGTCTGGGACTTGCTCTTTATTTCCATCAACCGCTGGAGCAAACCTTCTTTGTCTTCAGTACTTTCTAGAATCTATTCAATTTTCATAGACCGTAGTACCCTGTACAAACCAAAGAGTGTCAATTTAAGGAAACCTCACAAATCTGTATTTGTAAAGAAATAATTTATATAAGCAGCACATTAAAGCTTCTGTTGGATTCTGCTAACGTATAACGTATAAAGCTCTACGGGGCAGGGACCTCCTTCCTACTGTATCTCATACCACATGGCACTTATATATATATATATATATTTATTTATTATCACTTGTCCTCCCTGTGTGTAATTTTGTAAGATTGTACAGCGCTGCGTACCCTTGTGGCGCTTTATAAATAAAGTTATACATACATACATAACCCAAATTTCAGCTTTAGATATCACAGATTCTAAGATAGGGGCCCCATTCCAGCTGTTATTAACACCCCTAGGACTTGCATAAATATTCTCAAAATATTCTATTTATAATTATGGCTTGTAAAAGATAGCATAAAAGATGCATATATTTGTGGTGCTATACTGTACAGATTAATACAAGATATCTATAACAATTTCTTCTTCATCTTATAACCATCCAGTTATTTTCATTTATTCCAAATCAAATGTCAAATCCATAGTTTAATAGTAATTGCTACATTCTTCCTATTAAATGACATAATAAACACATGTGCGGTTTAATATATGCAAAGCAAACTCACTTTTTACGTTTTTTCTGATTCTTAGTCGGCTTTTCATTTAAGGTCACCAGAGGCTCAAGAAAGCTGAAAGTATTAATTGGCACTAAAGCGCCACTTTCAGGTTCTGGAAGCCTTTGCTCTATATGATCTTCTATTTTCTCCACCTTTTCTCTGTGCTTTCTACTGTACAAATAGAAAAGTGTAAACATCATTACACCCTCTATAATCTCTGCTTTGTAGAATATATAATCAGTTTAACTCATAGACATACTTCCTGAGTGTGTAGCTAATAATAACCATACTACTAACCCTAATTTTAGAGTTGTATTATATAGTAATAAAGTATTACTGATTTGTGGGTTAAAGCTTTGACATTAGCATTACCATTAAACCTAGCTGTAGCAGTTGGCTGCTTTAGAACTGGGAGCTATAAGGTAGGGACTAGTGATGGGCGAAATGTTTCGCCAGGCATGGATTCACGGCGAATTTCTGCGTTTCGCCAATGGCGGATTGTTTCACGAAACGAATGAAAAAATTTGCTACGGGAAAATTAGCCGCATGTCCAAAAATTGTCGCCCACGTCAAAATAATATTCGCGGGCGACAAAATAATAGCCGTGGGCGACAAAATAATTGCCGCGGCCAAAGAAATAATAGCCGCGTGACAAAATAATAGACAATTTTTTTTGACGTGCATCATTTTCGCCGTTTCGTGAATTTTACGCCGTTTCGCGAATCTTTCAAAAGATTTTTGAATTTTTCGGCGAATCGACAGATTCGCTCATCACTAGTAGGGACTTCTGCGAGACAGTGTTACTGTTAAAGAATGACTGTTCTAAATAAAAATAACTGTAGGCACAAACCTATCAGGGCTTTCAGATGCTGCTTCAGGCTGAGCTGCTACTGGAAGCTCTGATTTTTCAGCGACTTTCTTTTTCTTCTTCTTTTGCCGTTTTCCTTTATGCACAGAACTTTAAACAAAAAAAGTACATTATTTAAAATTTGAGTGCATGTGTGTATTAAAAGAATCAATCAAGGCAAACAATATATATAGTTAATTGAGGCCTACAAACCTAACAGACCTTTTAGCTGCTTTTAATATTTGCTCAGACTGAGCTGTTTCAGGTGGGTTCTCTACATCTGGAACCTTTGGTTTCTTCTTTCTAATCTTCTGCATAATCTTTTTCCTCAGACACCTGAAGAAGCTATGGAACAAAAAGTTATTCTTTTATTTTTACTTATTTATAGATGAGAATTTTATCAATTGTGGTAAAAAAATCAACCTGTGAACATAGGTCTAAAGGTACATATGGATAAATGCAAATTTAAAAGAAGCAGTGTTGTTTTATATACTCTAGGCTAGGCATTTGATAGTTATGCGCAGTTTGGGCTATGCAGGTTTGGGCCAACATCTACACTAGGGGGCCCATTTATCAATGTACGAATTTCAATTGTTTCGAAGTACGATTTGCGAAAATTCATATTCTTAACGATAATTTCTGATGTGCGGAAATGTTACGAAAATTCCGAAAATATTCAAAAATATCGTGGTACGATCCAAAAGATACAATTTTTTTTTTATCCAAACGATCGTAAACACCGCAAAAAACTTCCCGTACAACTCAATGGCACTCTGCAGCTCCAACCCGGCCCAAGGAAAGTCTCCCATAGGGCTCAATGGCACTCTGCAGCTCCAACCTGGCCCAAGGAAAGCCTCCCATAGGGCTCAATGGCACTCTGCAGCTCCAACCCGGCCCAAGGAAAGTCTCCCATAGGGCTCAATGGCACTCTGCAGCTCCAACCCGGCCCAAGGAAAGTCTCCCATAGGGCTCAATGGCACTCTGCAGCTCCAACCTGGCCCAAGGAAAGTCTCCCATAGGGCTCAATGGCACTCTGCAGCTCCAACCTGGCCCAAGGAAAGTCTCCCATAGGGCTCAATGGCACTCTGCAGCTCCAACCTGGCCCAAGGAAAGTCTCCCATAGGGCTCAATGGCACTCTGCAGCTCCAACCTGGCCCAAGGAAAGTCTCCCATAGGGCTCAATGGCACTCTGCAGCTCCAACCCGGCCCAAGGAAAGTCTCCCATAGGGCTCAATGGCACTCTGCAGCTCCAACCCGGCCCAAGGAAAGTCTCCCATAGGGCTCAATGGCACTCTGCAGCTCCAACCCGGCCCAAGGAAAGTCTCCCATAGGGCTCAATGGCACTCTGCAGCTCCAACCCGGCCCAAGGAAAATCTCCCATAGGGCTCAATGGCACTCTGCAGCTCAAACCCGGCCCAAGGAAAGTCTCCCATAGGGCTCAATGGCACTCTGCAGCTCCAACCCGGCCCAAGGAAAGTCTCCCATAGGGCTCAATGGCACTCTGCAGCTCCAACCCGGCCCAAGGAAAGTCTCCCATAGGGCTCAATGGCACTCTGCAGCTCCAACCCGGCCCAAGGAAAGTCTCCCATAGGGCTCAATGGCACTCTGCAGCTCCAACCCGGCCCAAGGAAAGTCTCCCATAGGGCTCAATGGCACTCTGCAGCTCCAACCCGGCCCAAGGAAAGTCTCCCATAGGGCTCAATGGCACTCTGCAGCTCCAACCCGGCCCAAGGAAAGTCTCCCATAGGGCTCAATGGCACTCTGCAGCTCCAACCCGGCCCAAGGAAAGTCACGATACCAAAGCTTGAATGAATTACGAAACTCTCGTACTGGTTGTGACAAATACGATTTTTTCGGAAATTAACGAAAATATTGTAAAAAAAACCGCAAGGTTTTAAAAGTTAGAAAAAATAAGATTTTTTTGTAATCATAAACCATTGTACATATAAATGGGCTCCTAGGTTTGTGGGTCACGTGGGGATTTGGGCCAAGCTCTTATTTCCACCCTTCCCACCCATGACCTTACTATGCCCCACTTCTGCCTCCAGCAGCCACTATTTATAGCCATGCACCTGCTCCGCCCTCTTCGTAATATCAGAGGTGGGGCAGGGGTGGGCCTATAAATAGAGGTGGATTGTTGGTTTGGGAAAGAATGGGTTAGAAAACTTAGTTGTGGTTTACAAACCTATCAGAGCTTTCAGGTGTTTCAGAAGATTTTTCCTCTGGCTGCACTGTCAAAATGTTTAACTAAACAACAACAGTAAAAAAAAGTGACTTTGAGTAACGTGACTTACCCAGCAATAATACAAAGCAAAGGAATTGCAGCGAATTTCCGCATTTCGACATTGGCGAATAGTTTCGCAAAACTTTGCAGCAGAAAAATTCGTCACACAGTTTTTTTTTGCCACGCATCAATTGGGCGCGTCAAAAAATGTGCAGTTGCGTAAAAAAAGCATGGTCACGTCACAATTGGGCGGGGACACGTCAAAAAAACACGGGCGACAAAAAAACATACACGGGTGACAATTTCGCAATTTCGCGAATTTTCTTGCCGTTTCGCGAATTTTATGCCGAACCGAAACGGGACAGATTCACTCATCACTAATGAAAAATATAAAATGAGTACCTAAACAGAAATATATACGTAAATTATATACAGGAATCGTTCATTAAACAGGGGAACTATTAAATGAGCTGCTAATAATAAAATAGATGTACTGTCTATGTAAATGCTAATATCCCTACCAGGGGTACTCTGGGGTACTCTGGTACCCTACTCTAAAATCCCCTACAGGGCTAACCATAAGAGTTGCTGTCACCTGCTTGACAAACAAAGGAATGTATTAATAAAAAGAATTCACTTTGTTACATGCCATTTTCCGTATGCTCTTATTTACGCAAACAATTTTAAGAGATATGAACATTAAGGAATGGAGCATTAAACGACAGAAAGGCCCCTTATCAGAAAAGCCCTTTGTTCCAACCATTAGTGATGAGCGAAAAAACCCACGTTTTTTTTTGTCGCCCGTGCTTTTCTGCCGCGACCGGGCCCAATTTCGACGTGACCAAGCCCAATTTGACACAGACACGCCCTTTTTTGGCACGGCCAGTTAGACCCGCAACGAAAAAAAATTCAACACAACGATTTTTTCCTCTGCAAATGTTCATATAAGTTTCACTAAACAATGCGCCAATGGCGAAATGCGGAAATTCGCTGCAAATCCATGCCTGGCGAAAAAATTCGCTCATCACTACCAACCATTCCTAAACCAGTAATAGATCCCATACTTGCGTTCTGTATATTGCTGACATACTTTGCTGCCGAGTTAATGAAGTAAGCAAACATACTATGGTTTGTTGAATGTTTTTTTTCTAATATCAAAAGTAGAACATCGAGCACTCCGGACTCAGAGAATCTGCTAAAAAACTCGGTCTTTCAATCGTTGTCTTAGGCAAAATTCAAGACATATTTTTCTATTTAAGATTTTCTAGCTTTTTTGGATTTTTTTGAGTTTTTAAACTTACAGATTCAAAATATTCTAGTTTTTTTATTCAATTAAGTTTTGTATTCTGATTTTTTAATAAATAAAGAAACATTGGCATTCGAAAAAACTTAAAAATGTATAAATAAAACCAGTGATTTTTTGTGATACTTTTTCAGTACTTTAGGATACTCAAGACTAGCGAAGACTGAATTTTTTCGGCCGACATGGATTCGCAGCATATTTCCATATTTCGCCATTTACCGCTGAGTAAAAATTAGTCGCGGGTCAAAAAAATGTTGTGGCTAAAAATTCCTGCAACAAAGGCAACGTTGCACAGATTTTTCGCCGTTTTGGTGAAGGGAAACAGGACAGATTCACTACTCAAGACAGCTAGGGGGTGATTTATCAACGTTTAAATTTTTCCAAGATTAGACATTTTTATGATAAAACTCCCAATATTCAAATTATGGTTCCAAACCTCAAATGTTCTATTTTTATTAAGTGCAAAAAACTTGAAAAAACCCATATGCAAAACATTGGCATCTAAAAGCTTGCGAGTTCATGTAGAAGTCAATCGTTGTCTTAGGCAAAATTCAAGACATATTTTTCTATTCAAGTTTTTCTAGTTTTTTGGGGGGGGTTTTGAGTTTTTAAACTTACAGATTCAAAATATTCTAGTTTTGTTTTTATTCAATCAAGTTTTACGTTCTGATTTGTTTTTAATAAATAAAGAAACATTGGCATTCGAAAAAAAAATAAAATGTATGAATAAAACCAGTGGTGTATTTCACCTTTTGAATCAAATGGAAAGCTTACTTAACACTAGCAAATATCACCAATGCCAAGAAACTACACTATTTTAGCCTAGAAACCATTACCACCATTATCCTTAATTAGAGATACAGGTATGGGATCCCTTATCTCATTATCCTGAAAGTTCTGAATTATGGAAAGGCCATCTCCCATAGATTCCATTATAAGCAAATAATTCTATTTTTTAAAAATGATTCCCTTTTTCTCTGTAATAATAAAACAGTACCTTGTATTTGATCCCAACTAAGATATCATTAATCCTTATTGGGGGCAGAACAGCCCTATTGGGTTTATTTAATGGTTAAATGATTCCCTTTTTCTCTGTAATAATAAAACAGTACCTTGTATTTGATCCCAACTAAGATATAATTAATCCTTATTGGAGTCAAAACAATCCTATTGGGTTTAAATGATATTTCAAGGATTTTTTAATGCATGGAGATCAAAATTATGGAAAGACCCCTTATCCGGAAAGCCCCAGGTCCTGATCATTCTGGATAACAGGTCCTATACCTGTATACTGTAAATGCAACAGTCGCCCCAGCTCTGCAAACTCTTTATTGCCCACAACTCATGTTTATAAAATATGTGACTATTTACATGGTATTATATAGCAAACAGAGGTGTATATTTTTGCACTGTTATGTGACTTTTATAAATAAGCTCTTTAGACTCAATCCCAATTTAGTGTACATTTGTTCAATTAAGATCTGATTTAGTTTTCTTGGCAAGCCCACATCTTGAGAAACTAACTTAATTTAACAATAGGCTATGGAGAAAGACCCTGTTTTTTTATCATTTGACACTCAAACTATTCATTACCAAAAGTGTTAAAGTTTACCGATTGGATCCCCATAAGCTATCACTATTTATTATTAATATAGTTTCAAGGGGAACTCCACCCAAACACAACTTGAGCTTTTTGAAAAGTAAATATCATTTCAAGCAACTTTGCAATGTACAACAATAATAATATATGCAGCCTTTTCTTGATTTTCATGTAATAATATGGTTTGGAACAGTTCCCTAAGCCCCCCCCCCCCCCCCCGTTCCCCTGCTGATCTGGCTGGCTACTTTGACACTCAAATAAAATGTAACAGTAGTCGACTGTCAGCCTGCCTTTGGCCTGCATTCTCCAAATCCCACAATTCCCTGCAATGATGTCAATAAGGAAAGGGACATCACAGTGCAATGCATTGTGGATTATACAGTTCCTGCATGCTGTCTGTAAGCTTTTGCAATTTGTAACATCAGTGTTTTAGTCCCTCCTCCCTTGCCAGAATTTCACATGATGCAGAAAAAGAGGAACTGTTTTGCAGCTGGATTTATTAATGGTATTTATTCATACTTTTTAAAAGAACCAATATCAGTGATAGGTATATTAAGGTTTTCTGTGTTCTATGGGGCTCTTTAACAAAATGATGGTTTGGACGTTCCCCTTTAATTTGGAGTTCCCCATTAACCTTCTATATTTTACTAAACTAAGTTTTCTTGTCCCATTTGTAGTGGAAAAGTCTCATGGACCCAAGAGCCACTGTGTGACGTGGGGCAGTAACCACTACCTAACATTCGATAAAGTTCAGTATACATTCTCTGGGCAGTGCAGCTATCAGTTTGCATCCGACTGTTCCCCCTCTGCAACCTTTGATATCTATACACAAAAGGTTCAAGTGGACGATGACTACAGAGTATATTTTACCGTCATTATTGACGATCTGTTGATTAAAGTGGAAGATGAAGGGATCACTGTTGATGGAAACCAGTGAGTACCTGGCAGTTCAATATTAATGTGAGAAAGTGGCGGCTACTTTCTTTATAGCTGTTGTCAGCAATCTTGCTAGTAAAAGGAAATACACTTTCAATGTTTTCCATACACATTGTGAATGTGTTTGCTGTTTATAAGTATGTTATTAAATATACATTTTTAAATGCCATATATGGCAGAAGTTATAAATATCATAGAAGTTATAGGAGCCATAGAAATCATATAACTCAAACCGCCATATGTAATATAAGGCACTAAGTTTACCAAGTAGCAGGAACCCATAGCAACTAGTGATGGGAGAAATGTTTCGCCAGGCATGGATTCGCGGCGAATTTCCGCATTTCACCATTGGCAGATTGTTTCACGATACGGATGAAAAAAATTGCAGCAGAAAAATTCGCTGCACGTCCAAAAATAGCCGCAGGCTACAAAAGAATAGCTGCGGGCTACAAAAGAATAGCCACAGGTGACAAAAGAATATCCGCGGGTGACAAAGGAATAGCCGCGGGCGACAAAAGAATAGCCGCGGGCGACAAAAGAATAGCCGCGGGCTACAAAAGAATAGCCGCGCGACAAAAGAATAGCCGCGGGCGACAATTTTTTTGCCGTGCAGCATTTTCGCCGTTATGTGGATTTTTCACCGTTACGTGGATTTTTTGCTGTTATGCGGATTTTTCGCCATTACGCGAATCATAAGATTTACAAATTTTTCGGCAAAGCGAAACAGGACAGATTCACTCATCACTAATACCAACCAATAAGATGTTTAAACAGGTGACCATTAAATACTACCTGCTGATTGGTTGCTATGGGTTCCTGCACATGGGCAGGATTAGTGCTTTTTATTATATAACCTCATATGTCATAGTCATAAGTCATAGAAGTCCTCTCATGTGCCTTAATGGCTAATTAATTTAAATCACTGGCACAATGTGTGTTCACATTACAACTGACACTGCTTGTTCAACTGGGACACTACCAGCTTCAAATTTAAACTGAAGGTTGGAGAACAAAAGTTACGTTAAGCAAAGTCCAAAATTTTCAATGTTTCAGTGTTAATTCTAATGTGGCTTATTTACATGTATTTATTATGTATGGTACATTGTGGCAGACAGAAGATTTGATGCACAGTGACAAACTGAAGTTAAGGGTTCTGCGTAAATTCTTCAAATGATCATTGATCATATCTGGCATGTTTTTCTAGAATAGCTTTTCCATACACCAAGAAGGGTGTCGATATCGATGACGCGTGTGAAAATCTAAAAATAAAATCAAAAATTGGTCTGATAACATGGAACTGGGGAGATGACTTCAAGGTGAGTGTATATTCAAGTCATATTTATAGAAAGTTCTTATATTCTATTTTCTATCTATACACATGCAGCCAGTATAGAGTATTAGGTTATAGTAATTTAGGCAAAAGCATAAGTAATAACAATTACTTTCATGAAACACTGACTTTGCACAAGGGTTAACCTTACCCACATATACACAATACAGGTATGGGATCCCTTATCCGGAAACCCATTATACAGACGGAAATCCCGTCTCTTATAGACTCCATTTTAATCAAATTTTAATCAGAATTTTAAAACTGATTTCCTTTTTCTCTGTAGTAATAAAGCAGTACCTTGTAATTGATCCCAACTAAGATATAATAAAATCCTTATTGGATGCAAAACAATCCTATTGGGTTTAATTACTGTTTTATTGACTTTTAGTAGACTTAAGGTATGGAGATCCAAATTACGGAAAGACCCCTTATCCTGAATACCCTTGGTCCCGAGCATTCTGCATAATGGGTCCTATACCTGTATCCAAATCAGTTCCAAAACCCCTTATTTAAAAGTGGTACTTTCCACAACTTGTGCCAATACAATGTTAGGATACAGCGCAAAACTATTGGAAACCTATTTCTACTTCATATAGTCCCAAAAATGTTTTTGTACCTACAGAAATATTTATTCTAACAACGTCATCATCTTCCATAAGATGTAAGGCCTTTTATTATCGTTTGTATTAACCTCAAGATTCTGCAGGTGAATGTTTATTTAATATACATAATATGCTTTCTAGATAGAACTCAGTGACACGTACAGAGGAAAGACCTGTGGACTATGTGGCAATAGCGACGGCAATACCTCAAATGATCTTGTTTGGCAAGGTTAGTGTAAGTGTTAGATACATTGTTTTAGACCTGCAGCTGGTGTCAAAGGTACCTTTAGATAAAATGAATTGACAAGGCTATACAAAAGCTATTGTAGGTGTTGGAAGTTCAGGACCAACTCATAAATCATTGCTGCCTTGCACAAGTATTTGAACATAGAAAAGACCAGAAAGAGAAGCAATAGCTCATATGTCGTAGAGAGATTTACTTAAGCGGGTTGGCACTCTAACACTTTTAGAAAGGGATTCTCGAGGGGGGTCCTGAGAAAACAGCAGTGCTCAAACGTTGGATTTTTTTTCAATAAATAACTTGTTTGCAATAGTTCCCGGATCAGTGCTGTAATGCTGTATGTAGGAACTATTGCAAAGGCTGTATTTTTTTGGAAAGTGCAGGTCCTGCACCCATGCTGGCTTTTTGCACTTTGTTCAGTGCTGGAGTTGGAGAGAGATGCAAAGGGATTCTATCCTTCCTCGGGGGGTAATGCAATAGTTTTGCCCCTTACCACTTCTTACCACAGACAGGAAACTTGGGCATCACAGTGGGCATCAAACTGTTTAGTAGATAAAATAGCGAAACCAGTGCTGATGGATGAGGCTTATTATAATAGTGGGTGTGCCTTATAATTCTGGGTGTGGATTATTTTTTGGACCCTGAGTTAGATGTGGCACACCTAGCACCCCTCCAGTTTAACTGGCCCTAAGTATGTCAAATTTTCTCAGTATACAAAGAGCTTTAAAAGGCTTTGGACACATTCCACTGTTTTTATCTTGTGGAGATAACGCAGTAGTTTTGTTCTGCAAAAAACTGCAGAACAAAAAACCCAGGCTATCTGCCATTTTCTGCTATCTGAAAAACTTCAGGCAATTTCAGATACAAAATTGCATGCTTTCTAGATATGACACTGAGTGCCAGTGAACTTTATATATAAATGCTTTCAGTGCAGTTTACATAGTTCCATAGTTAAGTTAGGTTGAAAAAAGACTGAAGTCCAACCCTTCCAAGTGAACCCAAATATTAAAATTTTTTGGTGTTACTGCCCATTTGGTCGTTGTTCATTTCTATTTATTTTCTTCTGCCGGGCTAATGGACATAGAAGTTGCTCCTAGGGTTAAAACTGACTTACTGTCCAACAGTGGGGGTAGCGACAAAAGGGGTGGTCAGTGATGTCAAAGTGGTGGGGTGATGATGAAAGGGGGTGGGGCCATGAAATCAAGGATGTCCTGTAGAGCGTTGAGGAAAGTGGAAAGGCAGAGAAAAGGTTTGCAGCACATTCCTGGCAGATCAGGGGCGCAATTTACCTGCAACTACATTTCCAGTAAATATGTACTACTGGCCCAGGCCTTGGCAGGTGTTTTATCAGCTAGGACAGTAAAATACTGACCAGGTGGCAACCTTAGTTGCTCCATTGGGATTTTTCCTCTGGCAGAGAAACACTAGTCATGCTGCATGCCAATAATGTGAATGATGGTGGAACAAATGCTCTGGGTGCTATTTGGCTAAGAAAATGAGCATAAATGACCAGTAGTACATAAACCAAATGATAATATTAAGAGGTCCTTGTATTAAGAAGTCCTTGTCTTAGTATTGCATGTATTTAATTCTGTTCTGCAGGGCATAGTGTCTCTCCAGTCCTTTTTGGCAATGTTCACAAGGTCAGTGGACCTGCGGATGATTGCTCAGATGTCTCAGAATTTGACAGTAAAGAGACTGAACAGGAAACATGTAAGCAACAGGTATGCAGTGCTAATCTCTAGGGCTCCTACCATTTGCTAATTTTTCAATGTCTTTTTATTTGTGGAGGTTTTGATAGCAGGATTATTTGTATGTCACTTTGTTCCACTTCACTTTGTATGTAACTTCGTTGACATGTTGTCCTCTGTACTATTGTTGCAAAAGGGGTCACCCCACACTGCTATCAGTCATTATGGTCCAAGGCAAAAATGCCTGATACGTATTTCACCAGCCTCAACAAATAAAATCAGTATCAACAGCTTTGATGGAGGTTCTGTAAATCCCATTAAATAAGATCAAAAGAATAGAGTATCTCATGGAACAATGTTTAAGAAGCCTCATGTGGATTTACAGTTGCTTGAGAGGCAGCATTTTACTGTTATTAATATTTGGAAGCCTAAGAACTCACTGGTATCCAAGGCTTTGGCCTCGTTAATCCACCATATACGCACCAAATATTGTACGGAACCTTGTTTTGTAAGGTAATATTGGCGTGTCTATGGCTGACTTCACCTCACAACAAGGTACTAATTGTACTAGTATTAGCATCCTTGGCAGAGGGAGGCTAAATTGTTTATTTTGGGAGGCTTATTAATATCTGGGCTGAAAAATTATCTTGTTTCAACATGTCCCATGGATTTGTGAAGTGGTAAAGATCTAGATTCATTCGTTATCCCACCCAGTGGATCCATTTGTTATCCCACCCGGTGGATCCATTTGTTATCCCACCCGGTGGATCCTATTGTTATCCCACCCGGTGGATCCTATTGTTATCCCATCCATTTGTTATTCCATCCAGTACAGTAAATCCATTTGTTTTCCCACCCGGTGGATCCATTTGTTATTCCACCCGGTGGATCCAATTGTTATCCCATCCAGTGGATCCATTGTTATCCCACCCGGTGGATCCAATTGTTATCCCATCCAGTGGATCCATTTGTTATCCCACCCTGTGGATCCATTTGTTATCCCACCCAGTGGATCCATTGTTATCCCACCCAGTGGACCCTTATCTTGTCTCTTCACTTTCTTCTTGTCTAATTCCCACTTTTGCACTCTCTTGTTAACCCCACCCTGTTCTGTCTTGGTGTGTATAAATGTCTTATAGTACAGTCTCATATAATGTAATGTATTTAAGCCCAACAAAGAGATGGAATTCTATCATCTCAAAAGCTTTCATTTTTTTTTTCAATTTAATTATCCAAGAAATGTGGAAAGCTAAGCCCTAAGTATATGGATCCAGCATATGGCAATAATCTTAATCTTTGATTGATTGATTGATTCCTTCATCTATTTAGAGGCTTGAATGTGAAAATCTCCTTTCAAGAATGGGTAACTGCAAAGATCTGTTGGATTCATACCCAGATTATCTCCAGACGTGCAAGGAAGACCTGTGCAATTGTGAATCTCTAAACAAGACATCATGCATTTGCAGCACATTGAACCAGTTCTCCAAAGAATGTGTCCTTGCTGGTGGGCATCCTGGCAACTGGCGCCGCCCGGATTTGTGCTGTGAGTAAATATTATTTTGTATCTAGCTGTTTCATTTATGTTTGGATCATTTTATTTTATGATGCTCAGTATGAATAAGCTATTCAGCCACATATACAGAAACATATGACTCATTTTGCTTGCTTGTATTTTTTGTCTATTAATCAGAAGGTTGGACATTGAATACTCATTAGGCACAAGCTACTTCACAGCTGGAGGCATGAACAAACAATAGGGCATTAATGGGTGTGCTACAGTGCATTATATGTACTTATTCGTGGAAGAATTCTATTTAACACTTTGGCCAGGCAAGCCATTGTGTATCATATAGACTGATTTAATACTGCCAGAAATACTGATAAACAATTTAAACAAGGATGGATGGTCCCCCATTTAAAAGGAAAATAATTTGACATGGATTACTGCACATAAAGCAAACTTTACATATATTATATCATTACCCACCTTTCTTCTTAAAATCACTATCCGAAGGAGCATAGATATGCCACTCCCAGTATCGGAATATCGGAATGTACCTTACTCACTATAGGAATCATTCACAAAGACAGAACACAAAGGGGTGCAAAAGCACTACCCTAAGTACTCATTCAAGCAGCATTTCTGTCTATAGTCTGTCTGCACTTTACACCATTAGCCAGATATAAAACCAACAAGGCACAGAGCATCATGCTGGTGGATGGAAGCCAACCTGCCATAGGGCAGGTGGGAAGTACAGGGCCCTATTAAGGCCTGTGACTCATGCTGCTCCCTAACTTGGGATTTTACGTAGCTTTGAAAGATAATAGGGGATATTTAGTAAGACCTGGAGCAGAGCACAGTGTTGGAAGATGCAGGCCAGCCCTGTCCTTACCACATTCCATAAGTGCAAGGAGTACGTAAAGTACCCCATTGTGGCCTGTGTCTGCTGCCATTCCCTGACTTGGACATCTGAATGACAAACAAGTTTATGGATGGGTTGGGGGCAAGAGGGGGGCTACCTATGTACCTCCCAACTGCCCTGGAGTACATTAAGGACAATGAGCAACCAGGATGTGAGGGCAGACATGGGGGAACAGTTTTATATGACATAAGGCTTCTGGGTGTAGGAAGTGGCACTACATACTTAGTTACTACTTAGTTAAAGCCATGTTTACACAAAGGGTGCTACTTTCTCCATTTTCTATCTTTACCAGCAATACAATGTCCACCTACCATGATGTTTTATGAATGTGTGTCACCTTGTCCCGATACATGCTCAAAACCTGATGCAAGTGAATTATGCAGTGAATCGTGTTCTGAGGGATGCTCCTGCCCTCCAGGTATGGTGGGATTTTCATTGTGCCTTTAATGTCTCAGATTATGAGTTGTGCAAGGAGGAAAAAACTGGTAAAATATATAGACCTTCTTACATGTCTGCTATGTATCATCAAGGAAAAATAACTGTTTATATTATTTATTTTATATTATTTATTATTTCAGGGAAACAGTGGGGTTATTGCCAAAATGTTTAACTCCAAAATGTTTCCTACAGCTAAATGTGGTCACTAGGTTGAAAGAGCCTGTACTAATTAGTGATGAGCGAATATGTCCTGTTTTGCCTCGCCATAAAATTTGCGAAACGGCAAGAAAATTAGCAAAATGCGAAAAATTTGCGAAACGCATTTGTTGCAGTTTTTTTGTTGCCCGTGCCTATTTTTTTGTCGCCTGCGCTTTTTTTGCCGTGACCGCGCCTTTTTTGACACAAATGCGCCCCTTTTTTGCAGCGATCGAACCCAATTTGATGCTACTGCGCCCAATTTTGACGCGCCTTTTTTATGCGACCGTGCAAATTTTCATGGAAGTTTCGCAAAATGATTCGCCAATGGCGAAATGAGGAAATTCCCTGCAAATCCATGCCTGGTGAAAAAATTCGCTCATCACTAGTCCTAATGATATTTGAAGTTAAAAAAAGTAAAATTTTCGCAGTTTCGCACACATTTGGCACGGTCATGTAAAAAAAGAATGTACGCCCCAAAAAAGTTGCACGACAAACTAAACGGGACAGATTCGCTCATCACTAGCCTTAATGTTTCCTTAGTAGTTCTGAAAAATACCAGATGGTGGGAGCATAAGATTGTTGATGTACGTGTATTTCCATACTTATTTAGAATCAGAAAAATGCAATGAGAGAAAGGACAACAGGAATCCTGTCCAATGGTCAGATATGACATTCCAGATAAAGCCAGATAAAGCTGACAGTTAGTGGGCAGGGTGGATCAATATACAGGGTTTGATAAATATACATACCTACTTACCTATTGAACCTGAAATTTTAATTTCAAATTTTAAAAAAAATCTTTTATTAAAAATGCCACCCCCTGTAAACAAATGTCCAAAAATATTTAGCTGCCATAAATAAATATTCTATGCAAGTTCTATCATTTTCAAAATGAAGTCAACCATTTCCAGTAGTCACTTTCCTTTTTGTCTGCCTTTACCAGGTCCCATTCAGAAAACCGCCTATCTACGTTAAGACTGCTCAGGTTTATTAACCACAGAAATGGATAGCACTAGTAATAAGTGAATCTGTCCCGTTTTGTCATAAAATTCGCGAAACGGCAAGAAAATTTGTGAAATGCCGAAAAATTCACGATACGCATTTGTCGCACAATTTTTTTTGTTGTCTCCCGCACTTTTTTGACCCAACCACATTCAAATTTTTATGCAACGTACCAAAAAACCATGGCCAATTTGACGCGACCGCACCTTTGTTTTGATGCAGTCACTTTCAATTTGATGTGACTGCACCCTTTTTGACGCTCCTGCGCCCAATTTGACGAGCGACAAAAAAAATTTTACGAGCGCCAAATTTTTCCACTGCAAATTTTCACTGAAGTTTTGCAAAACCATTCGCCAATGGCAAAATGTGAAAATTCGCTGCGAATCCATGGCATTCGCTCATCACTAGATAGCATCAAACTGAGATTAGTTTCAGAAAATTGCCTTGAAGCACTGTCAAGAAGTTTAGTAAGGAAGTTTGCATAACACTGTAGTAGATGAGGGACAGTGCTATATATTCATTTCTGGTTATGCCAAAAGACAAGGCATGAGTGATTTTGGACTACACGGTCATGTCTGGTATTAAGAAAAACAAGGCAAGAGTGATATGTTTGTGAAGGTTCTCATTCATACAGGTCAGGTCATCTATAGTCAAATCAACTGGACTCTTGATGCTCTTGAAGATGTTTCACTAGTCATCCAACTGGTTTCTCAATTCAAAATGATCTTAAATACCCTGGAATGTTGCTCCAATCAGCATTATCTGTTTAGCATAACCATCATGGTGTCATCATGGTATAACCTCATGGAGGTAACCTCCTCAAGCAAGGCAAGGGTGCTTCCAGATATGCACAGAGGATAGCATGAAATAACATTCCTGAACCTATTTAAAACTGATTTTGATTGATAGTAACATTACTATGATATTTGATTGGGCTTGCCACTTATGACTCTGATAAAGTCTCAAAAGTGATAGAGCCGTTACTTAATGTGTGGACCATGGCTGGTGGAATAAACCTAAATAGTCCCAATATAGATAAGCAGGTTCCTGGGGACTGCTTAGTGACTAAATGAAAGACAATTTTAATTGCCCTAATATTTTGCTTCAGTATCTGTTATGACACATTGGTGTCATGATGTAAGTAAATACTGGGCTTGTGTGTTCCCACCAGAAGTGGAAAATATACAGTGTCATATTAATGATATATGGTAAATGCTGTTGTCTTCTTTTCTTTTCATGTTATAATTATGTTGTGCATTACAACTTCAGGATTTTTGGACCAGATTGACATTTCATTTAATTGTACTGTTATAAACATTGAGCCTTTGGCATTTTTACATAGTTGGTCTTTATATTCCAGGAACTGTTCTGGATGATATCCATCACCGTAAACAGTGTGTGAAATTGAGGAATTGTCCTTGTGTTCATGGTGCGAAGATATTTAAACCCAATGAAAACTATGCCACTGCCTGCCACGACTGGTACAGTTTCTTGTATTGGCTTTTGTTCTGGTTTTGTAGTGTTACGGAAATGGAAAGCATGATGCTTATGACTTTGACATGAATTAATGTTTACAAGGTTCTGTCCTTCTTTACGTTTGCACTCAATAGATTAAAGGAGTAGGAAAGGTAAAAACTAAGTAAGCTTTATTAGAGAGGACTATGTAAATACAGCCATAAGCACTCACAGAAAATCCTGTGTTTCTTTTAAAAGAGGACTCAGTGCAGCCACCGAGTCCTCTTTTAAAAGAAACACAGGATTTTTTGTCTCCTTTTTTTGTAAACATGTTCTTAGGGTATCTGACTTCCTCTCTCAGAAACATCCTTTATTTCTGAGTCTGCACAGCTCTCTCCTCTCCCCCCTCTCCTGCTCCCCCTCCATAAGAATTCATAAAACTCACTCCCCCACCCGTAGGAATGTGTAATCTGAGCTACCAGCCTACAGCAGGAAGCTAGGAAGACCAAGCTAAAATGGCAGATGCTATCTTAAATAGAGAGAGCTTCTAGAGCTCTTTACTCAGGTATGGTAAAGCTTTCTGCAGAATAAATATAGTGTTCTAGGTGGCACTAATGTGGCTAATCTATAGGCAGTAAAATGCCAAAATGACTTTCCTTCTCCTTTAAGGGTGATTCTCCTGTAGGGGTGGCAAAATGCGGAAATTATTTTGCCCATCACTAGTTTTTATGTATTAAGCTCTAAACCAGGGATACCCAACCTTTTTTACCCATGAGCCACATTCAAATGTAAAAAGACTTGGGGAACAACACAAGTATAAAACATGTTCCTGGGGTGCCAAATAAGGGCTATGATTGGCTATTGGGTAGCCCCTACGTGGACTGGCAGCCTACAGTAGACTCTGTTTGGCAAAGGTTTTATGCAACCATAACTTGCCTACAAGCCAAGAATTAAAAAATAAGCCCCTGCGTTAAGGCCACTGGGAGCAACATCCAAGGGTTTGGTGAGAATTAGATAAATGCAATTTTCTCATATTTGATCCATTATTCGACTTTAGAGCCACAAATGTGAAACTGGAAATGGGGTCACATTAAGAAGATACTACATTCAGAAAGGAGACATTTGTTTTGCAAAATATTTACTTTTGATTTGGGGATCCAAAAATTGCATCCATTCTTAATTATTTTTTTTAAATTATTACTTGTAAATGTAATTAATAATAAAAATCTACTATATGTAAAGCTGGCCATACACGCACCAATACTATCGTACGAAACCTCATTTCGTACGATATTCGGTGCGTGTATGGCATGTCGGTGAGTCGACCGATATCGCAGGAAGCTGCTGATATCGGTCGACTCGCCGATCGCCCAGGTTAGAAAATTTTGATCGGGCGCCATAGAAGGCGCCTGATCAAAATCTCCCTTCAGCGCTGAATCGGCAGAAGGAGGTAGAAATCCTATTGTTTCTACCTCCTTATCTGCTGTTTCAGCCCTGACGGTGTGTGGCAGATCTGACGATGTTTCGTGTGACCGATGGTCACGTGTATGGCCAGCTTTAGACTACTACCCAGTGTAGTTTGACCCAATTTAATTGTAACTTACTAGTAACCATTTCAAATTACTATTATGCCAAGAAAATTTTTTATTTTTTTTCAGCACTTGCAAGTTTGGTCATTGGTCCTGCACACAATTTGCTTGCTCTGCCAACTGCACTCTGAGAGGAGGATCACATATCAGTACCTTTGATGCAAGGGAGTTTACATTCCATGGAAACTGCATGTATTTAATGTCCAAGGTCTGTATATTATTTCAGCATTATTCAAGATATGCATAGTAGATATGACTAGTGATGGACGAAATAATTCGCCTGGCATAGATCCGTGGCAAAAATCTGCTTTTTGGCATTGGCGGATTTTTGTAATAAAAAAATGATGCACATCAAAAAAAAGTTGTACGTGCACCATTTTCGCTGTTTTATATTTTTTTTGGCATTTCACGAATCTCTTCAAAGATCACCAGTGATGAGCAATAAGCATTTTTTTCCGCCAGGCATGGATTCCCAGTGAATGTCCACATTTCTCCATTGGTGAATTGTTCCGCAAAACTTCCGGTGCAAAAATATTTGCCGCTCCTCAAAAAAACGCAGTGGTCACGTCAAAATCGGCAAGATTGCGTCAAATTGGGCACGGACGCATAAAAATGGATGCAGTCATGACAAAAAAAGATGTATGCAACAAAAAAAGTACACAGGCAACAAAGATGTTGTGCCGTTTAACAAATTTTCCTGTTTCACAAATGTTTCAACGAAGTGAAACGGGACAGATTCGCTCATCACTAGAGACGACCAAAATGATGAAACTGATACTTGGGGCACATAAGTAAATTGTTAAATTGTTTGGGCCCGAGAGCGCTCTGACTATGAAAGGAGGCCATTATGGGCTATATTCATTAAAAGAGAGATTTTTGAAATTTTAATTGTTTACATAAAATTGTATTTGTGTATTCAGACAAATCTAGCAGAACTAGGGAGGCCTTTTAGTTTAGACACACAGATTTCACTGCATTTCTAATTTCTGTTCACATTTTTTTTTTTTTAAATTTCAAGTAATTTATAGGACAACTAAAGTCTCAATCGCTGGGGTTGCCAAAAGTTAGGAACAACCAAGTGATCGTAATAGCAGAAATACCCTGGGCTCCATTTTCAGCAAACAGGAGCACCAGCCCAGGGTAAGCTATTTAAATCAATGGAGTGCATATCATTTTGGTATACCCCAGTGATTTAAAGGAGACATATTTGATAAATGGGAAAAACCTTAATTCTGTAGGCAATTATGAATAATATACGGTGCTGGTTTCACTTTGGGCTAAAAATTAATCCTATCTGTAACAATGGCCCCTTTATTGGAGCTCCCTATAGATCCTATCACTTCTCTGTCAGAGTTTGAAATGAGGGGTGGGCGGGTCCTAACGGTCCCTGCCAGAAGCACAGTAGGAGGGGGAGAGCCAATCACAACCCTGCAGTCACACAAGCACAGACAGGCTTTATCTCCCTATCAGGTCAGCCTAGCTGCTGATTGGTTCCTATCCTACAGTGCAGGGTACAGAGGGCCGCCGGCTCCCCAGCTCATCCAGAGAATTCAGCCAACAGGAAGTGGAACAGATGGGCGGGGCTAGTGGGGTTTAGGTTGAATTTCTCAATAAATCAGTCCAAAACACAACTTTTTTTAGCACAATCCTTCTATATCTAGAGGAGTATAATTCCCTGGTACATTGTTAATTTTTATAGGATATGTCTCCTTTAAACGTTAGTTCTCCTTTATGCCTTTGTTCACATACCAGTCCTTTCCTTGAATATAGGTAAAATATTATCATGTCATTAGCTTTTAAAATACATTTCTATATACAGGTATAGGACCCATTATCCAGAATGCACGGGACCAAAGATATTCCAGATAAGGGGTCTTTCCGTAATTTGGATCCCCATACCTTAAGTCTACTAAAAAATCAATAAAACATGAACTAAACCCAATAGGATTGTTTTGCATCCAATAAGGATTATTTATATCTTAGTTGGGATCAGTTACAAGGTACTGTTTTATTATTACAGAGAAAAAGGAAATCAGTTTTAAAATTGTGAATTATTTGTTTAAAATGGAGTCTATGGGAGATGGGCTTTCCGTAATTCGGAGCTTTCTGGATAACGGGTTTCTGGATAAGGGATTCCCATACCTGTATTGGTTAATTAGAAAGAGAAAACAAAACGGCTAATTTAGGAACACATCCATGCAATCTGCAATATTCAGACACAAATGACTGTTTTTACCCACAATGCAGCATTTGATTCGTCGAGAATTGTTAGCATATGTTTTTATAGTGATCTTTGTTTACAAATATGTGCAATGTCAGTAATGGCACTCGTGTCCAATGCAGTGGATGCATGGAAGATACATGTCTTGGCACAACCCAGTCAGCTGGTGTTTATTTCAGGGTGCATCCATACATACAACTACAAGCAATTCATCAGAGCAGGCTGAATGAGTTTTTGAGTAGTGATGAGTGAATCTGTCCTGTTTCGCTTTACTGTAAAATTTGCAAAACGTCAGAAAATTTTGGGAAACTGCACAAAATCTGGGAAACATGACTTTTTTTTACATGCGCAATTTTTTTGACGTGATCACACCCATTTCAACATGACCACATACGATTTGACCCAACAGTGCCAATTTACTTTTTTTTTTATGCAACTGCGAATTTTCAGCTGACAATTTTGAGCCTCTCTTTGGCATTTGCTGATGCCAAAATGCGGAATTTCGCTGCGAAATCACTAATTTTCCGTAGTTCTGGTATGCCCTTTGTTTTGAATAGTTCTCATCTTTGAGGTCCAAAGGAAGGTGAGAAAGTGAAAAAGAAAATTCTCATGAAGCAAAAATTCTTTTGAGATCAAATGGAAGAATAACATCTCGACCTTGAATAATTTTGCCTCTGTGTGTACACAGGCAGAAGCAACCTCAGACCTAGAGGAATGCCATAGGCCCAGCAAGAAACATTAGATCAAGGGGCAATTCCCCCTTTTTTAAAATGTATTTCACTTTTTGCCATTGCATTTTCTCGCATCATTTTTCTTGTTTTCTCGGCTCTGCCTGGTTATATTTTCTTCGATATAATTTTTTTTCTGTATTCTCTTTTTCTGTTTCCCAGTTATCACATTGTTTTACTGGGCTGGTGGGAAGGGCAAGGCACAAACAGAAAAAAGGTGCCCTATTACCCGGGTATAAACCCTTAGTGTTCTCTTGAACCAATGAGACCTTATGTCCAACTTCAATGCAAGTGTTTATTCTTGTTTTTCTTACTACAAATCTGCAATTTTACAGTATATTTCTGTATGTTTATACTGAATGACAACATGCATGATTTAAATAGATAAATAATAAATAGTGATGAGCGAATCTGTCCCATTTAGCTTTGCCATAAAATTTGCGAAATGGTAAGAAAATTCGCCAAAGGGTGAAAAATTTGTGAAACACATTTGTTGCGTGATTATTTTTTGTGCAATTTTTTTTTTGTTTGTTGCCCGCATCTTTTTTGGTTGCCGTATCTTTTTTTTTTGGCACTACACTTTTTTGATACAACCGCGTCCTCGCCCTTTTTTGACGTTTCCGCACCCAATTTGACGTGACGGCGCCCTTCATTGAAGCAACCGCTCCCAATTTGAGACGCAACAAAAAAATTTACGCACAACAATTTTTTTCCATGCCGAATTTTCACGGAAGTTTTGAGAAAAAAAATTGCCAATGGCGAAATGCAGAACTTTGCTGCCGAAAAAATTTGCTCATTACTAATAATAAACCTTTCTGTATAAGGATAAAAAGGAAATCTCGAATTTTACATTTCTAAATATTTAATTGTGTTTTATCCATCCAGGATACTGAGAAAACATTTGCTGTAACTGCCAAAATTGTCCAGTGTGGGGTATCTGAATCTGTCACCTGCTTGAATGCTGTCCATATCACCATAGGGAAGGTGGTAAGTTGAAGAAATAAAATGAATCAGTGCTTCGGCAGCTTACTAATACATGTAGGGGGCAAAGTGCCAATACCCCCCCCTGAAAATCTCTAAAGCCATGAAGCAAAGAAAGAGGACATCTGCCATTGACTTCTACTGACCTCAACAGCTTTCAGAGGCATATTTTTACTTTCAGATTTGTCTCAGTTTACCGCATAATAAATGGTAACAAAAATCTCATTTTTTTCCCTTGTAAAAATCATCTTTTAACTCAAAAAACACAAATTGTTAAAAAAAAATATGAGTTATGACAAAATACATACTCAAAATAATTCATGACTTTTAAGCGTTTGTCTGTAGTCACAAGTTTGATTATTGCTGTATTGATCATTTTTTCCTATATTTTTCCTGTTTTTCAGAATATAAAAATCTGTTATTGTGGCAATGTATATCTCAACAATTTTATAACTCTGCTGCCCAAATATAAAGGTTTGCTAAGTTTCATATTTATTTGTATTTGTTGCGCATCACGGAAATGCTTCTAAAAAATGTAGGAAGATCAATTTATGCTTCATGTGTGTATGTAAAGTATAGTTATGAGAATCATTAGTAAATAGATAACTCAATGAAACAGTTTGTTCACCTTAGGGTTGCCTCTAGGGATGAGCGAATTTTTTCGGCAGGCATGGATTCGCAGTGAATTTCCGTATTTCGCCATTGGCGAATTGTTTCACAAAAGTTACGTGAAAATTCGCTGTGGAAAAATTTGTCTCGCTGATTTTTTTGTATCGTGCATCACATTGCCCGATAAAAAAAACCCCGGACAACAAAAAAATAGCTGCGGCGCAAAAAAAAATAGATGCGGCCCACAAAAAAGACGCGGGCGGCAAAAAAATTGTGCGACAAAATGCGTTTTGTAAATTTTCCGCCATTCCATGAATTTTCTTGCCGTTTCGCAAATTTTATGACAACGCAAAATTGTCAGATTCTCTCATTACTAGTTGCCACCTTTTTTCCTATTAATATCAGCCTTTAGAGTAAGGCAGGGAAATAGGTGGGTTAGACAGTAGAACAGATGGATGGGGTGGGAAGGTGGGCAGGTGGGGGGGTTAATAGCCAGAGGCTGGCCCCTATATAAAAGGCCGTGATCTGCCATGTAAATGACTCAGGGGATGGAGGGATTATAGGCAGGGTTGCCATCCTTAGAAATTTACCAGTAGATATATTGTTGGTAAATTGTAATACCTAGCTGGATACTTGGATTTTCCCGCTTGGCCGGTCAAATACCAACTGGGTGGCAACCCTAGGTCATCTTTACATTAACTTTAGGATAAATGTTTATTTGGGGTCTGGATAATTTTAGAACCAGGAACAGGCAAACCATTGGTGCTACCCGTGAAGGTGCACAAGAGCCCTGTGGAGTGGTTGGTTCCTGTGGAAGCCACTGTTCTAAATTTTAGTAAAATAGAAGGGGCCCAAACACAACTAATCAAATTGTAACTAATAATGAGCGAATCTGTCCCGTTTCGCAGAAAAAATCACGAATCTTTCCAAAGATTCGCGGAACGGCAAAAAAATGTCACAAGTTACAATTCTTTTGACACGCGACTATTTTTTGGACGCCCGCGACAATTTTTGGATGTGCAGCGAATTTTTCTGCTCCGAATTTTTTCATCCATTTCACGAAACAAGCCGTGAAACATGGATATTCGCCGTAAATCCTTGCGTGGCAGCTTACAAACAATGGAAAAAAACAACTCAAAATTAAAATGATTATTTGTGGCCTGCTACTCAAAAGCAATCTGTTTTGTGAGGATAACTTTCACCTTCTAAATAAGGCTCCAAAACAAAATGGACCCCAAGGGGAACCTTGAACAAAAAAGTGGGTAAAATTCTGCCTAAGAAAACCAAGAAACACTAAATGGTACTTCTAGTACTTGATTAGATTGGTTCCTAAATTCTTTGGGGTTTTCAGGATTGTATCAGTTTCATAATTACATGTTTGTATCTCATTTTATTTTAACATTTCTATAACAAACAGTAACTGTGCTATGTTTATTATTTCCTGCAGATGGTGTCACCCTCTTCAAACCTACTTCTCATGCTGTCAATGTGATAACGCCCTTTGGCATGACCGTTCAGGTCGAAATTAAGCCTATATTTCAGCTCTCCATTAGTGTTAATGCTACATTTAAACATAAAACAACAGGTAAGTGAACCAATAGTTAACATTTTTTATGTGAGTCTTTGCAGCTGATTCTTAAAAGGACAGTATACACCCTTATTTCAACATTCAATAAATAGGGCTTGTGCTATTTAAAAATGACATTTTGACAAATGACAATTGACATTTTTAAAATTAATCTAAAGACACATTCTACTTCCTGGTTCCAATGAGCAAAGTCAGACAAACCAGCAGACCACTGAGAAGCCTCTTTATAATGAGCTGCTCTTTAGCTAAAAAGATAGGGTAGGGAGGGGTTTGTTTATACAGAGGGCTTCTGGTTTGTATGAATTTGCTTTTTTAGGATGTTCATACTGAGTCAATTTTTTACCATTGGCTTATGTCAGTTAGGGTTGCCACCTGGCCGGTATTTTACTGGGGGGCTGGGGCTGGTAAATTTGTAATCATCTGCTGTTCCGCCCTTGGCCCACCCCCAACAGGTCAGCCCTGTCTGATAGATCTCTCTCCCCCTGCCCAACTCACCAAGATTTCTTAAGCGCTAGCCCCATATGCCCCTCCTGCCCCTATCATATTACAACCCTCATGCTGTTACCCCACCCATTTAACATCATAACCCCGCCACTAGCTGACCCCGCCCCCATCCCCTAGTCAGTGTTATTGTTTAAGAAAGGTGGCAACCCTATTGCCAGTACCACATGAATGTAAATCCAATATATAAATAACATGAAAGACTTTGCTTATATAGCTGTGGTGGCTATAATATTTGCAGGCAAGGCAAGTGAAATAAATAGAATAAACAAAAACTTCTTACCCCCATTCTTTATGCTTATCAGTTTAAGTAAAGACAGGGCAGCTGTATATGTGAAACCTTGAACTTTTCAATCACATACTTACTTAGGACTCTGCGGGAACTTTAATGGGGCCCAGTCTGATGACATGAAAACGCTAAGTGGTGTTCTGGAGACATCAGCTTCATCCTTCAGCAACTCGTGGAAATCACAGGCTTCATGCTCTGATGTCGATGACAACTTTGATAACCCTTGCACCAACAGCATTGACAGAGGTATAGCCATCATTACAACATATAACTGCCATCATAATGTCTATGGAACTTTTTGTAATATGAGATGGAACATTTAGAGGTCAGCTCTAGCAAAGACTGAGTGCCTTGCATGTTCTGATTACCAGACCTGTAAAGAAGCTTGCAAGGCATTGTGGGAAATGAAGTCTTGGCTGAAGGAAAGCAACTTTTGCTAAATAGCAAGTTCTAATGTTGATATTGATGTTGGATAGGGGATTTGTAAAGTGAAGTGATAATTCAGAAGTGGATATAACTGGGATACAATAAAACATTTCCGGTTGGTTACTAGAGAGTGTGAAGTAGCTCCTTCCCTCTCTGGGATTGTTCAGTGTGATGGTCTTTTATGTAACATGCTACTTCCTTTCTATTATTGTGTGTGCATATATATCAATACAGGGTTGGACTGGGCTGACAGCACACAGAGAAAAAACCTGGGGGCCTTTTTGGCCTTATTGACTGGACTCCTGGTGGCCCTTTTTGGCCCCATTGATCCAGTCCTGCTCCCTGTCTCCACTGAAAACTGTCTGTGGGGGCAACTGAGAACTCCCCCCCTCCATCAGATTGCATCCATAAAGAGGCGGACGTGCAAGCACATGCAGTGGGGGGTGGGTAGCCTGTGTTGCGATTGGTGTTAATCTTTTCCTGCAGAGAAGCTCTCGACTGGGGTGGGGGGACCCTGAGGTAGCAGCCTGGTGGGCCCCACACACCCCAGTCCCCCAACTTCCTTTATATTCAACTTTAATATATATGAGCAGACTAGTGATGTATTGTTTGACAATATATTGTGATTTAAGGTAATTATTAGACTGCATTGTGAAGCTTTCTCTCATTAGAACCTGTGTGTATAACAAAGAAAGACTATAGGGCACATTCACTTTACCAGATGCAGTGAGCAAAGTGCTATTTTGGACACAATCAGCATGTTTTTTCCCCACAATGCACCACTTTTCCCAGTATTCATGTGTCATTGTGGGCCTTGAATCGAACGCAACTGCACTGCGTCTGACACTTGCACGCTGCGTCTAGTGCAACTGTGCCCGATTAGTCAAAATGGATGCAACTGCAAATGTTTTCTCAGCCTGACTGGCATTAGTTTTGGTATTTGCTCACTTCAGTTGCAGTGTTTGATGTGTGAATGACGTCTGTGCCCAATTGTTTAGTCGCCAGTTTATTCTATTTACACAAGGTGCTGTAGGAACCCTAGGGCCACTGCCTGGTCAGGAGGTGAAGGTAGTTCCGGGGTTCGTACTGTTCTGTGCGTCAATAGACATGGCAGCACTCAATTCGGAATGAAAGGAAGGAAGGACTGATCTGAATTTGGACGCAATTACATTTTGATTTTAAATGCTTGTGCTTAGCAATAGGGAAAACACACATTCAGTATAGTGTTAGGGTGTATTCAGGATATAAGCGTTATTGCTTTTGAGGTTCAGAAGTTTTTGGCTGGCTACACCACCAGCAGTAGGTTGACATGGTCATTTTCAACTAACAGTATGGCTTTAGAAGGAAGTAGGTAGAGCTTGAGGAACAGCATTATTTGGCAAGGATCAGTACAATTCTAACCGAAGCCAGAAGAATTGGTTTGGAGACTTTGTATGTATTTCTGGCTGAAAGTAATGTTCCAGTTATAAGTAAACCTTTTCTTTGCTTGAGCGTTTTCATTACAGTAAATATTTTGATATTATTCTGAGTTTAATTTGTCTAATTTTCCACAGAACAATTTGGCACACATTGGTGCAGCCTTCTTACAAACACCAGTGAAGTATTTGCAGCATGTCATTCATATCTTGAACCTCATTCTTATTTTAAGGTAATAACTAAATTACAGATTTGTTGTAGTAAAGGCAAATGTCCTGTGCCCTGCAGGCAATAGTTTTCATTTTGACACATCATGTGCTATTGGGACTGATACAGCTTGGTGTGTGGCTGCAATTACCTTGAAATTCTGGGGGAAAACAAGGAATACTGTTCCTTGGGGTTAGCTTTATGTTCCAGGGAAACTAGGCCCTATGTACCCTACTAGTGCCAAGTATTACTGGGACACTGGTTCCTCTCTTCCTCCTTGTTGGAGCGACAGCTGCATGTCTCTCTTCCCGTTCACTAACTCTCACCACCTGCAGTTAGCTCCAACAAATGTCTGCTACTACTATCTCACCTAATCTCTCCCCCCAGTTACTTCCGGCTTCCTGGCATCAGTGTACCTTGTTCACTGCATTAAATAACCTCTCCTGCGGAAATCCCCTCCAAGTGCCGCAAAGGAGAACCAGATCTAGAACTTCCTCAGGGGAATCTACCTAACCTACCTAGCCAATCTAGTGGCTGTAACTGAAATCAGATTATTCATACAAACAAAACTATGTGTACTCCTTAAACTTCCCTCTAGGTAACCTAATAACGTCTTCGTTGTTTACTAATAACAACTCACTAATAACTCATGCCTAAGGGTGAAGACACACAGAGCTACTAGTAGCGGCTACTTGTCACAGCTACTAAAATAGACAATGCTGATCATTTACTGGTAATTGTCTCTACGTGTGTTTTAGCAGAGGCTATTCTCAGTATTGTCTATGGCAGGGGATTTTCTGGAGTTTAGTAGCCAAGACAAGTAGCTGCTACTAAGTAGCTCTGTGTGTCTTCATCCTAACCCATCTTACCCACTGAATTGTGCAAAAATAAACATGGAAATATGCATCCACAATGTACTGTAAATGCCCCATATAGTCTTAACTCCTTACCTCTTATTTTTGAGCATTAGTTGTATGTATGTATGTATGTATATCTTTATTTATAAAGCGCTACTTATGTACAGAGCGCTGTACAGTAGAATTCATTAATACAGACAGGGGGTTAAAGATAATGGATAAATACAAAGTACAGGTATGGGACCCGTTATCCAGAATGCTCGGGACCAAGGGTATTCCGGATAAGGGGTCTTTCTGTAATTTGGATCTCCATACCTAAAGTCTACTAAAAAATCAATAAAACATTAATTAACCCCAATAGGATTGTTTTGCATCTAATAAGGATTATTTAGTTGGGAACAATTACAAGGTACTGTTTTATTATTACAGAGAAAAAGGAAATCAGTTTTAAAATTGTGAATTATTTGGTTAAAATGGAGTCTATGGGAGACAGGCTTTCCGTAATTCGGAGCTTTCTGGATAATGGGTTTCCGGATAAGGGGTCCGATACCTGTACAACAATAAATACAAATAAATACAAGGTACAGTTGCAATAAGAGTCAGAAACACAAGATGAAGGAGGTCCCTGCCCCGTAGAGCTTACAATCTATATGGGAGGGGTAACTAACAGACACAAATGGGCAAATGTAGGTGCTGTAGGTCACAGTGGGTGACATTACAATATAAGTGCCAGTTCATTAATCTCTTCTCTTGTTTGCTATTCCCTTCATTCACATTTAGCACTGCATGTATGACGTGTGCAACTCCGACCATGCAGAAAATGCTCTGTGCATGTGGCTATCTGCGTATGTCATAGACTGCGGACACAGAGGAGTGGAGCTACAGAATTGGAGAAATCGAGTTTGCGGTAATTAAAAAGAAAATCCTCTTTATATTATACACAGGGAAACAAAAAAGCAAATATATTTAAATATTTCCAAATGGTGGAGCGGACCAAAAAGTAGACTTTTGGCAAATTGTAACATCTCATCAATGGGCATGGCCAGGGTAGCTTTAGACATGAGTGGTTAAAATTTTAAATTCATGATGACTTAAATTCATTCATGATGAGTTACATTTCTAGCTTTAAAGGAAAACTATACTACCTAAATGAATACTTGAACCAACAGACAGTCTATATCTTATAAAGTGGCCTAATACAGAATCTTACCAAACTGGAATATATTTATATATATCTATATCAGTAAATATTGTCCTTTTACATTATTCCCTTGAGCCACCATTTAGTGATGGGCTGTGTGCTCCCTCAGAGATCAGCTGACAGGGCGGCCCTTAGTAACTAAAATGGCAGTTTTCTTTTTAGATTACACAATGGCACATATCACTAAAAAGTATATTTTGATGAAAATGGTTTATTTAGATAAAGCACTGGTTTACATATTAGCTGTTTTATGCAGTATAAAGACCTATATTGTTTAGTTCCTATTTGAGGAAATATTAAATGTTCTTCTGTCAAGTTGCATATGTGCATCTAATCCTAATCATCTGTATATTCTTTGCAGAATGTTACTTTATGATGGTTTGCTACAGGCATTTTATTTGTATTAGAGCTAAAAGATTTCGGTGATTTTGTGTCTTACCCATCATCATTTGTACTTCAATTCTAAAACTTGCTGATTATGCAGTAGATCTCTTACAGATCCTATAAAGACTTGTCCTGAGACCATGGTGTTCAGCTACAGCCCAAAGCCCTGCAACATTAGTTGTGCTTCTTTGTCTGAGCCTGACCCTTTGTGCAAAGTACCCCATATTCCATTAGAGGGCTGTACATGCCCAGAAGGAACCTTTATGACACCCAATGAGAAGTGCGTGATGCCTGAGAAATGTCCCTGCAATTACAAAGGCCGTAGTGTACCCCCCGACGAAGCAATTAAAGTGGATGAAATCCTGTGGTAAGGTTTTATATACAAACAGCATCTGATTTTGTCTTACTGTCTTGTAGAAGTGGGGGCAAGTAACTCTTGAAAGGAATGACTATAGTTGATGTATAACAGGTATAGAAGTGTGGTATGGTACCTATAGTAATTAAGAGCTGAATAACTCTTGAAAGGGACTAAGGTTATGGGATGGGTTTGAGATAGTGTCCACAGTAACAATGTGGTTAAAAGCCAATGTAAAGTTACAGTTATCGAATATAGCAGGTGTAGTGAAGAGAATGAATCAGGTGTAGAAACATCACCGGCATGCACTCAACGGACTCCAGGACAGCGGTTGTAAAACTTCAAAAAGGCTTTATTCAAGGATCCAGACCTGACACGTTTCGTGTGTTGCCACACGTATTCATAGGTATATTGTATTCATAGGTATATTGTATTCATAGGTATATTGTATTCATAGGTATATTGTATTCATAGGTATATTGTACCTATGAATACGTGTGGCAACACACAAAACGCGTCAGGTCTGGATCCTTGAATAAAGCCTTTTTGAAGTTTTACAACCGCTGTCCTGGAGTCTGTTGAGTGCATGCCGGTGATGTTTCTACACCTGATTTGAGGTCGTGTTTTCCCTTGCTGCGGGTCTGGGGCATTACACCCGGGCCACTGAGAGCAAGCGGTGAGTGTATATCTAACCGTTCACAACTGTACGTAGTATATTAACTGCACTTATATGAAGACTGAATACCTACAAAGCGAGAGGTTCGGGACATAAGCACCCTGACCTGCAGTCTAATTTGGTGAGCGTTTGGCTTGTTATAAGAAACCATTAAATTTAAGCTTAGGTTTATAGTTCACCACTACATAAGTATATAAGTGAATAGGAACGACTGGGAGCCTCCAGACAAACAGAGTGTAGTGAAGAGATTGTACATGTAATAGTGGAAACGTTTCCACCTGAGGAAGGAATGTGGCTGTGGAATAATCTGCAGAGTATGGCAAGGTCCATCCCATTCGTTCGAGAAGGAATCTGTTTATATCAGCTTTGCCCAGCCTGTGACTCTTTAGTTATTGTCGAACAGCAATGCCTAATCAAACCCCAGACCCACCACCACTGAAAATGGCTCTCTCCAGTTGAAGTAAATCTGCTGTAATATACAAACATGAAACAAGTTGATGCAACACAAGTAATAATGTTTTCTGTTCTATGATACACTCACACATAACAATTGTTATTATTTTTTTTTACAGTAAATGTGCACGAGGGAAACTCCATTGTCCTAAAGCTTTTAGTATGGGAGATGGTAGGTGAAAGCTAAAAAATCTTTTTATTCCATGATTATGAACTTTATTACTCTGGTACTTAAATACAGGTATGGGACCTGTTATCCAGAATGCTCAGGACCTGGGGTTTTCCGGATAAGGGATCTTTCCGTAATTTGGATCTCCATAACTTAAGTCTGCTAAAAATCATTAAAATATGGAATAAACCCAATAGGCTTGTTTTGCCTCCAATAAGGGGTAATTATATCTTAGTTGGGATCAAGTACAGGTATTGTTTTATTATGACAGAGAAAAGGGAATCATTTAATCATTAAATAAACCCAATAGGGCTGTTCTGCCCCCAATAAGGGGTAATTATATCTTAGTTGGGATCAAGTACAGGTACTGTTTTATTATGACAGAGAAAAGGGAATCATTTAACCATTAAATAAACCCAATAGGGCTGTTCTGCCCCAATAAGGGATAATTATATCTTAGTTGGGATCAAGTACAGGTACTGTTTTATTATTACAGAGAAAAAGGAATCATTTAACCATGAAATAAACCCAATAGGGCTGTTCTGTCCCAATAAGGGGTAATTATATCTTAGTTGGGATCAAGTACAGGTACTGTTTTATTATTACAGAGAAAAGGGAATCATTTAACCATTAAATAAACCCAATAGGGCTGTTCTGCCCCAATAAGGGGTAATTATATCTTAGTTGGGATTAAGTACAAGGTACTGTTTTATTATTACAGTGAAAAAGAAAATCATTTTATAAAATTAAAATGATTTGCTTATAATGGAGTCTATGGGAGATGGCCTTTCTGTAATTCGGAACTTTCTGGATAACAGGTGTCCGGATAAGGGATCCCATACCTGTACATAAAAAAAACATTTTCACCTAGAGTATTCACTGCTGGTGGCAAGTGGTGGTCTATATGGGGAGTAAGCTTACATCTGTGACATGACATGTGCATGAGTATAAAGGTGAACAGGGTGAAGGCACACAGAGCTACTAGTAGCAGCTACTTGTTGTGGCTACTAAAAAAGACAATGCTGATTATTTACTGATAATTGTCTCTACGTGTGTTTTAGCAGGGGCAATTCTCAGTATTGTCTATGGCAGGGGATTTTCTGGAGTTTAGTAGCCATGACAAATACTACTACTACTGCTACTAGTAGCCCAGTGTCAGGGCCGGATCTAGGGGTAGGCAGAAGAGGCAGCTGTCTAGGGCGCAACGATTGGGGGGCACCAGCCTCTCCTGCCTACCCCTAGTTAAGTTTTGCGGCGCGCCGCTTCGAATCGCGCCGCGCCCCCCCACCCCCGTGCTTGAACTGCGCATGCGCGTCAAAACACACAAGGGGGGGGGGGGGTGCGAAGTACCGGTGCAGGGCCGAGGTAGCCGACTGGGTTGCCTAGGGCGCCCGGTCGGCTCGGCCCGCCCCTGCCCAGTGTGTCTTCATCCTAAAGGAGACGTGCCATGAAGAACAGTTGCATCAGTTGTAGGCAACTTTTATAATGAATAGTGTACCCCCTATTGTAAAATTTAGGTAATGGAACTCTAAGATGACTTCTAGAATCATGTGACACACATGCCATCACTAAGCACTGATTATAACTGATGACATCACTAAGCACCATTTATAAGGATATTATGTATAGGATATTTATGGCTCTCGTGTATTGTAAGGATATTATGTACAGGATATCCGTCGCTCTTGTGTATTATATACATTATATCTACAAAATATTATATACATGTACAGTATTTTATGCTGAGTTCTCATAAATACACAAATGGTTTCAATACAAACTTCAACCTTCTCTCAGGTACTTTCATAAATATATTTTCACTGTATTATATATTTTTGAAACTATCCAAGGCTCATTAATCAATATAAGTGGGTGCCTTATACATCAGCAAAAAAGCCATGCTGTATTTGTTATTCCATGGGCTGGGTAACTACCAGTCATGCAATGGAAAACTCTTGGCATGCTGAGAAATATTGGTGCCAGCGGGCCTCATAATTAAGGCCTAACTTGTGATGGAAAGCTGAAGCAACATAAGGTTCAGCTCCGATTACCAGTTCAAGTGAAAAAAGCCTCCATAGCAGTAACCCTATCAACCAATCAGGACACTTACTTTCAATATTCTGAGTGAATTATGTGTCATTACACAAACAAACAGACGCAAACATGTAGACAGGCACACACATTTTATTATTGTTATGAGCCATCCATCATTTAATAGTGATGGGCAAAATAATTCGCCAGGAATGGATTCGCGGCGAATTTCCATGTTTTGACATTGAGGTTTTTTTGCACGAAACGGGCGACAAATTCATCATGCTCGTCCAAAGGATTGACACGAACGGCAAAAGAATTGTCACGAGTGTCAATTCTTTTGATGCTCGTGCCAATTCTTTTGACGAGCGAGATAATTCTTTTTTCAACGAATTGTCTCTCATCAAAAGAATTGTCTCGCTCATTAAAAGAATTGTCTCTCTCATCAAAAGAATTGTCTCTCATCAAAAGAATTGTTGCGCATCAAATGTATTGTCGTGCATCAAAAGAATTGTCTCGCGTGACAATTTTTTTGACGTGCAACTTTTTTCACCATTTTGCTAATCTTTTGAAAGATTTGCGAATTTTTCTGCAAAGCGAAACGGGACAGATTCGCTCATCACTATCATTTAACAGTAATATAACATTTGACTCATTTTTTACTCTTTGTTTTTACTTTTGCAGCATGTGACCTGCCAATGTATTATTTTGACTGTGAGACTGCCGGCCCAAATGCAGTTGGATCAGAGTGCCAGAAAAGTTGTAAGACACAGGACATGCAGTGTGTAAGGCAAACGTTTGAAATTCATTGCTTCTCAGAAATCAGTGGTAAAAATCCTACTAGCGTATGAATGTAACCCCAAGGTGCAGTATTTTAAAAGGCACACAGTAAATACATATAGCTTCAGGTATTTATTCCATGCCATATTTGTCATGTACCTGTACACCTGTGTATATACCTGTACACCAAAAAGGCTTCTCCACCTGAACTTGTCCCATTGATCTTAATTGCAGATCAAAAGGTGGAAAGATACGCTTTTCTGACAAAGTCACCAAACAAGCAAACCTTTCCCTGATATGCCACCTTGAGGTGGAAGATTTCAGCAATTGTGATACATGGCATTAAGTTAGGTTTAAAGACTTTAGTCAAGCTTTATACTATACTTTATACTATATTTTTACTCTATTTTTAAGTGTTAAAATGAAAGAATATACACATTATAGTGTGTTATTCAGAAGGTGTTTGAAAAGGTGCAGTAGGTTAAATCAAACCCTGGCATTTTGTCTTTCTTTTCAGTACAGCAAGGAATGTGTGTCAGGATGTGTCTGTCCTAGCGGTTTAGTTTGGAATGACGACGGCGACTGTATTTTACCAAGCCAATGCCCCTGTGTATATGAAGGAAAATTTTATGAGACAGGAGTGAGCATTGATATACCCTGCAACACATGGTAGGAAACGTATGGTTATTAACAAGAGCTTCATATCTAAGCATGAAATGTGTTAGGCCATATCTGTAAGGTGTTAATTATGGTTTAAATGGATTGAAATAAATTTCAATTTCAGTGGTATTTGAGACTTTTTCTTAGTTGCTTTATCACTCAGTCATCACTAGGGGGGGTGTTCTCTTTATGCCACATATCACAGTGTTTACTTTTCAGATTACTTTTTTCTTTTTTGGGTTTGAATTCCTTTTTGGTGCATATCTAAGCAGCCTTGATTCATAAATGAAATGACTGTATGCCATGCAATGAACATTCACAGTGTCATTATATGAAATTTATTGTTTGTTCTTCTCTTTACCCACTAGCACATGCAAGAACAGAACCTGGCATTGTACAGAAAACCTCTGCCCGCAAACTTGCACAGTATACGGGAATGGGCACTACTCCACCTTTGATGGATCCCGATTTGACTTCAGTGGGGAATGTGATTATATCTTAGCCCAGGTGAACCCTTTCTACTCTCACTTTGGGAATATTCTAAACCAGTTATTTGAAAAGAAATATATGCATTACGTTTCTTTATATATTAAAAGGGCACCTTCAAATATTCCTGCAGAAGTATTATTCTTTATATAACACCAACATATTCTACAGGGTTGTAAATTCTACATTCTCTGTCCCAATGAAGCTTAAAATCTAGTCCCTATCTCACACTATGGTAAATATTTTCTGGAAATTAACCAGATTTTGTTGGAAACTTCCACAAGCACAGAAGGAACATATAAAACTCTTGCTGGCTGGAATTGAAGCTAAGTCCCCAGCCTTCAGGGCTGGATTTCCAAATTGGCCGCCCCAAGGCCGCCCCCGGTCGCACGCCCCTCCCCCCCCCCAGAGTGCGCATGCACATATAACTTAGCAAATTACCAAGGAGCAGCACTAGTCAGGCAGCCCCCCAATGCAGAAAAACTAAGTGCAGGGGGGTGGCATCCACCAGGCTTCCTCGGGGTGCCACATACATACATACCCTCAAAACACCCCTGGGGTCTCCAAATAAATTCATGAATAGATATAGATGCACACTTACCTCCTGCATCCAAACTTCCTTTCACTTAGGCAGATGCACCGTATGACCTTGGGTCTGGGTTACATAGTTATATAGGGTTGAAAAAAGACCAGAGTCCATCAAGTTCAACCCTTCCAAGTAAACCCAGCACACACAACTTATACTTACCAATCTATATACTCACATATATCAAGTAGGGACTGAATGAAAAGGGCCATATCAGGAAGATATCTGCTTATTTGATGACCACACCAAACAAAGGGATCTTAAGATGAATAACTAGTTCTCTCAGCAGAATTGAAAGCGTACTGCCAAACAGAGCCTCCTGTAGTCTACCAGTCCACACTGGGCTACCAAATAACCAATCACAGCCTTTATTAGTCACCTCCTAGGAACTTTTTCCATGCTTGCATTGCTCCCCGACTTTTTTATATTTAAATATTGCTCACAGGTAAAAAAGTTTGGGGACCTTGTCTCTACATAAACTACAATACACAGGAATAGATTGACTCCATAGACTAAAAAAACCATGATCCTATAGATATGCACATTTGGTCTCAGATTTGGTATATGTAAATTGTAACATAACGTACCTGTAGATGATTTTCTCTCTCTAACGCTAAAACAGCATCTTGATGTGCAAGAATCTTCATATTTTATAATAAATAGTTGCTAACAAAAAGCATTAGCAAAGGCCTAGGAAAGTAGCTGGTTAGTTAAGTACTACCTTACTACAAACACCAAACAATAGTGATGAGTGAATCTGTGCCGTTTCGCTTCACCAAAAAATTCACGAAACAACATTAAAATTTGCGAAACCGCACCCATTTTGACGTGACCGTGCCCATTTTGACAAGACTGCTCCCAATTTAACAGGATAGCTGGTCTCCAGATAAGGGATCTTATACCAGTACTTATACATATGTGCATAGATGCTTTTCTCTTTTATAATTTAATATTTTCTTTTCCCAAAGGACTTTTGCCCTGGCAATGAAAATGCAGGGAGCTTCCGAATCATCACCGAAAATATTGTATGCGGAGAGGCTGAATCCATCTGTTCTCTTGGCATCAAGATCATCTTAAAGGTGAGTTTTAGTCTGTATGGTCAGTGTATATATAGCCTTCTATTGTACAGCAATACAGAATATGTTGGCACTTAATAAATGTGTGTTAAAAAACACATAATAAAAAAAACCCCAAATGAAAAGTTGCTTAAGTAAGACCAGTAAGACCATTTATAACATACTACAATTTAGTAAAAAATACATAAATAACAGAAAATACCTTTTATTGATATTACACTCAGAGCAGTAATGAGTATTCATTTTTGCACTGGTTTGGCCACTTGCATCCATGTTTTTCGTTGCATCTTTGGGAATTTTTTAAAATTTTGGAAATTTCTCTTACATTCTGAGGGGAAAAAATTTTGTTTTAAGCAGGGAAAATTCTTAAATGAAGTCTCTACATCACTGGATCTTATAGTATTTCCATGATATCATACCTCAACGGTAGTACAAGAGTAGTGAATTAACTTTTTTTATGACACAAAATACATTTGTTTAGCACACGGAACAAAGAAAGTTTATTTTTCCAGTCTTGTTTATTTCTTTGAGAAAATTATCTTCAGCCTAATTAATTGTCTTGGTGATGTGGCGCCAAATTAACCTGATGCAACATTGTCTTCCCAAATTGTACTGCTGGTTCACACCAATGATATGAGTTAGTCATAAATAGAGATGTAGCGAACTGTTCGCCGGCGAACATATTCGCGTGGACATCGGGTGTTCGCGAACGCGTATGTTTGGGTTTGCGCCGCGTTTTCCGTCACGTTTTTTATCGTCGCAAAAGTATTGTTCAGTACGCCGCACAAGTCACACATGGCGTTTTTCCGCAAATCCCGTTTTCATGGTGTTTAGCGCGACATAGCAAAAAAGCCGCGTATTTTCGCTAGAATAGCTTGCGTTTTTTGCGCAACTCTGTGCCAACAAAGTATTTTTCAGAGAAGTTTTTGCCCTTGATCCCCCTCCTGCATGTCACTGTCCAGGTCGTGGCACCCTTTAAACAACTTTAAAATCAGTTTTCTGGCCAGAAATGGCTTTTCTAGGTTTTAAAGTTCGCCTTCCCATTGAAGTCTATGGGGTTACATAGTTACATAGTTACATAGTTACATAGGGTTGAAAAAAGACCATTGTCCATCAAGTTCAACCCATCCGAGTAAACCCAGCACACAACCTATACTAACCAATCTATACACTCACATACATAAACTATATATATACAACCAGTAATACTAACTGTAGATATTAGTATCACAATAGCCTTGGATATTCTGCTTGTTCAAAAACTCATCCAGGCCCCTCTTAAAGGCATTAACAGAGTCTGCCATTACCACATCACTAGGAAGGGCATTCCATAACCTCACTGCCCTCACCGTGAAAAACCACCTACGCTGCTTCAAATGGAAGCTCTGTTCCTCTAATCTATAGGGGTGACCTCTGGTGCGTTGATTGTTTTTATGGGAAAAAAGAACATCCCCCAACTGCCTATAATCCCCTCTAATGTACTTGTACAGAGTAATCATGTCCCCTCGCAAGCGCCTCTTTTCCAGAGAAAACAACCCCAACCTCGACAGTCTCACCTCATAGCTTAAATCTTCCATCCCCTTTACCAGTTTAGTTGCAGTCTCTGCACTCTCTCCAGCTCATTAATATCCTTCTTAAGGACTGGAGCCCAAAACTGCACTGCATACTCAAGGTGAGGCCTTACCAGGGACCTATAAAGCGGCAAAAATATGTTCTCATCCCTTGAGTCAATGCCCTTTTTTATACAAGACAGCACTTTATTTGCTGTAGTAGCCACAGAATGACACTGCCTGGAATTAGACAACTTGTGATCTACAAAAACCCCTAGATCCTTCTCCATTAAGGATACCCCCAACACACTACCATTCAGTAGATAGTTTGCGTTTATATTATTCCTACCAAAGTGCATAACTTTGCACTTGTCAACATTGAACCTCATTTTCCAGTTTGCTGCCCAGTTTTCCAATTTGGTCAAATCGCTCTGCAAAGCGGCAGCATCCTGCATGGAACTTATAGTTTTGCACAATTTAGTGTCATCAGCAAAAATAGAAACAGTACTCTCTATGCCCACCTCCAGGTCATTAATAAACAAGTTAAAAAGCAAACTTGTTCGCGAATATTCGCGGGTTTTGGCGTAAGTTCGCGAACTTTTTTTTTTAGGTTCGCTACATCCCTAGTCAGAAAGTCAGAAAGTCTATTGACTTTGATGCATTATGCACATTTTTGAGAAATTTTGGCGAAAATTAAGCGAAATTGGACGGATTTGCCAGTCACTACTGAATTTCATGTAAAATTTGTCCAAGTATTCCTTCAGCTTGACTGCTGCCATTTCTTGACTATGTACTAAAGTTATTCAATCACTGTGTTTAATCATGCAGAATGCAACAATCGAACTCTTTGAAGGTCGGGCGGAAGAATCTAAAAGAGAATCTAACAATAGCAATTTCTATACGATAGATATAATTGGACTTTTCATTGTGTTGAAAACCACTGATGGTCTCACCTTCATGTGGGACCAGAAAACCACAGCTATTGTCCAACTTTCCCAGTCATTTCAGGTAAGAAAATACAGGAACATGTATAAAAAAAATAGATAATATATCAATGCATTTTAGACCCTTAAATTCCCTGCCAGATTACTGACCCCTAGCCATCTTCTACTGTATAAATAAACACATTTTCAAACGGAACCTAACTTATACTCTTTATGCTTAAACCTGGTCTTATAGTGGCATCAGGATTAACCCTGTTGATTCAGCACACTACCTTGGGGTAATCAGTAACTTACCCCATTGCTTCTCTAGTTATATTAATACAATGGTCAATAACTGTCCCTTTGGCATTAACAATAGAGCAAAACTCCATTTGTTGCTCAAGCAAATACTAAAGCACTCATCCATACCATTATTATATCCAGTCTAGACTATAGAAAATTTCTACTGACAAGCATCTCATTACTTTCAAAGCCAACAGTATAGGCCTGTAAAACCGCAGTCAGCTATGATTATTACAATTATTATTATGTGCTTGTGTACCTACACTAATGCATTCTCCACTGTAGAAAACTTGCCAAAGTGCTCCAGCCCAAGACCCTCAGTTCAGGGGAGCAGGCAAGTCTTATGGTTTTTTGGCCAAATGACACTTAATCAATCATAAGCTTACAAGCCTTTCTTTTTTACTTTTTAGTTGGGCCATTTGTAGGTCCTTAAAGTGCCCTACACCCACCTTATGTCTTCATGTCTGCTTAAGGTCCTCATACGCGGACAGACTGTAGCTGCCGATATCGGTCCCTTGGACCGATTTGTGTAGGGGCAGAAACGAGGGGCCTGGCCGACCGATATCTGGCCTGAAATTGGGCAGATATCGATCGGCCAGGTTAGAAAATTCAGTCTGATCGGGGGCCGCATCGGCTCGTTGCCACCAATATAATTTGATCGTTTGGCCCCAGGGCCAATTATTCTTTTTTTTCACTACACGTTCCCCGATATGGCCCACCCGTAGGTGGGGATATCGGGTGCAGATGGGGACCTTTACCCAGGGTCTTGCCTTTCCTTAGGCTTGGGGCAAATCCAAAGTGGGGAAAGATCACTGACCTGTAAATCTCAGAGGAAGCTCTGTTCGTTTACAAAAGTGCGTTAAAATTAGTTGCACAATTTATATACAAATGTAACACCAAATATGTTAACACCAGTTTACTAAATGGCGACAAATATCATTTTGCAATTATTCTGGCGCAAAATATGTGATCGGCAGTTATCGCATTCGGTAGAAAATAGGCAACGTACTAATTAACACCAGGTTTACTATGCAGCAAAATGGTCTAAAGACAAAATTGTTGCTCAAATATTTGCACAAAATGAACTCCTCCATGTAGTGGTGTTAAACTATTTTTTTCCAGAAAATTCTCAAGGGGACAGGAAATATCCCATAATACACTATTTTTTACCAATCATTCTTCTTCATTTGGTTGTAATTGGCTAGATTAAACTGTGTATTTATATGATGCAAACAATTGGTGAAACTGGTTTATATTTGTTTATCTAATTGTATTGATGGGGGTACAGCTTGTGACTGGATGGATTATGAATACATGTTTGATTGGGTAAAATGTGTTTATTATATTGTTGATGGTATTTTCACCATTACTTATAAAGTTTATCAGTTTTGAAGATGCATGTCTGGCCATAAATGTGTCAGTAAAAATAAACACTATAAAATAAGACTATTTTATAGCAGAAATATTTGAAAACTCATTTTGTCGAAACTCACTAAAATTAATGCCAACGTAAATTAGTACGTCTGTGTAGTTAACGCAAATGATTGCAGTGATTTCCATGTGAATAGCTGTTTAGTAAACTTTGACGCCGTTAATATTCTGCCGCAAGAATCTATTCTACAATAACCTGCGGAAAGACATAGACGGTTTTATGACGGTTTAGTTAATGGATGCCTATGTATTTTTAAATAGGTTTTTAATTGCTTCTCTGACTTTTTTTTAAATCCCACTGCATTTTGCAAATGATCAAAACGATTTTAAGAAATGTAGATCTTGGGCCTCACTTTATTTTAACAACAACAATAATAATATCTTACATTTTGCGTTGTTGCTTTTTTTCCTTCTCAGGGACGCGTTTGTGGACTCTGTGGGAACTTTGATGGCCTCTCAGTCAATGACTTTACTTCCTCGTGGCAGTCCTTGGAGGAGAATGAGAACGTGTTTGCAGACAGCTGGAAAGTGACGCCGAGTTGTAACAGCGGCATACGGGAAAACACTTGTTTGACAAACCCCTTTAAGTTCCCCTGGGCTCAAAAACACTGCAGCTTAATTAAAAGTGAAGTCTTTGCTCCCTGTCATGCAAAGGTAACACAACCTTTCAACTTGTATAGGAACCGAGCTACACACATTTTTTATTGTTACATAGTTACATAGGGTTGAAAAAAGACCAGAGTACATCAAGTTCAACAAAAAATTGACACAACGAGTGCGATGCAAGCGGGGCTTAGCTCCTGTGTGTTTATTCAAAGCATAGCAGCAACCAATTTTTTGCTGGACTGTGCTAGGAGTGCCGACACTCTGGGCTGTGCACCGAGTACTAATAACTGGAGGAGGTAAGGGTGTGCTGGTTGAACTTTATTTGTCCATCAAGTTCAACTCTTCCAAGTAAACCCAGCACACACAAACCTATACTGGGTAAAATATAAAATATATATAGAAATATATAGAAAGAAATATGCATTAAAAAATGTAGATGTAGCCCAAGACATGATTTGATCAAGTAGGTGCTTAGTTTACATAAATGCTACATGGTACCTTCTGTCCTCCATGTATGCTGCCTTAAAGCTTTATATACATTTTATAATTTGAATGTCGCTTTGTTTTGGGGGGGGGGGGTAGGGTTGAATAAATGACTTTGGTTGTGGCATGACTTCCATCCCAAAAAGTGTCTGGGGCAAGTAATGCCCAACGTATTTATATTCTCCTGATTCTCCTGTCCTGCACATTCTATGCAACATTTATAGAAAAGTATATAAAGTATATACTAGTTCCTATGAAATAAGCAATATAGACCTGTGTTCACGACAAGTCCAATAACTGGAGGTAAAAATGTATTTCACTAAGTTGAGCTAGAGCTTTATCCTATGGTAAGAACTCTGGTGCCATGTTCAGTTTGAGGGTGCCATAAATAATGTATGCTATGTAATGTAATTCAGCTCAACATTTTGGGATCAGTGAGGACTTATGTAAAGGGACAGATAAGAGCGATATTGAAATCTCCTGCTCCCCATCCAATCAGAATTTGCCCCCCCTCCCAACTTTGTGTAATCTGAGCTACCAGTAACTAGAACTGCAACATGGAAGTCACCGAGACCAAGCTAAAATGGCAGCTGCTATCTTAATCAAACAGAGAAAGCTTCTAGGGCTCTTTACTCAGGTATGGTAAATCTTTCTGCAGAATAAATATAGCATTCTAGCTTGCATTAATGTGGCAAATCTATTGGCAGTCAAATGCCAAAATGCCTTTCCTTCTCCTTTAATGTACATTATGTTTCCTTGCAGGTTGATCCGATCCCATATTATGATTCCTGTGTCACTGACTCTTGCAGTTGTAATAATGGAGGCGATTGTGAGTGCCTGTGCACCTCTATAGCAGCCTACGCTTCTGCCTGCAGGAGAAGCAACATCTGCATTGCATGGAGGACTCCAGACATTTGCCGTAGGGTGACCCTACATTTTCTCTCCATAACAATTTTTATCTTAATTAATAGACATCATTAATGTACAAAAGGTAATGATGATTAATGATTCTATGTTATTATATTGCAGCTGTATTCTGTGATTACTATAACAAGGATGGAAGGTGTGAATGGCACTATCAGCCTTGTGGTGCTCCTTGCCTGGTAACTTGCAGAAATCCCATGGGAAAGTGTGATAATGATACCCAGCACCTTGAAGGTATGTATTACATAATCTAAATAACAGCAGAAGAACCTATAATGCTTTAATATTGGGGGTGTAAAACCAGGACTTCAGTGAAGGAAGCAGATACTGTATTTTGAGTTAAATGCACAGATTCATCTTTATGCTAAAAGCTAATCTACAGATCTGATATAATATCATGTGATTGGTTAACTGGATATTTAGGCCAAACAACTTGTAACATAATGTAAATTATACAGATTGAGCAGGTTTTACTAAAGCATATGATGAACATAGTTAAATCTTTTTGCCAGTTGAAAGGAATGAATGTGTGCTGTATGGGTTATAGTTATCAATAAAGTTAGTTACATCGGTATAAAATTAAAAAAAAAAAAAACACGTATTGAAACATAATGATTACTGATGGGCAAACCTGTCCCTCTTCAGTTTGCAGGAAAAAATCACGAAACAGCAAAAACTTGAGAAACGCATTCAATTTAATAGGCGGTTTTTCACAGTGACTTTTTCCAAGCTCCATGACTTTTACAATACATTGTACAGAGTCTATGAGCGAAACCTGGAGAAAATTTTTGCCCATGATAGTAATTATATTAAAAATGTAAATTCACACATTACTATAATTGTGTATCTACCAATTTTAATACAACAGAGTAAAAGCAAACAGAAAACTGCTAATTAATGTGTTATTTATGGTTATTAAGATGGCCATATTCTGGTTTGGTGTCAGCGGTGTGCAACCAGTCTCCTCACTGATACATCTCTGTAAAGTGGCCATACATGTTTAAGGTCACACGTTTATAGTCACCATCCTATTGTTCTAGAGTCATTCAAAACAACATTGTTCAAAACAATAGTTCCAATAATTGGGACTAGAGGTAAAGTAGGTTATGGCTCCCATTTACTTTCTGATCTGCCCTTGCAAAATAGATTCTCCAAAATGGTGTATCTGCAGATTACATTTTTTGTCAGATCCCATGCCATCTGATAGGTCCATATGGGTGAGCAGTATGGCAGAAATCAACCAAACTGCTGAACAAAACTGGTGCATGTATGGCTAGCTTAATTATTGGCACTGTGTCTCTTTCTAGATGCACTTCTAACTTAACATCTTAAAGATCTATATAAAATATTTTAGTACACTATGGGGCACATATAGGAACGTCATAACCCCAAACCATGCAAGAGTTCCCCAACGCTTAAAACCTACCAAGCTTTATATTTTTTTGGTCACGTTAAAGAAAAACCCGAGTTGCACAAACTAAGCTAATTGGATAAGAACCCACAAGACAGTTTGGGAATAGTTATTGCAAAATAGCCAAAATAGGATAAAGTCAAAAAACTATAAAGAAAAATTCAAACAAAAGTTCAAACATGCAAACTCAGCCCTCTAGTGACCAAAAGAGGGAAGCATGTACAAAGCCTGACGCGTTTCATGCTAATCCAGCACTTAATCATAGGCTCAGAGCAAATTATTATTTGTTCCCAGTTTGGGAATTGTAATGGGTGTAATTTTTCAGCAGGCATGGATTTTAGATTCTAAAATCCAAATGGGTTTCTCCCTTATAATAAACCAAAAACAAATTACCCGCAAAGATAATACATTTCAGTCTTGCTCTCTGAACAATGAATGCATGTTCTCTTCTATACCTATTCATAAAAATGGATTTATATTTTCTTCACTTTAAACCAGGATGCTACCCAACATGTAGTAATACTCATCCTTATTTTGACGAAAACACCAAACACTGTGTCCCAGTTTTGAATTGTACAACTTGGTATGTATCTGCTGAACTCATTTCAGTTTGTTTGTTCCATGAAAAATGACTAATATGTTATTTTACTGAATTCAAATTCTATGCTAAAAGTGTTTGTTGTATTTTTTTTTTCAAACTGAAAGTCAAAATTGGAAATAAAAAAAACTGAAAAATATATTGTTTGTGTAAATACAGTAAACTTCAATTTTACATACCCTAATTGAAAGTGTTCCCTAATTTTACATTGTTTTTTCCCACCAAAATATAATTCAAAATGCATTTGCTTGATTTAACATGTTTCTGGATGATAAAGCATTCTTTTCTGGTTCCCTGAAAAATGTAAAATGGGGGTTCAACTGTAGTCAATCCCCAAAAGTCAACGTTTTGTCGAGCAAACTTTTATAACAAAATCAACTTGGCCATGATTTAGGTAAGTTCATATTAGCTTTGCACACTGTTTGGGAGTGAATTTGGACAAGGTTTGCTCCAGGTTGTTGAAGTTTTCTGGACACTTGTGCACCTCACATGTCACCACAGATTCTGGATTAAGAGCAAATCTTTGACTGGGTCAATCTAAAACATTCACTTTTTTTTACCTTTGCCTTGTGTTTGGGATCATTGTCCTGATGAAAAAGAAACTGTTGCCTATTCTTCCATTTTTAAGCAACCTGAAACAAGTTGAATGTGCAAAACCCCTGACATTAATTCAATTATTATTGTAAAACTGAGGCGTTCAAGATTTATCCAATTAATCTGAACAACCTGAAATATATCTGTCTGGAAGGATAAACCACAATAACCGCTGAACAGTGTGCAGACTGGTAAATCCCTATATAATTCTTTTGTTATTGCTTCAAAAGGTGGTGCTTAAAAACACTGATGAGTAGGGATTGAAGACTTATCCAGAGAACATTCACATGTTGCATTAAAAACTAGTTTTATGCTCCATGTTTAGGGATCCATGTGAGCCACAGTCAAATAGAAAGTTTTGGAGAACAACGCAAGCATGAAAAAACTTCCTGGAGGTGCCAATGAGAGCTGTAATTGACCATAACCCCTATGTTAACTGGAAGCCTATAGAAGGCTCTGTTTGGCAATTACACTGGGTTTTTATGAAACCAAAACTTGCCTCCTAACCAGAAATTCAAAAATAAGCACCTGCTCTGAGGCCACTGGGAGCAACATCCAAGGGGTTGGGGAGCAACATGTTACTCGCGAGCCACTGGTTGGGGATCACTGCTTTAAAATAAAGGGAAGAGAGAGCAAAAGTTTAGGAAAAAGAATTGAATATAGGATCTATTTTTTTTTTGTATAAAAGGAGGGAATTGTTTAGAGGTCAAAATACTACTGACTCAAATTATGAACTCTCTTTGCTTTGTATTATATTAAAAACCAATTAAAATATATACATACCTCTATATAAATGAATGCATGTTGAAATTAGAAACAAGCCAGTTGTGAAAAAACTTGTAAAATTAAGGATTTGACACGTTGCCCTTTAAAGCCCTTGGCCACTTTTTAACTACATTGTTTAATCATGTGTTTAGGAGGATTGTGTGGCTGGTTGTATTTAATATATTTAATAACGGCAGATTTATCAAAATGGAAGATTAGAGCTCACTTTACAGAAATACCCACTTTCTAGTCATTCCTATAGAATTTTTAGACCGTAATTATCAAATGGTGAATTCTTTTATCCACTGAGTTTTTCTGAGTGATAATTTTTAATGTCATGACTTTCGAATCACCAATACGATATTATCGTGACTATTACGATTTTTTCGTAAGCATTTTCGTGACATTTTCGATCATCAGAAATTATCGTATCTAATCTGAATTTTACCCATTTCGGGATTTGAACTCGTACTTTGACGAATCTGCCCCTAAGGGGTAGATTTACTAATCCACGAACGGTCCGAAGGCGTCCAAATGCGTTTTTTCGTAATGATCAGTATTGTTGCGACTTTTTTCGTCGTTGTCGCGACTTTTTCATATGTCCCGCAATTTTTTCGTCGCCGTTGTGACTTTTTCTTCGCCGGCGTGAAAAAATCGGATTGGTTTTTCCACCGTTTACTATCGCTCAATACGAAAAAATCGCAAACAAAATAGTCACTCAAAATACAATAAAGTCGCGACAAAATTTGCGACGCAAAAGGCGCGACAAATATGAAAAAACGAAAAAAGACGAAAAAGTCTCAAAAATTTTCATTCCAATACGATTTTGTCTCTTTCGGGATTCGGATTCGTGGATTAGTAAATCTGCCCCTAAGAGTCATTGTTGAGTTAATTAAGCAGCAACTACAGATGGAGAGGACTTTATTTTGTCATTTAGCTCACTTTTTTATATGTGGATCAACAGTCCTTATCAGCTTAGATTAATTTTTGTGATTTATTTTTATTTTAACAGTGTTCCGGAAGAAAATCTTTGCAATGAAAGATCTGCAGGTAATTTCCACTATTTTACTTTATAAAAGATGACAACCATCGTGGTGATTCTGAATCATAAATTACCCTTAGATAGATGTTGTCACCTTCTGTAGTTTTAGCAACATTTAACAACGTTTAGTATCAATAAATGTACTAAGCATGCTGTTTATTATTCTACTGCCCCTCCCCAGAGTGCCTTTGCTGCCACGAGGGAAAGACATACCGCTTCTTACAGGAGATCTCTATAATCCTGGAGGGAAAAAGCTGTGTGATTGGATATTGTGGCGCTGATGGAGACATTATTTTGACATCCAACGTCTGTGGTGTCATTACCACAGTATCTACACCTGCACGTACAAGTATTCCAGGTACAATAAGCCAGAAAAAGTGCCAAAATACACTTCTTAGATTATCTAGGTGCAGCAGTATGAAATATACATAAATATCCCTTTTCTCCAGAGTCAGCAAAGATAGGCTTGTTAGGGTAATCAGAGCAATTTGTAAGGGCAAATCCAAAAAGCCTCCAATGGCTCAGCAGGTAAATGCACAACCAGTTCATTGTATAGTCTGGATCAGTTAGCCAAAATGCTTGAGACCTGGACTTTTCCAGACAAGAGATCTTTCCTACCATCTTATTTTCAGGAAAATGTGAATTATTTGCCTTAAATGGGCTTTATGGGAGATGGCCTTCCCATAATTCAGAGTTTTTTTATGGAAACAGGTTTCCAGATAAGGGATCCCATACCTGGACAGGGTTCAAACATGGACAAGTCCTTACTGCAGGGGTCCCCAACCTTTCTTACTCGTGAGCCACAGTGAAATGTAAAAAGACTTGGGAAGCAACACAAGCACCATAAAAGTTCATGGAGGTGCCAAATAAGGGCTACAATTGGCTATTAGGCAGCCTCTATGCACACTATCAGCTTACAGGGGGCTTTATTTGGGAGTAAATCTTGTTTTTATTCAACCAAAACTTGCCCCCAAGTCAGGAATTCAAAAATAACTACCTGGTTTGGGGGCAATGAGAGCAACATCCCAGGGGTTGGGGAGCAACATGTTGCCCCCGAGCCACTGGTTGGGGATCACTGCCTTACTGTAACCCCCTGCAAAAGTTTCTTTTAATTGTGCAACATTGGTACAGACTAAGCCCATTTACCATTTTTCAGGTTTTTGAAACCACAACGAAACTCATTTCCATGAATATCAGTCATTTATAAAAAAAAATCTGAATTGGAAAAGTATGAATTGGAATAAAAAATATAAAAACCGTGACTTTATTGTATTGTCACACAAATGTCAAAAAACCCTGAAACCGTCTAAAACCACCAAGAAAGATCTTCCAATTGTAAAAGGGACATCTGCCCATGACTTCTACATGATCTGGACAGGTTTTAGGTGGTGTATTTTTGCTTTCGGATTTGTAATAATAATAATAATAATAATAATAAATTGTAAAAAAATCATGCTTGCATCTTGAAAAAAAGTAAGTGTTAGGAAATGTCCCCCTTAGTGTTGTTTTTTGTACTGTGCCTTTTAGTTTATTTTTTAGTGTGCTGCTTAAAATAACTTATGTCTAATAAATCAAGTGTATAGGTTGGAAACTATTTTAGTTAATGTAGAACCATTGCCATCAATTTCTTTTTCCATGTCTTTTCTCCAACCAGGTCCTCCTTCTACAGGAAAGATACCAACCTCTCAAGTCTTGCTTACAAGCAAGGCAACTTCTACCACATCGGTTCCCATGAAAACCTCTACTGTGCATCCTGGGATTTCAAGAACCAGTGAGAGAACCACCCATATTACAACACCTTATCGGTATTCATTAACACAAAGCTTTGTGTCATTTACTAATTATTCCAGAATATTAATTACAACTAAGGGCGTTTCATCAGCAACTACCTCCTCATTGGAAAGAAAGAGTACATCCCCAAAAACACAAAAAACTTACAGCAGAACCAGTGTGCCTATCCATATACCTGTTACTACACAAAATATCACACCAACTGCCCCAGCAACAGAAAAGACATTTACCCTACTTACAACGGCTCCAGCAACAGAAAGGACATCTACCCTACTTACAACTGTCCCAGAACTAGGAAGCAAATCTACCCTACTTACAACTGTCCCAGGACTAAGAAGCAAATCTACCCTACTTACAACTGTCCCAGGACTAAGAAGCAAATCTACCCTACTTACGACTGTCCCAGGACTAAGAAGCAAATCTACCCTACTTACAACTGTCCCAGGACTAAGAAGCAAATCTACCCTACTTACAACTGCCCCAGCTTCAGGAAGTAAATCTACTCTACTTACAACTGCCCCAGCTTCAGGAAGCAAATCTACTCTACTTACAACAATTCCAAAAGTCTCTTCTAAAAGTGCCACTACGCATGCTATTTCATCCAATGCCACAACACCTTTGAAGACTACAGTAAAGGAACTGAGTGCAAAGACCAAGTTTCCATCTACAACAACTTTAGTCTCAAAAGAAAGAGAAAATGTTACACAACTATTTACAAGAAAAACATTAACAAGTGAGTAGATCTTGCATTGCCTTGTGGGTTGATACTGCAAATTTTACTACCATTTGGTTAGTGAATAAGCCCTATAATGCAATTTCATTTGCAAAATTGCCAAGGTCCATCCCTACTCCTCTCAATAATCCTTTCCCATTAAATGTAACTAGATTATTGGCAGGAATTCATAGTAGTCACCCCAAATTCTTAATATTACATTATTGTAACGGTGCACATACTGTACCCCAGCAGCCAGTTTCTACTATAGTTTCTACTAGTGATGAGTCAGGCATGGATTTGCAGCACATTTCCACATTTCGCCATTGGTGAATTGTTTCCCGAATTGTTTCCAAAAACAAGTTGCGGTCCAAAATGGGCGCGGTCGTGGCAAAATAGGAGCGTTCAAGTCAAAATGGTAGCAGTCACATCAAAATAGGCATGGTCGTGTCAAAAAAGATGCACGCATTTTGCGAATTTTCCTGTCGTTTCGCGAATTTTTTGGTGAAGTGAAATGGGACAGATTCGCACATCACCAGTTTCTACTTTATACCACAATTTTTTTTATACCCCGTCAAGTGTCTCTTTATCAAGCAATTCGGCAGTGACAACCTCTACATGTCTATCATGAGGGATGAAGGTGTAGAGGCTCTTAAGATGCAGAGGTATCAACAATATTCTGTAAGAAGGTAAAATGTGTTTTGCACAGACATTTAAGCTAGTAATAAAGTTAGATGAATGAAGGGATTAAAAGAGAAAGAAGTAGGAGGGTGGCAGTCTGTTTGGCAGTGAAACAGACAGGGACAGAAGCTGTTGGTAGGGAGTATTAGGTCCCGAGGAGGAACAGGGGAGCCCAGAGCAGGAACAGGAGACAGTCAGTACAGCCGGTGTAGAGTAGTTTGTAATCACCAAATAAAAAGAAAAGTTGGTTTCACAGTTGGGGCTTCCAAGTGTATTCTTTAATTTTACAATTACTGTATGTACTCAAGCACCCAAAATGTGCTGAAAAACTCACCCTCGGCTTATACTCAAGTTGGGTGCCATGGGTCCCTTCAGACTAGCACCCTCTGTCCTTTGTGTGCAAATTAGGCCACCTGTAACCAGACCCTCCAGTGCCTATTGTTTTTGTTGACCCTCTTCTCCGCTTACAGAGTTAGTTTACTGTTTTTCTTTGAAATATATGTTTAAAAACATATACCCCACTGATGCCTCATTTAATGTAATTTTATTGGTATTTATTTTGATTATTGGAACTTAGCAGTAGCTACTGCATTTCCCACCCTAGGCTTATACTCGAGTCAATACGTTTTACCAGTTTTCTTAGGTAAAATTAGGTACCTCGGTTTATATTCGGATCGGCTTATACTCGAGTATATACGGTAATAGAAACTCACTAATATAAGATGAAATTCCACATAGGGTCTTATCACACTGTCCACAAAAATAGCTACAGGACAACGTATAAAATTCGCTCCGAATTTTTTTATTTTTAGAAACTCACATAAACTCCTGAGAGTTTTTTGATTACATAAAAAAAAATTGATCAATGATGTATTTATTATAAGTTGATCATGGGAAAATTTCGAATTTTGTTTTGTTTTTATCCGACTTTCTGGAAAAATTTGAGAATTTTGGTGAAAGTTTTATGAAAGTTTGAGAATATATCGCCATTTTTCTGAAAAATAGTAACATTTAAACAGATATTCATTTCCATGAATCCTCTATGTTTTCCAACCAGGAGGTCCTCCAGTAATAATGTGTTTAAGTTCCCCTTGAAAGTGTGTGAAACAGAAAACAATAATATGTTAACTTATTCTTAAATTGTGTGTGTGAAAAATGCTTAACTTCCCCTTGAAAATGTGTCAAGGACAGGCTGTTACTGACTATTCTATTTCTTTGTGTTTTTTTGCAATAAAACATAAGACTTGGGAAAGGTTTAAAATACTGTGGTCTTTTGCAATACGGTATATTTATTGCATAACTATCTGCTGAACACTAGATGGCGATGATTTATAAAGAACTACATCTTGTCATTACAAAATCAAGCTTGATGAAATCTTGTTATTCAGTACAATTGAACAACATATACAATTGTAATTATACAATTAGAATATTTAATAAAGGTTTAAATAGATTCTATTTTTTTGTATTTTAGCTTCATCACCTCATGTTACAATACCAACAGCAGGTAAGTGAAAGTATTTAGCGGTTCACAAACTGTGAACAATACCCTGTGACCCTTCAAGGGAAAGGAAGAAATGCAATTGAATGGGGCAATATCAATGGTCATTTAGGGTGAAATATAGAATGGTCCAATATGGATAAAGCTTTAGCAGGAAAATGACTATAACTGTACTTTTAAATATCTGTCCTTCTTATAACTCATGTTGCAATATAGCATTCCCCGCTATAATACATCCCATTAACTATTCAGCTACCAGATGTCGCAATACACTATAAAATCCACTGCTACAGAGCATCCTATTAACTATTCAGCCACCAGATGTCACTATACAGTATAAAATCCACTGCTACAGAGCATTCCATTAACTATTCAGCCACCAGATGTCACTATACAGTATAAAATCCACTACTACAGAGCAGCCTATTAACTATTCAGCTACCAGATGTCACTATACAGTATAAAATCCACTGCTACAGAGCATTTCATTAACTATTCAGCCACCAGATGTCGCTATACGGTATCAAATCCACTGCTAAAGAGCATCCCATTACCTATTCAGCCACCAGATGTCGCTATACAGTATAGAATCCACTGCTACAGAGCATCCCATTAACTATTCAGCCACCAGATGTCACTATACAGAATAAAATCCACTGGTACAGAGCATCCCATTAACTATTAAGCCACCAGATGTTGCTATACAGTATAAAATCCACTGCTACAGAGCATCTCATTAACTATTCAGCCACCAGATGTCACTATACAGTATAGAATCCACTGTTACAGAGCATTCCATTAACTTTTCAGCCACCAGATGTCACTATTCAATATAATATCAACTGTTACATAGCATCCCATTAACTATTCAGCCACCAGATGTCACTATACAGTATAAAACCCACATCTATAGAGCATCCCATTAAGGGCTCTGGTACACGGGGAGATTAGTCGCCCGCGGCAAAACTCCCTGCTCGCGGGCGACTAATCTCCCCGAGTTGCCTTCCCCCTGCCATCCCACCGGGGAACATGTAAGTCGCCGGCGGGATGGCAGACGCGGCGGGGCGATTTCGGGAAATCGCCGAAAAAGCCTCGCGAGTCTTCTTCGGCGATTTGCGCAAAATCGCGCCGCCGCGTCTGCCATCCCGCCGGCGACTTACATGTTCGCCGGTGGGATGGCAGGGGGAAGGCAACTCGGGGAGATTAGTCGCCCGCGAGCAGGGAGTTTTGCCGCGGGCGACTAATCTCCCCGTGTACCAGAGCCCTAAGTATTCAGCCACAAGAATTCAATATACAATATATTATCGACTGCTACAGAGCATCTCATTAACTATTCAGCCACCAGATGTCACTATACAGTATAATATTGACTGCTACAGAGCATTCCATTAACTATTCAGCCACCAGATGTCACTATACAAAAGGGATCCCCAACCTTTCTTAATCGTGAGCCACAGTCAAATGTAAAAAGACTTGGGGAGCCACACAAGCATCATAAAAGTTCATGGAGGAGCCAAATAAGGGCTGTGATTGGCTATTAGGCAGCCTCTATGCACACTATCAGCTTACAAGAAGTTCACCTTAGAATAAATAATGCTGTTTTTATTATAGAACCTAGGCTATGCATGGCATACCAACAGAACCTTCCCCTCAATCTGCTTAAAGTCAAATGCCTGCTATTTCAGCTAATAATCAGTTATTTACAAATGAATTAATCCATTTTCTTTCAAAGGTGACTGCCAAATGATGACATATAATGAATATATAGCAAAGGGTGAATGCATCACACAGCAGAAGGTATCGGTCAGTTATTGCGCTGGACATTGCCCCACATTTGCTAGGTATGTAACAAGCCTTGTTTATTATCTGTAAAAAGACATCTCTAAAGACACTTCGTTTTCTACCAATGTGAGCCATGCACCCATGGTTATCCCTAATACATTACCATCTGCAAAAGCAAGCATTTATTGTAGGAATGCACTGAAATCTACTACAGGTATGGGATCCCTTATCCGGAAACATGTTATCCAGAAAGCCCTGAATTACGGAAAGCCTGTCTCCCATAGACTCCATTTTAATCAAATAATTCAGAATTTTAAAACTGATTTCCTTTTTCTCTGTAATAATAAAACAGTACCTTGTAATTGATCCCAACTAAGATATAAATAATACTTATCGGAGGCAAAACAATCCTATTGGGTTTAATTAATGTTTTATTGATTTTTTAGTAGACTTAAGGTATGGAGATCCAAATTACAGAAAGACTCCTTATCCGGAATACCCTTGGTCCCGAGCATTCTTGATAACAGGTCCTATCTGTATTTTGGGATTTGGCTGAACTCCAAATCCTTCATGAAACGAAGGGTTAAAGAGAACCATGCTCGAAGCATGTTTATGTGACAGTGATGCGATTTTAAGGCTTTGGATTCGATTCGGCCAAATCCAAATCCTGCCTACAAAGCTCAAATCTTGTCCCAAATCCCGAACTGAATCCTGGATACAGTGTATCCCTAATTTATTGTGATATATAAGTTAAATCAAGCAGTTGGGAACTTAAGACTCTGAACTGATGATACTCGGAATTAATGTTTATGATGTAAATGCCCTTTGAATTGAACCTGAAACTGACATCATGCATCTTTACAGAATAGTTCTGCCCTCAAACATATTCTGAGGCTATATTGATATTACCTGCATAGATTAGAAGGGTGCTTGTTGAAAATAACTAAATGTAATATGCCAGGCCCTATCAGATATAGGTAGCTTTGGTTGGTGAAATAGCAAATTACTGAAGTCCAGCAAACAGTTGGGCAATAGAAAATGCACGGACATACCAACAGGCCCGGAACATCAGCAGAGGCTCCAACCTATTGGCTGCACCATATAATAATACTGCAGTGATTACCGTGCTGTAGCAGGCAATAAAATATAGAGAAATTAATGTTTCTGTAGGGACCCATAGGGTTAACATGCCCCTATGGCTTTAAACCCTACAACTTCCTAGTTTATTTTGCTGGGCAAAGACCCATGTATCCAGTTATAGTTTTACATATGTGCCTTATTGGTTTACAGGTTGACTCCACCATTTGCATTCCAATATAGTGTTTAGCAAAGGGGTGGGTCTTCCTCTTTGGCTGCCTCTGGTATCTCAGGTGGAAGGTCCGCTGAGCCTGGGATAACAGGACCCCAGTAAAGCCAATCCTACCCTAGAGTACCCATCTATACTCTAGAGAAGTCGGGGGACAGGGACACTGTGAATGAGGAACAGATAGACAGTTACACTCCGTAGAGCACTTTTTAGGAAAGTGAGGCAGTTAGGAAATTAAGCAAGAGCGGTTTCTGGCTCCAACCAGGAGGTTAGTTGGTTGTACCCTTCCTTACAGGCACTGTTGCCTTAGTTCAGGGTCACGGTTAAGACATAGGAATCAGGCTAGTACCTTACCCCTGTTCCATAGTCAGCTGTTGGGATCCTAACACAGCTAAGGTATTCATCCTGAGGACTGAGGTATTTATCTAGACTGCCCTCCATAGAGGTGCCATGCTGACCAGGTGCCTTTACCCTGCCATCAGAGTGTGCTACTGTTATTTCTGCATTTGTGAGTATGATCAACCCTGTGAACTAATTGTCTGGGACAATAAACCAAGTTATTATTTGTTTATCAGCAAGAACCTTCTGCTGATAACCATTATTTGCTATTTTACTCTGCACACAGCATCAGTGAGTTTTAGTTGCACTACACCCTTTGATATTTCTACTTAGCGAAAGCCCATCTGAGGGATTGACTCCTATGTACCCCATGCTCTAAACATATTCTAACAGGCGCTGCCTGTTTTTACAGCCAAATAAGTAGTGGCTACTGCTGGATAATGCTGCTGGCAGGGTTCCCAGGCAAGTACTGTATGTCAACTGTCACTCCCTAAATACCGCACAAACGTCTACCTCCTGGGTTCAGCTTGGAGGCTTTTGCGCTACAATTAGGAAATAAGGAAATAAAGGTGAAATATGTGACTGCAAGATAAATCTTCATGAGAGAAAGGCAATATAACTGCATTCTTATTCTTTTGTATACTATATACACTAAGGTGCAGACATATCGAGGTCATCAAGCACTAACCCTAAAATGTATTGTATTGTATCAATGAGGTAGAGAGACTGGTTATTAAATTAAGCACCAACTAAAATTCTGCCCTTTTTTGCCCTCAAAGTCACACACAGCGAACCTGTTCTGAATTGAGTGAAAGTTATCCATCACCTATATTAACAATGATTGGATTTACACACATCTGTTTGTTGTCCATATCTTTCTATGAAACTTAATATATCACATCACTCATTATTTTAGGGTTCAAAGAAACATTCCTGAACTTACATTGTCACCATAATTGAACACTTTTAACTTCACTTCAATTCACTTGAGGACTCCCCCCCCCACCCCCGTATGGTGTCTGAATATAGTTCATAATACTTCACCATTCTACAAGACTTTATCCAGCAGTCTGAGAGTTCTTACAGTGTAAATGTAACCAACAGAAACATTCTCTTATATATAGATGTATTATAGTTTTATTAGTAACCACATAAAATAACCCTAACTGGCCTGAAGCCGTCTTCAGGGAAGGGGCTGCCGGTGGGTGAGTGAATGGGTGAACAGTGAGAGCCCCAGAGGGGGTCCCTGAGGTAGGGATGAACCGAATCCAGAATTTGGCCAAGATTAAGCCTTTTTCAGCAGGATTTGGCCAAACCCATTCTCCTGGGTGAACCAAATCCTTAACATAACGTAACTTTTTGTCACATAAACACAGAAGTTTTTTAACCCTTCTGTATCCTAATTTATATATGCCAATTAGAATTCTTAATTGGTTTGGTATTTGGCCAAATTGGCAAAAATTGTGAATTCGATGCATCCCTGCCCTGAAGTTGCAGCCCTGGCGGGACCCGAAACCTGAGTTAAAGGAGAAAGAAAGTTAAAAAGCTGTAAGTAAGCTTTATCAGAAAGATCGATGTAAATACAGCCATAAGCACTCACAGGAAGTCCTCTATAAAAAGAAACACAGGATTTCTTGTCTCCTTTTTTGAACATGTTCTTAGGGTATCTGACTTCTCTTAGAAAAATAGCACAAAAATACCGGCACAACAGGACTTGTTTAAGAGGGATAAACCCTGCTGATTTTAATAGTAGCAAACCATGTAACACGCCCCTTCGTCAGACAGGTATTTTTGTGCTATTTGGATCATGGTGGAGAGTGCTGACATCTCTCTAAATACTGTGCACCAGGCGGAACAGAGTGGAAGGGCCAGGGTGTGCTGGTGAGTGTGGATTGGCATTCTCTTAGAAAAATCCTTCATTCCCAGGGCCAGAGTCTGTGCAGCTCTCTCCTCTCTCCCTTCTCCTGCTCCTCCCACCAATAAAAATTCATGAAACTCCCTCCCCCCACCCTTAGGAATGTGCAATCTGAGCTATAACAGCTAGAGCTGTAGCAGGAAGCTATAAAGACCAAGCTAAAATGGCAGCTGCTATCTTTAACAAACAGAGAAAGCTTCTAGTGCTCTTTACTCAGGTATGGTAATGCTTTCTGCAGAATAAATATAGTGTTCTAGGTGGCACTAATGTGGAAAATCTATTGGAAGTAAAATGCCAAAATGACTTTCTTCTTTAAAAGCTGAAGAGGGACTAGAGCAAAAACATTGCAACAATCACTGCTTGTCCCTCAAAAGCATATTCTCTGCCAAATGTCACCTTTACCGTTATTATCTATTCAACCAACTAGTTTTTATTTTTCCAGATATTCCTATGAAGCTGAAATGATGACTCGACAGTGTTCCTGTTGCACTGAGACACATAAAAGCACCCGGAACGTTCAGTTGCACTGCCCCAACGGAACTGTGTCCCCCTATACGTACATTCACGTGGAGCTGTGTTCCTGCATGCAAGTAAAATGTTTCCAGGAAACTGTCGGCAACCCTTAAGAACAATGAACTGAGCTTTTCTTATATGTTAAAAATCCTCATATTTTTATGATTTGAGTAGGTGAGATAAACATTGCTATTAGGTTTTTATTTAGAAAGAAAAATTCATATTTTATTCAATGATATCTACCTATATTTTTGCTGAGCAGTGTTCCGCAAATGTCCAGTGCTTTGGTTTAATGAAATATAAATTAAATATATCTAGTTGATCAGGTTACATTCCTGTTGCTTTAATAAAGGCAAAATGCTTGGGTGATCATTAGAAATGGCAAATATTGACTTATGCATTATGGGAACATATCAGTCATGTTCATCAGTTACGCTTAAGCTGTTATTCTTATAGGAATAACAAGGAAATATAAAAGGAATAATAAGAGGGCCATAAAGAGAAACCAGACAAACCAGAAAGATGAAAATGTATATAGACTGTACTGCCGCTGCTCTGTTATTATCTCTTTATCTCTTAATAACACTTTGTATAGTCAGGGGCCTTTACATGTATAGGAATATGCAATTAAATGCTTTTTTATATAATTGCTTGGGCAGCTGAGAATGGATATTAAAGTGTTTATAATTGCATGGTGTGTGCAAAGGTTTTTTTAATTGTCCTTCCTTAATTCTTTCTCTTTGTATAACTTACACTTACTCTATTTTATCCACTGATTTCAGGGATACAATGAATCTATACTTTTTTTAATTAGCCTTAATAGAGAACTAAATCAAAAATGGAATTTACTGTAGCATACAGTGTCATAGATTTATATTTCTAAAAGAAAAAGAAAAACAGCATAGAAAACCTGACAGAAAATAAGGCTCCTATTTTATCATATCATTGAATAACAAACACAGGGTCACCCCCCCTACATACTTGGATGAAAAATCTGGATTAGGGCAGCTTAAGGACGCCATGTTTTTTTCCACCTATGCACAATGCCATAGACTTTGTACTAAGGGCATAGGCTTCAGAAGGAAGAATTAAACCCTATTGCGCATTCTACATGAATCCAATGCCTCCTGCATTGAGCAGCACTGTATTCAAGAGGTCCAGGCTAGGGGCAGCACATAAGTGGCCCCTCTACCACCCCATACCCATACCCTGAATAATGTCAGAGCACATTTCCCCCTCGAGGTGGAGATATTCCCTTGACACAAGTGCTTGTTGGATGATATATTATGCTTTCACTTTCATACAGGTTATAGGAGAAGAACTCTCAAGCATCTCAATGCTTCATCATTTAGAGCGAGTGGCCAAAGTATGATTGGAGCTAAATATTGTCTACTATTGCCTATTGTCTACATTTTATAGTCCCTAAGGATTCTTATAATGGTACAGACTGGTCATGTGTTTTATACTCAAATTACCAAACCAATACATTGTATTAGTTGGTGGTGTCCTTGTCTCCCAATACATCTACAGGTATAATTCAGTAGCAGCTGTAACACATAGCTTGAAGTTTACACTTTCTCTTTGGACTGTCAGGGAAAATCTTCTGCCCTATCTAAAAGCACAAGAATTATTATCCTGGTGGGTTATTATCGATTCATACTACTTAGTAGATAGCCCTGATCTTTGTGCTCCTCCCACAACAACATGTAGGTTCTAACCAAGGAACTAATCTTTATTCCCAGGGACTCTTACTTTATATGTGACCTCTTTGAACCCCATGGGCACACCCTTCACCAAGGCCTTCCACCACGAAAGGTTCCATCCCATTCTCTCCATGGTGAACTATGTCAACACATATTTAGGGGGAGATTTATCAACATCTGAGTTAGATATTTTTCACAATTCACATGTATGGGCACTAATTACGGGCCTGCTTGACCAACATATGTAGCGATATTATTAACTGCAAAAGAATTAACTTATCTAAAAGCTTGAGCATTTCTATAGAAGTTCATGGGAGTTGTCCTAGACAAAGTCAAGCTATATTTTCAAACTCAAATTTTTCAAGTTTGTAAATTCAAAGTTGGAGTTTTCCAAATTAATAAATAAGCACACATTTTCTATGCAAGTTCACCAACTGGAAAATGGATAAATAAGCCCATCATTATCCTTTATTTATTCAGTACTAACATGTTTACACATTAGTTTACATTTTTTTACCTACATATGTCTCTTTTACAGTGGCTCTTAGAATCTCCCATCATATTTACACTACATATTAGGGTCTATTTCAAGAGATAATTGAACTGCGAGTACTTTAGGTTTTTGGAGCGTGGGAAGAAACTGGAGCTCCTGAGGGTGCATAGAAACTCATTGCAGACTGTGCCCAAGTCAAAATTAATCTAAGGACATCATCGCTTCAAGGCAGCATTGTTAACCACGGAACCTGATAAACTAGTGCTCAGAGGAAGATCAAAGGAAAATACCAAAGATGAGCTAAGTGAAATGACAAGTACCTTATAATAGATTGCCAACAACACCCCAAGCCAGCTTTTATGTAAGATGCAGCGTGCCTGCTTACAGTAGTGTCATCAGTGAGAACTCCTGTTTAACCATGGCATATATCAAATAAATCTACAGTTGTTTGGCAGGAGTAGGGTACATAACAGTTTTGAGTCTCGCCCTATGGGAGACTTTCCTTGGGCCAGGTTGGAGCTGCAGAGTGCCATTGAGCCCTATGGGAGACTTTCCTTGGGCCGGGTTGGAGCTGCAGAGTGCCATTGAGCCCTATGGGAGACTTTCCTTGGGCCAGGTTGGAGCTGCAGAGTGCCATTGAGCCCTATGGGAGACTTTCCTTGGGCCGGGTTGGAGCTGCAGAGTGCCATTGAGTCCTATGGGAGACTTTCCTTGGGCCGGGTTGGAGCTGCAGAGTGCCATTGAGTCCTATGGGAGACTTTCCTTGGGCCGGGTTGGAGCTGCAGAGTGCCATTGAGCCCTATGGGAGAATTTCCTTGGGCCGGGTTGGAGCTGCAGAGTGCCATTGAGCCCTATGGGAGACTTTCCTTGGGCCAGGTTGGAGCTGCAGAGTGCCATTGAGCCCTATGGGAGAATTTCCTTGGGCCAGGTTGGAGCTGCAGAGTGCCATTGAGCCCTATGGGAGACTTTCCTTGGGCCGGGTTGGAGCTGCAGAGTGCCATTGAGCCCTATGGGAGACTTTCCTTGGGCCGGGTTGGAGCTGCAGAGTGCCATTGAGTCCTATGGGAGACTTTCCTTGGGCCAGGTTGGAGCTAAAGAGTGCTATTGAGGCCCATGGAAGGCTTCCAAAAACATGCACTGAAGGTTCAAAGTCAGAAAGGTTTTCCCACCATTTACGTTCGTTCGAAAAAATTTGTAACTTTCAGAACTCCATTACGATATTATTGTGACTATTTTGTAAGCATATTCGTGACATTTCCGATCATCAGAAATTATCATATTTATCCCATTTCAGGATTCAAACTCGTACTTTAATGAATGTTCTCCTATGTGTCAAAACCACAAAAATGCCAAATCCAACAATTTGCCAGCTAAAACCTGCCGAGATCATGTGGATGTTGGTTTTTTGTGTGACAATTCGAAAAAAGTTGAGGTTTCGGAGCCACTTTTCTGCAACTTTTTTCCCGCACGGACTTTCCAGTTCAGCCTTTAAAGTAAATGTCAGACATTTGTGGAAATGACTGTATTCGAATTTTTAAAAATAAAAAAAGTGAGTGTTTAATCGTTTAACTGCCAGCTGATTTGGTCACTGCTAAACTTATTGCCAGACCGTTTTTGAACATTTTGTGCCCTTTCACTTTAGGGGTCTTTCCTAGGGGTTACTTTTTGTTTACCTGGTAAAACAATGCATCCTTTTTTTCAAGACAACCTAAGTTTTCAAAATATAAAAATTTTTTTTGTGTAGTTGCACTTCTGTAACAAGATATAGGCTTCTAAACATCTAAAAAATAAAGAAAAACTTTTTTTTCCACAATATAAACATGTATATCAGAAACATAAATAATTTTCTGCACAAAAATACAATTGTTTTTGAAAGTCCCATGTCTCCTGAATGCACCAATACCAAATATATATAGTTTTATGGAGATTTCTCTCTTGTATAGGTCAAAAACTCCCAGCAGTACACAACAAACTTTCCAAAGCACTGCTCCAGAAAGATGCATACTTTAGGTTTCAAGGTCAAAGATATTCCACTTTCAGTAGGTTTACCCTATACATTTCTGGAAAGAACAGATTATGATGAATCCAGAACAGGCAAAACTGTGTTTCTAATCCAAATTACCAAGTTGCAATGCTTTCCTAAATTTGTCCGTTTTTATAAAAATGTGTGAATTTTTTATGAAAAATAATTTCAAAGCTTCTTGTCTACAGCATCTTATCTCCCACATATCATTAGGTACCAATAAAAAACAAACACACAAATACGAATACCAAGGGTCCACTGAACAGTTTGATGCCCAGTGTGCATTGGCATGTAGGGACCCCAATATAAAAATGCCCCTACAGTATATGCTCTATCATTTTTGTCATGTCAGCTACGGCAAAATGAACACATTACATCATTTCATGTGGAGTAAAGCTACAAAATAGTAAGTTAACCCCAGAAAGATATATATTTTTGAAAAATACACATTCCCCCAAATCTACAATGGGTACATGTGTCTTTTTTTGTTTTGTGATACTTCAAAGCACCAAGTCACAAATCTTTTCTAAAATCAAACCTCAAAGCTTCCACTTTGCAGCATCCTACCTTCCACATATCATTGGTTACCAAGTTAAAACATCCCCAGGGGTCCACTGAACAGTTTGCTACCCAGTGTTTATAGGTTTATCAAAGTACATGGCAGTTAGAGATCCCAAAATATACCTTGTGCATACTAATTTCAGTAGCTGACATTACATTTACCTCAATCATAAACATATGGGTAGTTTCATGTGTGGCAAAAGCTGCAAAGAAGTTAGGTGGCCCCTGAAACCCATATATATTTGAAAAGTACACATTCTGACAAATCCAATATGGGAAAAGATGCGTTTCCTAAAGTTAGCAATTTTTATTACGTCTAAAAATTGCCTACAAATGTTGGAAATTGTCACATTTATCTTGCACAATTTCTTACATACAAAGGTAAATCACCCCAAATATGAACACCAGAGGTCTACTGAACAGTTTGATGCCTAATATGAATAGATACCAAATTATGTATAGACTCCAAATGAAAGCAGTGTATTAGAATTTTCTCCCCTGCAAACTCTGTTTCTGCACACAGAGCCCCCTGACCGCGTATTATGTGCCGTAAGACCCCCTTAATTTACAGAGACCCCCATAAAACCATATATTTTTGGAAAGTACACATTCTGACAAATCCAACATGGGTAAAGAGTCCTTTCTACACCAAAGTACCAATCTGCAAAGCTTTCCTAAAGTTAGTGTTTTTTATGACATTTCAGAAAATCACCTAAAAGTGTTGCAATTTGCCACACAATCTCACACAATTTCTAGCGTACAAAGGCAAATCACCACAAATAGTAACACCTAAGGTCTACTGAACAGTTTGATGCCCAATATGCATAGATATACCAAAGTCTGTGGTGTGTGCTGACCCCAAAATGAAAATAGCGCGTATGGATTTCTCGCCTGCCAACTCAGCTTTTGCACACAGAGCCCCCTGTCAGCGTATTATGTGCCGTAACCCCCCTAACTGTACAGAGACCCCCAGAAAACCATATATTTTTGGAAAGTACACATTCTGATGAATCCCACATGGGTAAACACATCTTTCTACACCAAACTACCAAACAACAATGCTTTCCTGACCTTAGCAGTGTTGATGCTATTTCTGAAAATTACTTTAAAATGTTGCAATTTGCTACATTTATTTAATCACCCCAAATAGGAACACCAGAGGTCTACTGAGCAGTTTGATGGCCAATATGCATAGATATACCAAAGTCTATACGTATGGACTCCAAATGAAAATAGTGCATGTGAACTTTCTCGTCTGCCAATTCAGCTTCGGCAAACAAGACCCCACGCTTACCCATGTGTCGTAAGACCCTCTAACTATACAGAGACCCCTAAAAACTATATATATTTGGAAAGTACATATCCTGATAAATCCAACATGGGTAAAGATGCCCTTCCACATCAACTACCAATCTGCTAATCTTTCCTAAAGTTAGCGATTTATATGAAATTTCTGAAAATCACCTAAAAATGTTGGGATTTTCCACATTTTTCTCACATAATTTCTTACATAGAAAGGTAAATCACCCCAAATATGAATGCCAGAGGTCTACTGAACAGTTTGATGCCCAATATGCAAAGATATATCAAAGTATATACTTACATTATGTATGAACGCCCAAATGAAAATAGTGAATATAAATCTGAGTTTCTGCAAACAGAACCCCCGACTGCATATTATGTGCCGTAAGACCCCCTAATTGTACAGAGAGCTAGAAAAAAAACATATAATTTTGATAGGGATGCACTGAATCCTTCATAAAGGATTTGGCTGAATGCCAAACAGAATCCTAATTAGCATATCGTATTTAGGGTTTGGAAGGGTTAAATGTAAGAACATTTTGGAAGAAAATTTCAACTTCCATGTTTATGTAACAAAAAGTCACATCATTTTTAGGATTCAGATTTGGTTTAGCCAGGACCATGGATTTGGTCAGATACGAATCTATCAGGATCAGCCGGGATTCGAACACCACTTGGGGTGTTCCTGACGGCATGCATTTGCCTCTATAGCCACTGGAGGCATTTTGGGCTCTGTTTGTTTCTTCTCTTGTCTCTCTCCTACTTTCTGTCTGCTCCCTTTCCTCCGCCCACCTCATTAACCTCATGTGTTTCCCATCTCCTAATCTTCACCCTTTATAAGCCTTTCCCTGACCATTGCCCCTTGCTTGGTCATTAATTGTTTCTCGTGACCCTGTCTCCCTGTTCCTGTGTCTATTCTTGTTCTCGCTGGTTCCAAGCTCCAGTTCCGTGTCCTGATCCTGCCTTCTGCCTTGTTCCTGAGCCCTTCCTAGTTCTGCCTTGATTTCCCGGTTTTGACCTTGGCCTGTCCTTGACTTCACTTGACTGCCGCTTGCCCTGACCTTTTCCCTGTTTGGATTCTGCCTCTGCCTGCCGTGTTATATATGCAGTGGGTATTTCCTTTGTGTGCACTGTTACGTCACTAGTATTAAAGTTCTTCATTATCATCATGGCCTCTGACACCAGTTCTGTGACTTATGGTTACACTCCGGGTTACCCAGTGTTCAGGCTCCCACCTTCCTGGTACTCCATGGCGTCTCCTCAGGGAGATCATGACAGAATCCTGCCAAAAAAGGTTGAATCTTGTCCAAATCCCGAACCGAATCCTGGATTCAGTGCATCCCTAATTTTTAAAAAGTACACATTCTGACAAATCTAAAACAGGTAAAGTCATTTTTCTACTCCAAACTACCAAATGGCAAAGTTACGCTAAAAAAACTCAACAAACAACAATGCAAGCATAAAACTGCAATAAATTCACAAAAATGAAATACAAATAGTCAAATCAATGAAATAACAAAATAAATGGTTTGACAACATGGTTAGTGGTCAGAATACCTAAACTAAAAGTCACGCTGTGCAATAAATAGTTTTTAGGGGGATAACAAAAGACAAAATGATAAAATAAAAAACAAAAAAAGTATATGTGTATCTGTGTATGCTTGTGTGCACACCTCTAAAAAGTGTGTAAATATGTGTATAAGTATATGTGAGTGTGTAAATATGTGCATAAGTGTGCAAAAGAAAAAAAAACACAGATAAGCAAATAAAAACCTAACTTTAGTAAAATGTGTATTGTGTATGTGTGTAAATTCATGAATGTATGTGTAAATGTGTGTGTATATATTTAAAGAGCCAAGAGGGTCCTTTCTAGCCATGAGGGCCCCAGGAGTGCAGAAGCCAGTAGGCTATACATCATCAGAATAACATAACTATAAAAGAGGCCTTTGTCACGTTGCCCATTTGAAAGTCCTTCATGAAAACATTAAACGTGTAATTATTAACATTTTTATTGCCTATAGCTTTATGTTCGGTATTTTATGGTTTTGGAATTTTGGCATTTAAAAAAATAATAATAGTCCTTTTAAAACATTCCTGTAGGTAACTGAATGCACTTGATCCATATCTTGACTCTTTAGAATAACTTTGTTTAATGTTTCATTTCCTGGAACAAATGTTGACTGATTAGTTCACTGAAACCAGACTCACTATGGAAACTTTGTCTGAACCCTGGGCCTCATTTCGGAGGAATCATAACTCTTTTTAAGGGTATTGGTGTGTAGGTGCCATGTCAGTGCATTGTGCCTGAGTCTGAGCTTTCAGAAGGAGCCAACGCTACACATTAGAACTGCTTTCAGCTAACCTATTGTTTCTCCTACTCCCATGTAACTGGAGGAGTCCCAAGCCGGACTTGGATTTTTTACTATTGAGTGCTATTCTAATATTTACCACTTTTAGCAATACGATGTCAGAAAGCTGCTGTCTTGCTCCCTTCCCACTATTCTGCTGATCGGCTGCAGGGAGTGCATTGATCGCTCCAACTTGCAGAGCAGCAGTAAAGTGTGACTTAAGTTTATCAAAGCACAAGTCACATGGCTGTGGCACCCTGGGAAATGAAGAATATGGCTAGCCCCATATGAAATTTCTAAATTTAATATTGAAAAAAATCTGTTTGCACTTTTAAAAAACAGATGCAATGCAGGAGTAAAAAAGGATAGGGATCCCTGATGTAGAGACTGCTGTTCTGAGACAATCTCACAGTGTTAAAATCAGTTTATGTAAGGCAACTTGTTGAACCCAAGGTTTATAAAGACATAAAGACCATGGGTACTGTTAAACAGAGGTTGGGAAGCCCTGAGCTACAGTATCAAGTCAATGTTCTTTCTATCAAAACAAACATTTAGTGGCACCTCTATTAACTCTCCTGAGGGCTGATTCACTAAAGTGCGATAAAACGTGCGCTATTTTATTTTTCATGATATTTGCGATCTTCAGAAATTATCGTATCCAATCCGAATTTTTCACATTCGGGATTCGAGCATGTGTTTTAATGAATCGGCCCCATAGTATATGATGCATTAAATCCAGTTATTGATTCTTCATAAAAATTGGAAAATTTGTAAAATGATATGAAAATGATTTATGCTGTGGTATCGTGGAATGTATTTTTCTGAATAATTCATTAAAAATAATTAATAATTCACATAAATAAAGACTACTGACATAATAGTGCAAAAACCGCAACTGCACTCAGCAGACAAACAGAACATAACATTTATCAACCAAAGAATAATTAAATAAGGGAAAAATGTACCCCCTTTTATTAAATATAAGGATATTAGAAGTCACTGAGAGCTAAAAACAGTACTTCTTAGGAACAGGTGACAGATAGAGGCCTCTAAAGGAATTGCTCTGACAGTAGCTGAATACGTCTTTACTTGTTCCATCAGTTTCAGCCACTGTCCTTCAGTCAAATCATGCTTGCCTAACAGTTTGAGCTGCCAAATCAGTGGCAGGGGATCAGCGAAGCAGCAGGAAGATCAACTTTGAACTCCTGTCACTTTACAATTGCCATTCTACTCATTGCTGTTGGTCTAGGAGAGTGATCCCCAACCAGTGGCTCGCAACAACATGTTGCTCCCCAACTTCTTGGATGTTGCTCCCCAACCCCTTGGATGTTGCTCCCCAACCCCTTGGATGTTGCTCCCCAACCCCTTGGATGTTGCTCCCCAACCCCTTGGATGTTGCACCCCAACCCCTTGGATGTTGCTCCCCAACCCCTTGGATGTTGCTCCCCAACCCCTTGGATGTTGCACCCCAACCCCTTGGATGTTGCTCCACAACCCCTTGGATGTTGCTCCCCAACCCCTTGGATGTTGCTCCCCAACCCCTTGGATGTTGCACCCCAACCCCTTGGATGTTGCTCCCCAACTTCTTGGATGTTGCTCCCCAACCCCTTGGATGTTGCTCCCCAACCCCTTAGATGTTGCTCCCCAACCCCTTGGATGTTGCTCCCCAACCCCTTGGATGTTGCTCCCCAACCCCTTGGATGTTGCTCCCCAACCCCTTGGATGTTGCTCCAAATGGCAAAAGAGTTTTTTAATGGAGTTGAAAATCTTGAATTTTTTACTACACTGGGAAATAACTGGATAAAAAAAGGTGTTTGAGACAATTCCTATTGACTTTAATAAAAAACTCTGCAACTTTTACTTGCTGAGTTTTTACTAGTGACTTTTCCTTCCTTCTTAAATCTCAACAGGTTTCTGAGGTCAACTGTTCAATTACATGAAAAATTCATGATGATATTTGCAAAAATGTACATATATTCACATTAATTGAGAAAAAACTTAACCTTAACATTTGATAAATCGACCCCCTAAGTGTGCCCTAAGCCTGTGTGCTGATTACTAAATGAGGCCGCCAGAATACTGAACTGAACTGATATCAAAAAGGAAATAGTAAACTACAGGTATATGATCCGTTATCTGGAAACTCGTTATCCAGAAAGTTCTGGATACCGGAAGGCCATCTCCAACATTCAAATTTTTAAAAATGATTTAATTTTTCTCTGTAATAATAAAACAGTACCTGTACTTGATCCCAACTAAGATATAATTACCCCTTATTGGGGCAGAACAGTTTAATGGTTAAATGATTCCCTTTTCTCTGTAATAATAAAACAGTACCTGTACTTGATCCCAACTAAGATATAATTACCCCTTATTGGGGGCAGAACAGCCCTATTGGGTTTATTTCATGGTTAAATGATTCCCTTTTCTCTGTAATAATAAAACAGTACCTGTACTTGATCCCAACTAAGATATAATTACCCCTTATTGGGGGCAGAACAGCCCTATTGGGTTTATTTAATGGTTAAATGATTCCCTTTTCTCTGTAATAATAAAACAGTACCTGTACTTGATCCCAACTAAGATATAATTACCCCTTTTTGGGGGCAGAACAGCCCTATTGGGTTTATTTGATGGTTAAATGATTCCCTTTTCTCAGTAATAATAAAACAGTACCTGTACTTGATCCCAACTAAGATATAATTAATCCTTATTGGAGGCAAAACTATCCTATTGGGTTTAAATAATTTACTAATAATTATTTTTTAGTCTGAACCACATTTCCTGTGCTGAAAGTGTGTATTGATAATTCCACATATGTGCCCTCAGTTTTTGCTTATCACATAAGGCAGCATGTTATCAGTATAATTAATTGATTAATTAGAAAGAGAATCTATCAAATGAGCATCAGTTTAGATGATTGAATGTTTCATTCAGCTAACATAAATGACAGCCATGTTATTCATTCATTTTTCAACTGGACTGACATGAATATTTTTTTGCACTGGGCACAATGTTTTCCATTGATTGCCTTTCAGACTTTATTAATATACACCTTTTAGTATCGCTGCACAGGGATGGGCTGTTCCCATGTAAATTCTTATGAAATAGTAGCAATGAATAGCATACAATATTCTGTTGGAATGCCTGTATCCACTACAACAATATAATGGCTTAGTGTTAGTTCTTTTGAAACGTAATAATAAAAGAGAAAGAATGTTAATAGCACCCAGCTTTTCTCAATGCGTGTAGATATGATTATGTTAGACAACAATGCAACTTGATATCATGCAGACCAGAAAATTGGCTATATTCTGGCTTTAGGCCATGGAGTTTTTATCAAAACAACTAAAATTGTACCCCTATTGATGCAATGAAAATGTTGGCTGCTGGAAGTAGCTATAGACTGCTGCTGTTTCATCTCCTTGAAATGCCAGAGTCTAGTTTTATTTTCAGTTTAGATGGGCGACAAAAGAATAACCGTGTGACTAAATAATTTTTCGGCAAAGCGAAACAGAACAGATTTGCTCATCACTACCCACGGATAAATGCAGTAGTAGTAGGCGTAGGGTTGGGAAGGCAGTGCTGGTCCCTTTAAGTTAATAATGGCACATTCTGATGTAGGAGCACGTTGTTTGTAAGGTATAATTTACAGAGGTATAGAACATAAGATCTGTGATGTAATGCTCTGTATCTGATGATGTTTTCCCACCATACATGGTTTATAGGGTCTGTGTTTATGTTTGTTGAGATACAGCCAAAAAGTCATTCCTTCATTACAATAAAAACTTCATCTTACTTAAAGTCTATCTCTAAATTAATCAATGTATGTCAAACTGATGACCAATTTGTTTTACCCCCTAAAATCAATGTTTTTTTTTGCCCGCCAATGAACAATGAAGTTGTCTCCATGTGTGGTTTAACATACAAGAAATGTATGACAATATTTAAAAATGGCGTTTTGAAGAACTAATGGAGTAATAACATGCTTGTCCAAAACAGAGAACACAATTTACTAATCAAACACCATTAACAAGTAGCCTGTCATGTTCCCAGCCCTCATGGTCCTCTTGAAGGCTTTGCTCGCAGACTGATATATTTCTTAAACTCTGATTGGCCTTCAAATTCACTTGACTTGGCAGTTGCAATAGAGGAAGATGAGTAAATACTGCTATGTACGTGTACTCACATAAAAAAGCAAATGCTTACCCATATTATTTGCTTTCAACCCAATAACATTTGTAACGCCATATTACTGCTGTTGACTTTTTGGGTGACTTTTAAAAACCTGCTTGATTAACAAAGAGCAGAGATGCTTTCATTTGCATCCAAAATGCCACACTATTTGTTGTGAGAGTTATAGCAAATGCAGATGGGATGATTTAAAAACCTGAGGCACAAAAAAGGTGAGTTTTTCCTATCAATCTTGCACCAATATTAGCTTTGGCAGCATCCATCTCACTTAGGTGTTGGTCAAAAGAGATTACCGACAAGTGTATAGATAATTCTCTTACCCGATCTTGCCAAGTTCAATAATATAAAACACAGTTTCTTTTTATTCTGGTATCTTAAGAGGCAACCTTGATATCATTGGTAACCTTCAGTATAATGTCAATAATGAGAAACACCTCTCTAAAGAAAAAAAAACAAAAATAATATATAATTAAAAAGGAAAACATGTTAACAAGGACAATGCATGAGGTTGTCCAAAGTTTTATAGGACAAATTTAAAATGTGCCTAATGCACTATTGTTGGACCAGAAGGAAGAATGATTTTTTTATTGATGATTATTTTACTGGTTAACATAGATAATGTTTTCCTCCCGCCTACTTTCTCTTTAAAATAGTTTAACCTGCCCTGCAAGTCTCATTCATATGTTGCTGTAACAGTTATTGCTTATGTTTATTTATATTGTTCTTTACTATAACTAAGATCATTCCTTACAGTTAATGAGCAAAATTATTCGGCAGGCATGAATTCGAGATGAATTTCCACGTTTTGCCATTGGCGGACTTATTCGCAAAAATTTGCCATGCCAGTTAACACAACCAGCTGTGGAAACCCTGATGCTATTGCAGGTCCTGGGGGATGGGGGTAGTTTCAGGATTCCGCAGTTTCAATAGCTGCACTTTGCACCATTCATGGCAGGGTGGAAACACTTTACATGTTGAATAGAAGTATTTTGGAGGAAAGTACCGTAATAAATTGCAGAAACATGTGTAAAATTTTAATATTCACAAAGGATTCCCGATGGTTGAAGGCTACAATTTAACTGGGTAATTTCCCTTCTCTCCTTTACACTATGGGGCCCCTTCATAAAAGCACAATTTGTTTTTTTCAGAATTTTTTCATTCATTAACTTCCATTGAAAAAGTCGTTTTTTTCACAAAGACTACGACCAAGCTTTGGTATCTTGACTATCTTTTGGCCAGGTTGGATCTGTAGAGTGCCATTGAGTCCTATGAAAGGCTTCCAAAATCATACATTTAAGTTTCAAAGGTTTTTGCGCCATCTACCATTGTTCGGATCCGAAAATTTAGTGACTTTCTGATAACAAATACAATATTTTCGTACGACCAAGAAAATTTTCGCACATCAGAAATTACCGTGGTTACTCTGAATTATTTCCAATCCACAAAATTTGTGCTTTCATGAATGGGCCCCTAGGTATACACAGAGCACAGGAGGGGAGGAACAGAGGGTTCAAGATGGTGAGTGGGATAACAACAGATAGCAGCTGAATACCACTTGTAACTGTAGCCCTCTTAGGCAGTGTGGCAGCAGTGTGAAGGAAGGGCCCAATACAAGCATGGCTGCAGTGCTTACTGCTAGTAATTTAGGGCAGCATGGTACAGAGGGAATAGAAAGCAGATTATCAACAGGATGGGTCTGAACCAATAAGCAGTAACACAAGCACGGTACCAGGGAAACACAATCAGGATTTGTCTAATAACATGTAGTTTATACACTAGTAGAAACTAGTGATGTGGAGATTTTGTCCGCCAGTTGGGTTGGCGAACAAAATTCAGTTGGGTCTAATTTAGTTGGGTCTAATGATGAGCGAATTTGTCCCATTGAAAAATTTGCAACAACTGGAAATATGCAAAATGGTAAAAATTCTGCGAAACAAGTTTGTCGCGCGACTTTTTTGTCGCGCACATATTTTTTTGTCGCTTGTGTATTTTTTTCATGCCCCCACACCTATTTTGATGTGGCCAGGCCCATTTTGACATGACTGTGCCTATTTTGATGTGACTGCACCCAATTTGATGCAACTCATCACTTGTTGGGTCCAAAAAAAATCTGGTAATCCGGATTTGTGCCAGCTGAAATGTTCAAGATGTTTGCATTTGACTCCCTAAGATGAAGGTCTGGGGCTTGAGCACCTGAACCCACCAAAACAAGGGGAAAGCTTCCACCTGTTGTCGTCACAAAACTGTTTTTGTTTATTTTTGGATCTTATCAGATGATACAGAGTCAACCACTTCAAGCATGGCACTGCCAATACACTGAAACATAAGGTAGGGCATTTTATATAGGGGCTGATTTACTAAGACACGAATTTGAATCCGAATTGGAAAAATTCTGATTGGAAAACGAACATTTTGCGACTTTTTCGTATTTTTTGCGATTTTTTCGGCGCCTTTACGACTTTTCGGAAATTGTGGCGACTTTTTCGTTACCAATACGATTTTCGCGAAAAAACGCGAGTTTTTCGTAGCCATTACGATTCGTTCGTATCTTGTCGCTCGTAAGCGGCGGGCGAAACTTTCAGACTTTGCATGATTTTGGAAGCCTCCCATAGGACTCAACGGCACCCTGCAGCTCCAACCTGGCCCAAGAAAAGTCACCATACTGAAGCTTGAATGAATCCAAATGCTACGAAAAAATCGCAACATTTTGCGCAACTTTCGGAATGGCTACGAAAAAGGCGCGACTTTTCACGCAAGTTTTAACGCTACGAAAAAATCGCCAGATTTTGCGCAACATTCGGAATGGCAACGAAAAAGTCGCGAAAATTTTCCGAAAAATCGCCAAATACCGATCATTACGAAAAAAACGCAATCGGACGCATTCGGCCCGTTCGTGAGTAAGTAAATGGGCCCCATAGTGTAGTGGGTACCCAACAAGCCTTATTTACAATGTGTATTTAATTATAAAACACAGCACATTGATCTGTTTCTGCCCCATGGATTCAGTACTGCCTGCATTTGGTCTTGCTTTATTTATGAGGTGATGTAAGGATCCCCCAACTTGAAAGTAATTATTTATCCAGTGAAAGGTGAACAGTGCAGCAAGGCCCAGAGGGGAGGTGCTTCTTGAATGAGAAATAAGTGCTCTAGCACTTGCATCAAGTGAACTTACATGTTTTGGGTCAAAGCCCTTTATTAACTGTGATAAATGGCTTTGACTCAAAACATATTGTTTACCCACAAGCCTATTAAAGGTCACTGGCAGTATTACTGCAGAGCTTGTCTTCCATAAACAATTGAAACAATTTTCTAACTCTATTATGAGCCTGGTAGCGGTGTTGCAAAGATCTTCCCTGAGGCTAAAGCAGGTGGATCCTCGTATGTTTCACGCTTCTTGTTCAAAAGGTAAACTAAAGCACATCACATTTTGTAACTGCGATCTAAAATATTTGCCCCGAAGGTAAATTTGCTCATTCACCTGTCCATTGTTCTCTGGTTATTTAAGTGTTGTCATTTAAATACCTTAAGAATCTGCCTCTGATTAATATCCACCAGTAGCGAAACCATTTATATTCCTATGGCCTAGTTCTGGATACTTCAGATTAGTTGTTCTTTTAGGGGCCTAAATGATTGAATTATATAAAATGTATCATATCATATTAAACATATTTATTATATAAATATTGCTATTTTATTGGTTTTACCTTTCTCTGCATTGCAGGCTGTGTATAAGCCAGTGCACTACTTCCTACTTGTTTTCAGGACCTCATTATAAACCAAGGAGACAAGAAGGTTTGCAGATGGGTGATTATTGGTAGAAAAGTGATTTTTAGAGTGGGGTAGAATAGGGCCCCCTTAAACATAATATTACATAGTCATTTGTAAGGAGTAGGATAAATTCTATTATATAAACTTTGTTATTTGTTAGTGGGGCCACCAGGCAGGGCCGGAACCAGGGGTAGGCAGAAGAGGCGGCTGCCTTGAGCGTATCAATTGGGGGGCGCCAGGAAGGAGCCTACCCCTGCCTACCCCTAGTGCTACTTTGTCATTGCCCCTGCCATTTGTCATTATATGCATGACCCCAGGGAAAACTGATGTATGTATCATACATGTGTCTCCTCCGTGACAGGCACGTTATACAGTAGGTGTTGGCTTTCTTTGTATTGAAGCCTACTTATTTCAGTCTGTGTTTCAGGTTCTGCCGATTGCTCCCAGCTGCTCTGTAGTAACAGGTGCAGCCCATTCCCAAAGACTTTGAGCAGATACTGCTTATATATACTCTAACCTTGCATAGCAACCTGGCCATTTCTTACGTCTGCTGGTCCCTTTTCCTATGGTAGCTAACAATCCTAGTATTGGCCCATGTCTGTCTTGTCTGCCTGAACTCTGCCAACCTTAAACCCTTGTACTGTATTAACTTCTTGTGCTAAACCTTGGGCTTCTCCTAACCTGTTATTAACCTATTATTAAATCTGCGACAGTGCCTACCTTCTGCCTTGCCTTGAAAGCCCTGTCTGTGCATCAAAAAGTTTCCCAACTAACTTAGCCCTGAGACCCTGTTGGGTCCCCTGATGGACATTTACAGTAAGAATTAGTCATTGCGTAGTGATGGGTGAAATGTTTCGCCAGGCATGGATTCGCGACGAATTTCCGCGTTTCGCCTTTGGCGGATTGTTTCGCGAAATGGATGAAAAAATTTGGCGCGGAAAAATTCGCTGCACATCCCAAAATTGTCAGCGCGACAAAATAATAGCCGCAGGTGACGAAACAATAGCCGCGGGCGACGAAACAATAGCCGCGCAACAAAAGAATAGTCATGGGCGACATTTTTTTTTTGTTGCACGACATTTTCGCCGTTTCGCGAATTTTTCGCCATTTCGCGGATCTTTTGAAAGATTCACAAATTTTTCGGCGAAGCGAAACGGAACAGATTCGCTCATCATTAGTCATTGGTTAATTTTATAGTATGACTCTATAGCCTGACTGTAGTCTAACATTTATGGTGATGATTAAAAAAATTATGAATACACAGCAGTTCTTCTTCCATGTTAATGGTTGGACTATATGCTTCTCTAAGTATTTTCCACTCATAAACCCTATTTTCATGGGAAATTGCATAGAGTATAATCTGTCTATAAGATGTCCAGATCCTCTACTGATTAAAAATATAATGATGTTTTATTATTTTTTTCTTTAGTCCCTAGAATAATCATTTGCAATGAGGGATTTTGTCTTGATGAAGCTCCTTTAATCAGATTGGCATTGAATTCCTTGAAGTAGTATCCTTATAGAGTTCCTATGAGCAGAGGTTGTCTTCTTATCTATTATAAATATTTTTTATCCCCTTTAATACATGCATATATTTCAGTACACATATGGAACCTGTTATCCAGAATGCTTGGGGCCTGGGGTTTTCCGGATAAGGGATCTATCTGTAATTTGGATCTCCACAATTTAAGTCTGCTAAAAATGATTTAAATACTTGTTTTGCCTCAAATAAGGATTAATTATATCTTAGTTGGGATCAAGTACAGGTATAGGACCCATTATCCAGAATGCTCGGCACCAAGGTCATTCCGGATAAGGGGTCTTTCCGTAATTTGGATCTCCATACCTTAAGTCTACTAAAAAATTAATAAAAAAATAATTAAACCAAATAGGATTGTATTGCATCTAATAAGGATTATTTATATCTTAGTTGGGGTAAATTACAAGGTACTGTTTTATTATTACAGAGAAAAAGGAAATCAGTTTTAAAATTCTGAATTATTTTATTAAAATGGAGTCTATGGGAGACGGGCTTTCCGTAATTCGGAGCTTTCTGGATAACGGGTTTCCGGATAAGGGATCCCATACCTGTACAAGGGACTGTTTTATTATTACAGAGAAAAAGGAAATTATTTTTAAAAATTAGAATTATTTGCTTATAATGGAGTCTATGGGAGATGGCCTTTCCGTAATTCTGAGCTTTTTGGATTTGGTTTCCAGATAAACATTTGTTTATGGTATATCTCCCTAAAGACCATAATAAAACTTTTGTTCCATAGCTTGATCTTTGCCATAACTGGATATGAGTCCATCAGAGACTACATTTTGCAGATCGCCACAATCTTAAAATCCACTCAACTAATAAATGGGCACTTTCTTCTGTAGGAGGGGGTCATTAACTGACCTACACTTGTAAACTGCTGCATTTGTTTTGAATCCAATGTAATCATATAAAGCATTTGAGAAATTGGTGCTAAGTGGTCTTTAATTGCTATCAAAAGAGTATTTCAGGTTGATTTGGGGAAGATGAGGGATGACGTGGGTTAATGTTAGAAGCTCAAGGTACCCTGACTGGTGAGATAAAAATACTGTTGACAATCAATAGAACAAGTTAAGTTAATAACCAACTCAATGTCCAGTGCCTATAATAGAGTTAAAATAATATTTTTCCCAGAAGTGATAACCATTACCCTTGTTAATCCCTTTAAACCTTTAGTTCACCTGGACAGTGCCCAAGGAACTATTTGATTTGGTGTTGTTGAAAAGGAAATGATGCTTTTAGCCCATGTTACTCATAATAAGGAAACACGTAAAGCTGGGAAGAGTAAACAACTCCTGAATACAAAAGCACTTGTGAAATCTGATTTCTGTGTCACTAGCAAGCATGCCCTCCTTCCCTGCCTTTGTTTGTTTGTGGTGTGCTGCTAAACCCAAATGTCTTCCTTGTGGAGGGTGTCGAAGAAAAAAAAAAGTGACTTTGTTCCAATTAATCAGCACAGGTATAGGACCCGTTATCCAGAATGCTCGGGACCAAGGGTATTCCAGATAAGGGCTCTTTCCATAATTTGGATCTCCATACCTTAAGTCTACTAAAGAATCAATAAAACATTAATTAAGTATTCCCTTTTTCTCTGTAATAATAAAACAGTACCATGTAATTGATCCCAATTAAGATATAAATAATCCTTATTGGATGTAAAATAATCACATAGGGTTGTGATTGTTTTACATTCAATAAGGATTATTTATATCTTAATTGTGATCAATTACATGGTACTGTTTTATTATTACAGAGAAAAAGGGAATCATTTAACCATTAAATAAACCCAATAGGGCTGTTCTGCCCCAATAAGGGGTAATTATATCTTAGTTGGGATCAAGTACAGGTACTGTTTTATTATTACAGAGAAAAGGGAATCATTTAACCATTAAATAAACCCAATAGGGCTGTTCTGCCCCAATAAGGGGTAATTATATCTTAGTTGGGATCAAGTACAGGTACTGTTTTATTATTACAGAGAAAAGGGAATCATTTAACCATTAAATAAACCCAATAGGGCTGTTCTGCCCCCAATAAGGGGTAATTATATCTTAGTCGGGATCAATTACATGATACTGTTTTATTATTACAGAGAAAAAGTGAATCCGTTTTAAAATTCTGAATTATTTGATTAAAATGGAGTCTATGGGAGACAGGCATTCCATAATTTGGAGCTTTCTGGATAACAGGTTTCTGGATAAGGGATCCCATACCTGTACTAAGGTTGTTCTTAAATTCAGACACATTTCACTGGTGTTTGTTGCTGTTATCTTCTCAGCCCTGATGCCCATAAGCCATACACTGTATAACTAGTAACTGATCAGATTATTAGCTTTATAAATAAATATTTTATATAAATATTTTAAATAAAAAGTGAAGAAAAGCTTGGAAATCTGCCATTGAGTAAATGTAAACATTGTCTTTCTTCTGTCCATGGATGAAGGTAAATTGGGCATTGCTACCAGTGATGAGCGAATCTGTTTCGCTTTGCTGAAAAATTCGCAAATCTTTCAAAAGATCTGTGAAACGGCAAAAAATTAGCGAAACGGCGAAAATGTTGTGCGGCAAAAAAAATTGTCAATTTATCTTCTATAATGCATGTTCTGGAACATTCAAGGTTTGCATGGTCATGGCAATAATCTCAGTCTGGAATGTTTGACATTACATGTGATGAGACGACATGTGAAGAGTTGAGATAATATGGGGTGATGATGAGTAACTCAGCATATATACTGCAAAACAAATCACTCTCTATATTTCTAGATGCTTCTACAGGTATGGGACCTATTATCCAGAATGCTTAGGAGGTTTTCTGGATAAGGGATCTTTCTGTAATTTGGATCTCCATAACTTAAGTCTGCTAAAAATCATTTAAATATTGAACAAACCCAATAGGCTTGTTTTGGCTCCAATAAGGATTAATTATATCTTAGTTGGGATCAAGTACAAGGTACTGTTTTATTATTACAGGGAAAAGGGAAATCATTTTTAAAAATTAGAATTATTTGCTTATAATGGAGTCTATGGGAGATAGCCTTTCCGTAATTCTGAACTTTCTGGATAACGGGTTTCCGGGTAAGGGATCCCATACCTGTACTTGTAAACAACCTTCAGCTACAAACAAGCTTGGCCAAAGTTTAGCGAAGCTGGGCCTATAACATGAGGCCTCTGTTAAAGCTTCTCAAATATATTGAAATAAAACTTCAAAATAATCAAATGTAGACTTATCCTCACGTATCTAATTTAACAAGTTACTGTAAACTTTAGTAGTCATGAAAATATGGAGATAAAGCAAGCAATGCTAGTTAGCAGCAAGATGAGCCAGCAAGGTATTGTCCTGTATTAAAAGGGGTAACATCCATGATAAATAATGTGCGCAGATGGGTTCACACCAATTATCACAGAGGCAATTATTTATTAATCAAAATGTGCTCCTTGCGCTTGTATAGTTTCACAAGCTCTGTCTTCCAGTTATAAACTGCACCTTTTGACAGGAACCCCTTGCGACCACAATGCTGTTAAAATGAGGCATTATAGGTAAAAAAAAGCATGCAATTGCACTAGAAACTGCACTTTACATAGGGAAATGAGTCCTTCAATGTGATCCAGCAAGTAAATGGTTAACTATCTGTCTTATGAGCCATTGATGACCAGGTTATTGCAAAGCCACAAGAGAGAGAATCCTAATTAACCCTTGTTCTACCAGGAGTTGCAGGCATTTGTCACTTTCCCAGTGTGAGTAGGGTAAGTAGGGTATATTTTTATTGATACTATGCAGCTTCTATACACACTGCACAGCAGAACACTACATTGTAGAACAAGCATGGTCGGTACAATAATAAATACAAAAAATCAAACTGCAGTTACATTCGAAATTAAGTTTTACAGAGACAATAGGATGTCCCTGCCCCATAGAGCTTACACTCTAAGTGGGTAGGACCAAAATAGACCAAAAAGAGTGCTGCAGTTTGTTTACACAATTAGTTTTTCTCTTTACATCAATTATTACTACTCCCCTAAATTTTCTAAGTGAAGAGTTGACTTAATCTTCTTTTTTGAGAAGCCTTATGAACTGAAGCTGTAAAGAGCCTGATAATGCAAATCACTTAAAGACTCAAAAACTTAAAATATAAAAGGGGTCACTGTTGGTCCTGGGGGAATCCTGGCGCCCCCTGCGTGCTGCACTCTGCAATGAGTGGTGGATAAAAGTCTTAAAATTAATACATAGGGCAGTATCCTTACTGTGTGCCTTAGGGCTGCCACTCTGCATGACATACAAGGTAGAAGTGGGCACTGGGTGGAAAGGGGGGATGCCTACTGCCTCCCTGTAAGGAGCATCTCATGGCACTCCTCTCCACTTCAGCACCACATCCAAAATGGCGGTACTAATGCCAATCACGTGGGGCATGGTGTTGGAGCAGTGATATCATCACCTAGGCATGTGATGTCATTGTGTTGCCCTTGCCTTGAGAATTCAAAAGACATAGGGGTTGATTCACTAAAGGTCGATAAAACGAGTCTTATTTATAGCAGGCGTCAAAATTTTTATTGCCTCTTATTTTTTGCGACTTAATGCTCGATTCACTAAAAGGATAGGCGTCATAATTAAGAAGCGATGTTCTTTACGTTATTTAACTTGCGATGAGCGTTTTTCTTGCATTAATTCCCGCCACGTGCGTTATTTTGCACTGCGCGCAATCTATTTTGCTGCATGCTATATTAGCGCACGATATTACGCATATAACCATTACTTTCGGCAAACTACTGTACTGAAAATGACCATTTCCCTGCAAACTGGAGGCTGCGTCACTCTGGGGCCAACACATACTTGAAAAAATCCCAAGTCCATATTGTGTTGCCAAAAGCTCATGAACTGTACTTTTCTATAATTACCGCCTGCCCCAAGTACGTGTTATTGCATAGTTTCAATACCCAAATATAGATCTTGCTCTGTGAGTTCCGGGAAGTACCTAAATTACTATTTTGACTTTGATCTTCTGGTTTCTGTCTCCCTGCTTCAAATTGGTTCACGTTGATTTGCCTGAATATGACTTTGAGCTTTCCAAATGCTTTGGATACCACAAATTGGAACACAGCTTCCTCCTTATTCCTGACTTCAACCCCAGTAAGGACCAATGGGCCTTGACACTCCCCCATCAGCCCCTATTGAGTGCTGCCTAACACAAGCAGTGGGCTCAAACCAAAGCGCATTCCGCACATCCCTGAACTAAGTGCAAATGTCTGCAGTTATTTGTATAATGCCCCACGCATGTTCTCATGGCAGATTGTGGCCTTTTTTGCACTTTGCACATAGCGGGTGATATTATCAATGACCCCTAATGTAAATTAACCCTACTGCCAAGTATTCCGAGCAGCTTTATAATTAGTAATTGCATTACTGTACAGAAGATTGTGAAATAACAATTTGTGTATGTTGAAAACAAGGAAACAGAAACAAAATGCAAATATCTTTTGATTTGCTTCTGTTTGAAGAGGGGTTGTCTCATTTTTTTGTGTTAATAATTTGTTTTACATAGGAATGCTGCACATAAAAACACACTTATATTTAGAATAACTGGTAATACAGTCATGTTTAAAGTGAAATAATAAAAGGCTCAGTAAAACAGATGCTAAAGGGACGTATTTAAAATGCTTTATTGCATTCTACAAAGAATAATGAGGTGGCAAGGGGATTAATAATGTACAGTTTGCTGCTGGTTGATTAAGAAAGTGATCTTCAGGCTGAATAAAGGAAATAATTTTTGGATTTTACCTAAAGGGTAAATATAAGATAATAAAGGTCTTATACAATAAAAATCTCTTTTATTGATGTTCATTTACATAACATTCCACATACGATTTCCTGTTGCTTATCATATTAAATGACAGTTATTATTTTAATTTTCCCACACAATATTCGTTCGTCTAATAAGAATTGTAATTTTAGTACATTAACTAGGTAAGTAACTAAAAGTACCATAAAGTGCTTTCTTTGTTTAAGTTAGAACTTTCTTATTTACTGACACTGTACTGTATATAGAACTATAAAGATATAATATCATGGTCTGTTGTGCGAGTTTAAAGGAGAAGGAAAGTCAAAATCTATTAACCACACTATTAAATAGTACTACTATTGCTGTGTAAAAACGCTATATTCCTTGATTTACAGAGATACACTGCTAAATTCTACATACTTGTTTAAGTGAACGGCGCTGCCATCTTTACTCCCCCCCCTTCCCCCCCTGCGTCCTTCTGTGTCAACCCCCCAGCAGGCTTCTACCTTCACAGTGCCTCTCTCCTAACTGGAGCTGTGTTGTGTCCAGCAGCAGCCCCCCTTCCCGCCACCGCCTACCTTCACAAAGCCTCTCTCCTGTGTTGTGTCCAGCAGCACCCGACCCCAACGCCCCGCCCCCCCCGCCGCGGCAGCTACATTCACAGTGCCTCTCTCCTGTGTTGTGTCCAGCAGCACCCGACCCCTAACCCCCCGCCGCCATTTTCTACCTTGACAGGAGCTGCCTTTCTCCTGTTCGCAGCCGCCGTCGCCTTTAACCTTCAGAGTGCCTCTCTCCTCCATTGCCACACGTTCTGCTTGCGTTCCCCCTTGCCTGTGTCTCATGCTGACGCTGCTAGGGGGAGCCTCCTGTTTCTGCGCATGCGCCACCTACAGTTCTAAGTCGCTGAGTCTGGGGAGGAGCTATGCATTATGGGAATCTTCTCTACCCAGCTCAGCATTTTTCCTTACTGTTTGGCTTCTGATCCTCTGAATGGGAGAAATATGGGGAGATTTAAGGGCACTATTGAGATAACTGAAGGTATGCCTGCAGCTTGAGATTAACTCTTTACTAGCCTTTCCTTCTCCTTTAAGTAGGAGACCCATGGTTGCAACGTTGCTATAAATTTTTGCTTTGTTAGAGACAAGTAAGACGCAATCTCCTCCATTGGGTATATTTCATTCACACTTGCTATCCACTCCTCTATTGTGGGGGTGTTAATATCCCTCCATTTCCTTAGAATTAGAATTTTTGCTGCTAGTATCAATTGTATAAGGAGGTTTCTTTTAAATCCTTTCTCAGGCTTATCCGTATGAAATAACAAAATTAGTTGTGGATTAAAATATATTTGGCAACCAAGGATCTCCTTACTTATTTTTTCTACCTGTTGCCAAAAGAGTTTTACGGCATGTAAACCATATATGGGACAATGTCCCTTTGTCACTGTTTCACCTCCAGGATATATCATCAGACATTAAATGCATCTTATATAATTGTGTTGGTGTTTTATATCTATATGATAAAATCTTTTATGAATTTTCCTGAAATGTGTTGCTTATGGAGCATTTTGCTACTAATCTAAAAGATTATTCTCATTCTTGCTCTTCCGCTTGATCTGTAGTTCCTGCATCCAAGTGCGCATAAAACAAGGTAAGTTAACATACTTTTTCTGTATAATTATTTCAAACAAATAGTTTTGGAGGGCACACCACAATTGCTAAAGCAGAAATAGCTGGCTTTGAAACAAATACAGCAAAAAAAGAGAAAAAAAAATGGTGCAAATGAGAATCTGTTCCCCAAGCCCACATAGGGGAAACAGAATATTAATACAAATCAATCAATTACTCAATGCACACCTACACAACCACAAGAAGGCAGCAAATGATATGTTTAACATATAATGCCCTTTATATGGTAAATATTCACAAAACAGTAAATACAATTACAATGCATTTTATACATACCACCAGAAAAATATAATAAAACAGAAAAAGCACACGTGTGGATTGAGAAAAACCCCAACGTTTCGGAACACAGTCCTTTATCAAGGACTTTGTGAATCCTCTTGACAAAGGACTGTTTCTGAAACGTTGGAGTCGGTTGGGATAGACACTCCCATTTAATTAATTTTCTCTTTTTGCCATTGGAATTTAAAGTTGGCTTTTAATTGGTTTTCCATTTTCTCTGGCAGGAAGACTAGAAAGAGTTTCCAATATTGTCATATTGGTTTTATAGTTTGACAGTTCCCCATATTCCTTAAGTTCCCTTAGTACAATCTGTAATGGTGTATGTGGTTTGGTCAAGAACAGTAATAAATCATCAGCAAATGCTGCAGCTTTATATTCCTTTGTCTGAACAGTGAGACCTGCTATATCCAGGTTTTGTCTCAGTGCGATTAACAAATTATCCATACATAAAACATATAACAATGGTTAAAGTGGACACCCTTGCCTAGTACCATTTCTAATTTTGAATATATCAGAAAATATATTCACTTTAATATATATTTACTTTCATTTTGGCCATTGGTATGGTATATAAAGCCATTATTTTATTTACATAAGTTTGTCCCATTCCTGACTTCTCCAATACTTTCTTAAGAAAAGTCCAGTGTACTCTATCAAACACCTTCTTTGCATCTGTTGAAAGAAGCAGAGAAGGTGTCCAAGATGGCTTGCCGAGGTCATCACATTTAGAATATTAATTGTATTTTCTTTACCTTCTCTACCTTTTACAAATCCTTCTTGATCTCTATGTATCCAACTTGGTAGGATAGGATTTAGTCTGGTGGCCAAAATGTTTCTATAAAGTTTCAAGTCAATGTTTAATAAAGATATAGGTCTGTAACTGCTGCAATAAGCTAGGCCCTTTCCTGATTTAGGTATGACTGAAATATGTGCGAGTAAAAATTTTTCATTTGAAGGACATGAGGGGCTTATCGCATTGTAACAGGGGGCTAAGTGCATTGAAAAAAACTTGTAGAATTACCCTGTGTAGCTGTCTGGGCCTGGGGCTTTATGTAATTTTCAATTTTTAATAGCTGCTAAGACTTCCTGGAGTTGGAAGGGGGAGTCCAATTTTTTAAAGACTGACTTGTCTATTAACTGTAGTGAGTTTTTACCTATGGTACATGGTGTATGATATAAAAGACCTTTAATGAATTTGTATCGACCATTTGGGTCACAGAGAGTTTCTTCTAGTTTGAAGTCTAAATTTTTACGTAACGCTATTGCTACACCCTTGGTTTTTTGCTCTGGGTTGTTACTACAATACCATTGGGAATAAGTGCCCAGTTTATGTAGTGGTTGTGGGTTTCCCTTAAAATGGGTCTCTTGGAGTAGGACTATATCTCCTCTATTTTCCTCATTATGTTAACTATGTGTTTTCTCTTTTCAGGGACATTTAAACCATTTACATTAAGAGAGAACATCTTTAGTTTACTACCCATCTTTGTTATTTGGTAGGTATAAACATTCAATTTTGTTTCTCGCACAGCAGACTACTGACAGTGTCGTTTGGTATAAGCAAAAGAAAAGAAAGCATTTATTATAGTCAAACTTAACATTAACAAAACTTTTAACAATGAACCTATTAAGTAACTTTCATCAGTAGTAGATAATCATTTGCAAACATATTCTGTAATGGGCATATTGCCCTAAGGCAAATTTTTGTGGACAAATTATTTGTCATGCTCATGTGTGTGGGTGAGGGGGGGGATTGGTGTGCTTTACCAGATTTCCGCTCCAGCTCCTGAAAATATTGTCAGCAATTCTCTGTTGCGTTTGGTGAAGATATTTTCTATATGTATCAAAAATTATGGGGTGCTCTCACATGAGCCATTATCATTGGGTTGCCCCTGGGGGGTTTATGCGGTGTTTGTTTCATCCTCCTCTGTTTCATTTTGGGGGCGTTGAGGCTTCATCCCACGGTTCCTTATAAAGAAGTGGCGTTAGTTTGGGTAGTTGAACAAATTTAGCCCATTCTGCGAGGTCTACTTTCTGTGTGTTGCAGGCCTGTAAAAACTTCTGGATGTTGTCTGGTGAAGTCATTGTTTTTCTTTCTATTGTAGCTTTTATAAAGAACAGGTAGCCCCATCGGAACAGGATTTGTTTGTCTTTAAGTATATCTGTTAGTGGTTAAAGTAATCCCCTCTGTTGGAGAGTGTACCAGGGGCGATCCTGTAAAACGGTAATCTCTGTGTTTTCATGCTTGGGCTTTTGTCTCTTCTTTTTTAACAAAACTTAGCAGACAGCATATAACATCTCTTGGTTTTTCATTAGGTAGGCCCCTTGGTCTCAGTGCCCTATGCACTCTTTCGATTTGTATTTCACTTGTATGAGGTTGGTCCAGTATAAAGTTGAATATAGTTTGCATTGTTTGTTTCAGGATTGACTATTTGTTTCTGGTAGGTCTCTTATCCTGAGGTTTCACTGTCTGCCCTGGTTATCGAGGCCTTCAACTCTACAGGTAAGTAATTGAATTGCTCTGCCTTGCGTTTCTGTGATCGCCAGCAGTGATTCTAATGTAGTCTCCACAGATTAAGACCTATTTTCAATGTTCACTGTTCTAGAACGCAATGGTGCAATCTCGGCCTTTAGGTCAGCTACTGCCTCTTTTAACGTTGCTTTAATCTGTGCCGCTAAATCTAGGAAGTCTTGCTTTGTTGGTAGTGTTTTAAGATAAGTAAGAGTACCTTGGTCTGTATTTATAGATTCTTTGTCTGCGTCTGTTCCCACTGGCCTACCCGCCTCAGAAACAGCCTCATGCACACTGTCCTGCTCCGCTGTCATCAGAAATTTCTTTAGGAACTTTTGCGACTCGGTAAGTTTGGTTCCTCCCTCTGGGGGTCCCTGTTTTTACCGTGTTTCAAATAGATTTCTCCATTTTTGCTCGGAGCTTTGCCAGACAGCCAGAGCTTTTTGTCCATCTTGGCAGGCAGTTGGCCATGCCATCCCCCTATGGTGGCATTGTGATGCAAAAATTTTGTGAGCTCTTAGGTGTCAAAAGGGAAAATTATGGAAAATGCAGTGTTTTTTGCGCCTCAAATCCAGCTTGAGTTAGCAAAGTAACACAATGTTTCCTGCTTATTTGCTCTAGCCCAAAGCAATAATAGATCAGGGCTTGAGTATTTCCTGTATCTGAGTATGCCCAAGTTGGTTGATTTACAAACCTTACTCAATGAATAGAGATTGTTTTGCACAGTGCTAACTTTATTGTAAGGCATAGAATTAAAGAAGAAGGAAAGGTAAAAACTAAGTAAGCTTTATCAGAAAGTTATATGTAAATACAGCCATAAGCACTCACAGAAACGCTGCTCTGAGTCCTCTATCAAAAGAAACACAGGATTTCTTGTCTCTTTTATGTAAACATGTTGTTCCAGTGTCTGACTTCCTGTCTCAGACAAATCCTTAATTCCCATGGCCAGAGTCTGCCCAGCTCTCTCCCATCTCCTGCTCCCCCCTCCCATAAGAATGTGTGATCTGTGCAATAATGGCTAGACTGCAAACAGGAAGCTATTTAAAATGGCAGCTGCATAAAGCAAATGGAGAAAGCTTCTAGGGCTCTTTACGGCAATGCTTTCTGCAGAATAAATATAGTGTTCTAGGTGGCACTAATGTGGTGAATCTATTGGCACTAAAATGTAAAAATGACTTTCCTTCTCCTTTAAGACAAAGGGTTCACTACAGTTGTCAAGAAAGTGGCACTGTGGATAAACCCCCATGCACTTGGCTTTATTTCAGTTCAGCACAAAAGAAATGATCTGATATCTTATAAACACATGTTTAGCCATAATCGCTATACAATGGCAGGGCTTGCTATGAGCAATAATAAAAGTAGGAGCTGCACAAACCAATTATCATTGCGGGTGCTTAACCCATTTATTAAGCCATAACCAATTCAACGTTTCAGGGGGGGGGGTTTGAAGTGTCCACCTTCCTTCGTCAAGAGCTCTTGTTATGAGTTTATAAGTCTCATGCAGTTCTAAAAATAGAAGGGAATAATGTGGCCAAGGTAATCCTGGTACACCATATTGTTTTACATAAAGCTTTGTGATCTTTTTTATTTTCTCTTTCTTACACTTAGATGGGGATGGTGAATTTTGTAATTCATTTTAGGAAGCATGCTCAGTAGAGGCTGAACCCAAAATCCCATTGCAATAAAAGAAGAGATTTGAAGTCAATAGTAAATAATAGGGTAATAATAAGGAAACTAGTGACAACTACCAAGAATTTCTTATAATCTGCTCTGAGGGTCATAGTCTGCCAGCATAGGTAATTTTGAAGTGAAGTAAAAATGGCTGCTGAACTGGTCTTAAGAAACTGGTATACTCCCAAATGAGGGACAAACCTGACCCAGCTAATAAAACCAGGTTTAAAGTCCCAGAGTAGAGTCTGTTGGGCTGTGTTGTTGGCATCCTGCTTTTCTCCAAAAATGCCACACTCACACGGTAACTCAAACACAAGCTACAGATACTGTAAGTTTCTCAACTGAATTCCTCCATGTGACAATTGTCTTGGACCAGAGATAGTTAAAAAGATCCCCAGCACACCAGATGCACAGCCTGAGGAAACTGCACCCCCTGGTATTCAATGTATTGAAAAATAAAAGCCCACACAACAGGTCTTTGTTCAGGAGGATTAACACGTTTATTTCAAAACTGTGACATTTCGGGGACACGCCTGAGTGTCACGGTTTTGAAATAAACACGCAGGGTTAATCCCGCTGCATAAAGACCTATTGTACTGGCTTTTTTTACTTCAGTACCTTGGACCAGAGATGCCAGTCCCTTAGGTCCCGGATTGCCATCCCACAGGCAAAAATGTAAATCGCCGGTGGGATGGCATACGCGGCGGCGCGACTTCAGTGAAGTTGCCCAAGTTGCATCGAGAGGAAACTTGCGCGATTTCAGCAAAATCGCGCCGCCACGTATGCCATCCCACCGGCGATTTACATTTTTGCCTGTGGGATGGCAATCCGGGGAGATTAGTCGCCCGCGAACAGGGAGTTTTGTCGCGGGCGACTAATCTCCCCGTGTGCCAGAGCCCTTAGATGTTGGAAGCTACACTTTAGCCAATCATTCATGCCTAAGGATGCAATAATTTAGAGCACTTGCAGGAAAATAACTTGGAATCCATGCTTTATCAATACAGGTATGGGATTTCTTATCTGGAAAACCCATTATCCAGAAAGCTTTGAATTAGTGAAAGCCCCATAGACTCCAATTTAATCAAATAATTCAGAATTTTGAAACTGATTTCCTTTTTCTCTGTAGTAATAAAACAGTACCTGTACTTGATCCCAACTAAGATATAATTACCCCTTATTGGGGCAGAACAGCCCTATTGGGTTTATTTCATGGTTAAATGATTCCCTTTTCTCTGTAATAATAAAACAGTACCTGTACTTGATCCCAACTAAGATATAATTACCTCTTATTGGGGGCAGAACAGCCCTATTGGGTTTATTTAATGGTTAAATGATTCCCTTTTCTCTGTAATAATAAAACAGTACCTATACTTGATCCCAACTAAGATATAATTACCCCTTATTGGGGCAGAACAGCCCTATTGGGTTTGTTTAATGGTTAAATGATTCCCTTTTCTCTGTAATAATAAAACAGTACCTATACTTGATCCCAACTAAGATATAATTACCCCTTATTGGGGGCAGAACAGTCTTATTGGGTTTATTTAATGGTTAAATGATTCCCTTTTCTCTATAATAATAAAACAGTACCCTTTAATTGATCCCAACTAAGATATAAATAATCCTTATTGCATGCAAAACAATTCTATTGGGTTTAATTCATGTTTTATTGATTTTTTTAGCAGACTTAAGGCATGAAGATCCAAATTACAGAAAGACCCCTTATCTGGAATACCCTTGGTCCCGAGCATTCTGGATAACGGGTTCTATACCTGTATACAAATTTTGAAGTGGGAAAAAATGAACAAATATAATTGCTACCGAGGCCGTTAGTTGGTTAGTAACAGCCCATCGACAAATGCTCATACAGATACCCAAATTATAATCTCACAGTTTGGGTGTGAGAATTGTCGAAGGCAAACTTCTGGCTTTAATACCAAAAAAACCCTATCATTTAAATGACTGTAAGCACAGGAGTCTGAATGTAAATGGGGATTGTATGTCCCTGCCCTCCTCTATACACAATAAATGTAATCCTTGTGTGGTTTAGGTGTGATACACCTAGCTTTTAGTTACACAGGGGGTCAGACTTTCTATGCTCCTTAGCTCTGCATATTTACTGAGGTGTGGGCACTTGACACAAGCGTAAGCCAATCTTTTTCCTGGAGTTACTCTTGTTCTACTGATATCTGGAAGCCATTTGCAGAAGCTCCTATTAACTGGGAATCTGGCATGTGTGTCATACATTAATTACATTAATAATCCATTCAATCAGTTATCATGTCCTCTTTGTACAGGTATGAGATCTGTTATCCAGAAAGTTCTATATTGCTGGGAAGGCCATCTCCCATAGACTCCATTCTAAGCATATAAATTGATCTTTTTTAAATCATTTTTTTTTCTCTGTGGTAATAAATAGGGATGTAGCGAACCTAAAAAAAAATGTCCGCGAACCCGTTCGCGAACTTTCGCCGGAAAGTGCGAACGTTCGCGAACTTTGCGAACCCCATAGACTTCAATGGGAAGGCGAACTTTAAAACCTAGAAAAGTCATCTCTGGCCAGAAAACTGATTTTAAAGTTGTTTAAAGGGTGCCACAACCTGGACAGTGGCATGCAGGAGGGGCATCAAGGGCAAAAATTTCTCTGAAAAATACGTTGTTGACACAGCGTTGCGTTTTGTGCTGTTAAGGGGAGAAAACACACTACATTCCTAAACTTATGTAATAAACTGCTTTAAAAAGTCCGGCATCTACATTCCAATCAAGTCGTGTAAAGGTTACGGCCGGTTCACACGCAAAGACAAAACGCCGCGTTTACTGCAACGAAAAAAAACGCAAAAAGCTTTAATGATACTGTCAAGTGTGCGAATATTAGTTTTTACTAGTTGCTTGTCACCTCCAGGACGTTCGTCCCGTCGGTGGGAATATTTCTGTAGTGGTGTGTTTAGCAGTCACCGTGCTTGTGCACACGTGCATGGTCAGGCAGAGGTAATTCAATGTACAGTGACGTGAACCAAAAAACACTGGTTCTGCAGTGTGGGCCCAGGTTTGTCCTACCTTTTCGATCACCTGTGGTGACCATAAAAGATACGATTTTGCCGCCGTTGCAGAATCCTGAAAAATCAGGAATGTGTACATTCCTAAAAAATTATGTTTTTTTTGTTGCAGCCACTGAAGCACAGAGGACAGAAAAAATATGTTAGATAGATGGTATCATAACCAATCCTGAGGCAGAACCTTTAAAAAATCGAAGATACCGTACCAAGCACAGAAGACAGAAAAAATATCTTAGATAGATGGTATCATAACCATGCCCCAGGCAAACCCTTTCAAAGAACTAAGATAGGGTGACAACAAGCACAGAAGACATTAAAAACATCAAAGCTAGATGGTATAATAACCATGCCCCAGCCAAACCCTTTCAAAGAACTCAGATAGGGTGACAAGCACAGAAGACATTAAAAACATCAAAGCTAGATGGTATAATAACCATGCCCCAGCCAAACCCTTTCAAAGAACTCAGATAGGGTGACAAGCACAGAAGACATTAAAAACATCAAAGCTAGATGGTATAATAACCATGCCCCAGCCAAACCCTTTCAAAGAACTCAGATAGGGTGACAAGCACAGAAGACATTAAACACATCAAAGCTAGATGGTATAATAACCATGCCCCAGCCAAACCCTTTCAAAGAACTCAGATAGGGTGACAACAAGCACAGAAGACATTAAAAACATCAAAGCTAGATGGTATCATAACCATGCCCCAGCCAAACCCTTTCAAAGAACTCAGATAGGGTGACAAGCACAGAAGACATTAAAAACATCAAAGCTAGATGGTATAATAACCATGCCCCAGCCAAACCCTTTCAAAGAACTCATATAGGGTGACAAGCACAGAAGACATTAAGCACATCAAAGCTAGATGGTATAATAACCATGCCCCAGCCAAACCCTTTCAAAGAACTCATATAGGGTGACAAGCACAGAAGACATTAAACACATCAAAGCTAGATGGTATAATAACCATGCCCCAGCCAAACCCTTTCAAAGAACTCAGATAGGGTGACAACAAGCACAGAAGACATTAAAAACATCAAAGCTAGATGGTATCATAACCATGCCCCAGCCAAACCCTTTCAAAGAACTCAGATAGGGTGACAAGCACAGAAGACATTAAACACATCAAAGCTAGATGGTATAATAACCATGCCCCAGCCAAACCCTTTCAAAGAACTCATATAGGGTGACAAGCACAGAAGACATTAAACACATCAAAGCTAGATGGTATAATAACCATGCCCCAGCCAAACCCTTTCAAAGAACTCAGATAGGGTGACAACAAGCACAGAAGACATTAAAAACATCAAAGCTAGATGGTATCATAACCATGCCCCAGCCAAACCCTTTCAAAGAACTCAGATAGGGTGACAAGCACAGAAGAGTAGAAGAGAGAAAAATTCAGGATTTACCTGTCCAAAAAGTTTGGCTTACAATTAAGCCAGTAGGATTTGCACCCTAGTTTGTACGGTGGTGGAGGAGGACGCTAAAGGACAGCTGTGTGTGGTGTCAAGCGGCGTGCAGAGAAGGACAGCTGCATGGGCAGTCAGAACAAGTCTTCCGGCGTGCAGTAACCCTCCGAGATCCATGCCTCATTCATTTTAATAAAGGTCAGGTAATCAACACTTTTGTGACCTAGGCGAGTTCTCTTCTCAGTTACAATCCCTCCTGCTGCACTAAAGGTCCTTTCTGAGAGGACACTTGAGGCAGGGCAAGACAACAGATTTATGGCAAATTGTGACAGCTCTGGCCACAGATCAAGCCTGCGCACCCAGTAGTCCAGGGGTTCATCGCTCCTCAGAGTGTAAATATCTGCAGTTAATGCCAGGTAGTCCGCTACCTGCCGGTCGAGGCGTTCTCTGAGGGTGGATCCAGAAGGGTCCTGGCGCTGCCTTGGACTGAAAAAACTTTGCATGTCTGACGTTACAGAGTGGCCAAAGTGCATTGTCCTTGCAGGTGTGCTCGTGGGAGGATTACCGGCACCTCTGCCCCTGGAATGTGGAGTGACATCACCCTTAAAAGAATTGTACAACATGTTTTGCAGGCTGGTTTGGAAATGCAGCATCCTTTCGGACTTGTGGTACGTTGGTAACATTTCTGCCACTTTATGCTTGTAACGAGGGTCTAGTAGCGTTGCCACCCAGTACAGGTCCTTCTCCTTAAGCCTCTTGATACGGGGGTCCTTCAACAGGCATGACAGCATGAAACACCCCATTCTCACAAGGTTGGATGCAGAGGTATCCATCTCCCCTTCCTCGTTATCAAGGACTACGTCCTCATCCACCACCGTCTCCTCCCCCAGCCACGTACAAGACCAGGGCTCCACAAAAGGTGACCACAAGCCCCCTGGGAAGCCTGCTCCTGTTGGTCTTCTGCCTCCACAAAGCCACCTTCCTCCTCTGACTCCGCTTCTGACACCTCTCCCTGCGTTGCAGCAGGTGCCTGGGAACGTTCTGGTGATTCCGCCCAGAAATCAGGCTCTTGGTCACGCTGGTCTACAGCGTCATCTGTCACTCGTCGCACGGCACGCTCAAGAAAAAAAGCAAAGGGTATTAGGTCGCTGATGGTGCCTTCAGTGCGACTAACCATATTTGTGACCTCGTCAAAAGGGCGCATCAGCCTGCAGGCGTCGCGCATAAGCACCCAGTAACGGGGGAAAAAAATCCCCAGCTCTGCAGATCCAGTCCTACCACCCAGTTCAAATAGGTATTCATTGATGGCTCTTTGTTGTTGCAGCAGACGTTCAAACATCATTAGCGTGGAATTCCAGCGAGTCTGGCTGTCGCAAATTAAACGCCTGACTGGCAAGTTGTGCCGCCGCTGAATGTCAGCAAGGCGTGCCATGGCTGTGTAGGAACGTCTGAAATGGCCAGACACCTTCCTGGACTGCCTGAGAATGTCCTGCAATCCTGGGTACTTCGAGACAAACCGTTGGACTATCAAATTTAAAACATGTGCCATGCAGGGCACATGTGTTAAATTGCCCAGTCTCAGTGCTGCCAACAGATTGCTTCCGTTGTCACACACCACTTTTCCAATTTTCAGTTGGTGTGGGGTCAGCCACCGATTGGCCTGTGAGTGCAGAGATGACAGGAGTACAGATCCGGTATGGTTTCTACTTTCCAGGCACGTCATGCCCAAGACAGCATGACAACGGCGTACCTGGCACGTCGAATAGCCTATGTGGAGCTGGGGGTGCACAGGTGTGGAGGAGGACACAGCAGCAGAGGAGGAAGAAGCCGAGGAAGAAGCCAAGTTAGAAGACGACTTAGAAGACGACTTAGAAGACGAGTTAGAGAGCAAAGGAGGAGTAGAGGTGGTGGCAGACCCGCATGCAACCCGTGGCGGTGACACCAATTCCACTGTTGTTGAACCACGCATTCCCTGCTTCCCAGCCATCACCAGGTTCACCCAGTGGGCAGTGTAGGTGACATACCTGCCCTGACCATGCTTGGAGGACCATGTGTCAGTAGTCATATGGACCTTTGCCCCAACACTAAATGACAGAGATGCGGTGATTTGGCTCTGCACATGCTGGTACAGGTGTGGTATTCCCTTCTGTGAAAAAAAATTGCGGCTGGGTACCTTCCACTGCGGTGTCCCATTTGCTACAAATTGGTGGAAAGCCTCAGAGTCCACCAGCTGGTATGGTAAAAGCTGGCGGGCTAAGAGTGCAGACAATCCAGCTGTCAGACGCCGGGCAAGGGGATGACTCGGAGGCATTGGTTTTTTACGCTCAAACATGGCCCTCACAGAAACTTGGCTGGGGGCAGATGAGCAGGAACTGGAAGGCGGAGTGGAGGGTGGTTGAGACGGGTCAAGGACAGCAGAGGTAGAGCAGTAAGATGCTGGAGCAGAAGGAGGGTGGCTTAGCATTTGGCTGCTGCCTTTGAGGTGTTGCTCCCATAGTGCTTTGTGTTTGGCGTTCATGTGCCTTCGCATAGCAGTTGTACCTAAGTGGGTGTTGGGCTTCCCAAGACTCAGTTTCTGACTGCACTCATTGCAAATTACAGCGCTTTTGTCAGAGGCACACACATTAAAAAAATGCCACACTGCTGAGCCTTTTGATGTGGGCTTTCTAGCAGTAACAGTAGAAGTTGGCGGGTGCGTTGGCTGGCTGACCACAGGTGCCGATTCATGTTGTTGCCCTACTGTTCCCTGGGAGCTGTCCCTGCTTCTTCTAAGTCTTAATCTCCTCCTGCCTCTCTGACTCTCCGCTCCTCAGTCCTCTCCCCACACAAATACAGAGCAGTAGAAAGTAGATTACTAGCCAGAAAAACTACTTAAACTCTGCCTCAAAATAAATACACAGCTCCTCAGTCCTCTCCCCACACAAATACAGAGCAGTAGAAAGTAGATTACTAGCCAGAAAAACTACTTAAACTCTCCCTCAAATCAATCACAGCTCTCTCCCTACACTATCTCTTCAAGCACACACAGGCAGAATGTAAAATGGCTGCTGGGCTTCGGTTTATATATGGAAGGGAGTGGTCCAAGGGGGGGGGGGTTGGCCCAGGAGGGAGAGCTGCCTGATTGGCTGCCATGTATCTGCTGGTTTGGGGTGAGAGGTCAAAATTTCGCGCCAGCTAAGGCGAACCCAAATGGCGAACATACGCCGAAAGTTCGCAAACTTCCGCATTCGCGAACACCCGATGTTCGCGCGAATTAGTTCGCCGGCGAACAGTTCGCTACATCCCTAGTAATAAAACAGTAACTTGGCTTTGATTTCAACTCAGATACAACTGATCCTTATTGGAGGCAAAACAATCCTATTAACTTTAATTATTAACCTTCAAATGATTTCTTAGAAGATTTAAAGGGAAACTATACTTGCACACAATGTAGGTCTCTATAAAAATATACAACATAAACAAGCTGATAGGTAAAACCCTGCTTCATCTAAATAAACCATTGTCGTAAATATATGACAGTAACTCCTATTCGCGTATAATGCTCCGAGCCTCCTCAGGCGAGTTTAGCGCAACAGTAGTGCAATTTTTGGCTACAATTTCTTTTGTAGGAAAACCCCATTGATATGGTTTGTTAACCTTCTGCATATTCTTTGCATTGGGCTAAAGTTGCAAATATGTTGGTCAGTTTGAATTGGTCTGGTAACTTTTTCACATTCCTGAATTCTCTAAGGGAAATCTTGCTATTACATCTCATGGTACCAGATTTGTGGTAGAACTCTTCAGATTAAAGTCTTAAGAAAGAAATCAGGTCTTGAACTTTAATGTCTTCAGAGATATCTCTGATGTGTATGTACATTCTAAACCTATACTTTATGGGGCAGATTTACTAATCCACGAACGGTCCGAAGGCGTCCGAATGTGTTTTTTTTCGTAATGATCGGTATTTTTTCGTATTGTCCGCGACTTTTTCGTCGCCGTCGCGACTTTATCGTATATTTTCCCCGACTTTTTCACCGTCGTGAAAAAATCTGATTGGTTTTTCCGCCGTCTACAATCACTCAATAGGAAAAAATCGCAATCGCAAAATACGATAAAGTCGCGACGGCGACAAAATTTTTGTTTCCAATCCGAATTTTTGCCATTCGGGATTCGAATTCGTGCTTTGGTAAATCTGCCCCTATGTCTGCAATGAAGACATTTCATCCTCGAGATTAATACATATATCTCTTCATCCCTGTTCTCCTTTCACCTAACCCCCTTATTTCTGACTTTATTTCTGACAGCGTTTGCTTAGATTCAGATTGAAGTGTAATGCACATAGGGGCTGATTCACAGGTCGATAACGCTTATGGCATAGTGTTTTGCATTAAAAAGCATGCGATAATTAAGTATCGATTCATCAAAGTAATTTAGCGTGCATTAATCCGCATACCGCGTTATTTCTAATGCATTGCGTTAATTAGCAAATAGAAATAATAATAAAACGCATGATTCACAAACACATATGATGCGTTAAACACGCTAAATATCGCATTGGTCTGTGCGAATATTAACACCTACTTGGGGCAGACGGTACTTAAAGAAAATTGCGGTCTGTGAGCTTTTGGCAACACAATATGGACTTTGCAGTGGAATTTTTTCAAGTCTGTGTTGGCCCTAGAGTGACGCAGCCTCCAGTTTGCAGAGAAATGGTCATTTTCAGAAAAGTAGTATTCTGAAAGTAATGGTTACATGCGTAATATCGTGCGCTAATATAGCACGCGGCAAAATATATCACGCGCAGTGCAAAATAACGCACACGGCGGAAAATAACACAAGAAAAATGCTCATTGCAAGTTAAATATCGCTTCTTAATTATGACGCGTGTCCTTTTAGTGAATCAAGCGCAAAGTCGCAAAAAATAAGAGATAAAAACACATGCTATAAATATCGCTTGTTTTATCGCCCTTTAGTGAATCGGCCCCATAATGTTTAGCAAGTCTTTTTACATTTTTTTTACCTTTAGTGACTGGTTGGATATTCTCACTGTTTTGTTTGGAGGTTTTTGGGAAGACAGTGGGGCTGATTTACTAATCCACGAATCCGAATCCGAATGGGAAAAATTTGGATTGGATAACGAACATTTTGCGACTTTTTCGTATTTTTTGCAACTTTTTCGTTGCCGTTACGACTTGCGCGAATTGTCGCAACTTTTTCATAGCCATTACAAATTTCTTGAATTGTCGCGACTTTTTCATAGCCATTATGACTTTTGTGAATTGTCGCGACTTTTTCATAGCCATTACGACTTTCGCGAATTGCCACGACTTTTTCGTATTGAGCGCTCTAAAAAGTCGCAAATTACCGATCATTACGAAAAAAACGCATTCGGACGCTTTTCGGACGTTCGTGGATTAGTACATGTGCCCAAGTGTGTAACTGTTGCAGCACCATTTTGCAAGGGTTCCATACCCTTCTCCACATAAAGGGTAACAATGGGTTATGGATCATTATGGGTTTATACTCAATGGACGGTATTTGGTTTTCATTCAGTAAAAATGAAGAACTGATATTTTATTTTGGCACTTTTATTGGAGAGTGAATGATACTTTCTCCATTCAATCTTACCGACCTACCTATGCAATGTTCATAATATTTGGGTTCTTTTTCCTTCTTCCTGCTCCAGCTGCCACATATATTCTTCTGTCTGAAATGAGACATGTTTACCAGGATTGTTAAAACAATGTTTGCTTAGTTCTTAGTCAGACAGTCTCAGTATTTACATACTAGTAGTATCATTCGCATTGTTTGGCATAAGCCCTTTCAGAAAAATTCTAAATACTGTACAAAGTACTACAAAATGTAACATGTCTCTGTCCAATTGTACCTCATAATTATATAACTAGATTTTCATGCAGTGGTCAAGGTATGAGCTAAATTAATTACAATGCAAGATATGTCTATTCACTATTCACATTTTCACAGAGGGAGGTGAAGCTGATAATGGTTCTACCAATGGACAGGGACTAGTGATGTATGAATCTGCCCTGTTTCGTTTGCCATAAAATTTGCGAAATAGCAAGAAAATTTGTGAAATGGCGAAAAAATTGCTCGATTTTTTTGTGCCGCCAGCATCATTTTTGTCGCCCACATTTATTTTTTGTCGCCCATGGCTATTTTTTTTGTCGCAAATGCTTTTTTGGCACGACCGTGCCCAATTAGACATGACCACGCCAGTTTTTGCCACGGTGACAAATTTTTCCGCTGCAAATTTTCACTGAAGTTTCGGGAAACAATTTGCCAATGGCGAAATGCAGAAATATGCTGCAAATCCATGCCTGGTGAAAAAATTTGCTCATCACTACCACGGACAATTCACTATGTCTCAGACACCAATCAACTGTGTTGACATATATATATTTATCTAAATAAATCTAAATAAATATTAGATTGTATATTGGTTATCTAGTAATTTTCTCTCAAATATTCCATTTTAGGGTCCTTTCACTGTTTCCCTCTCCCAAAACTCATTAGTAACAAAAAAAAAAAAATGCTAGTTAAGGGACTTGCTATTTTCCTTCTGATTTTCATTAATGTGACTCATCATGACCAGGGCTATGGATTTGCTTCTTTAGAATTGTCTCTAATGCAATTTTTAGTTCCATTTTAGAACAAATCAACAATCTCAGTATTTTATGATTCTTTAACCCTGAACAGCTGGCTCATAGTTATCTTTGCACAAATGTATAACTACAGATAGTGAGAGCTTAACAAGTATGCCTTGTATGGGATGGTTGCCCTTTTCTCTCAAAGGTGTTATTTTTGAAGATCGGGTTTGGTATAGTCTGTCAGCTCGATATCATTGGCTGTTGAGTAGCCTGCAGCATTTTTCACAACGCTTTAGAGGGCGATATCATTGAATATTTCAAAAATGCTCTGGAGTGGCTTTATTGGGACCTTTTTATGAACAATAATACATTCATTATTTGACCAAGAACATTGACCTAGGCAGCTGTTTAACTCTTTCATGTGGCCTTGCGATAACATGATTTCAGAGCATATTATGGCTTTTGTACAGTGCATTGTACAGCATTCCTCTGCCATGCCATATATATTATATTTATAGTAGAGTAGTGCTCTACTATATATAGTAGGGTAGAGTAGATGGATTGCACTTTTAACAATTTACCCTATATGTAATAAAAGGTACAAAGTTTGCCCAGGTGAAGTAACCAATAAAATATTTGCTTTTAAACAGGTGACCGGGAAAAGCTACCTGCTGATTGATTGCTATTGGTGATAAGAATTGTACTGTGTACTTTATATTAAATAACCCCCTCAATTAAAAACATGCAGTTCCTTGGAATGTAGATTTTCCTATTCTTCTTACTGCATATATAGCAGAAAAGGCTTAAATATAATGTATAAAGGACTTCATTTATACAGAAGAAACATTTTAGTCTAGGAGCACATTTTAGTGACACATCATGTTAATGTCCTTTGCCTTTGCTATTTTTCCTCGTCAAAGATGCATTACGTTTTCTATGTACTAAATCATGTCATTCATTTGATGTTTGGTGCAAGTAGAAGGGGTAATCCAAAAGTTTATTCCATGTGTGTGGATCAGGAAAGTATAACGCTAAGATATCTTGTATAGCACAGGGCTATCCGACAGCACAGTCAGTGCATTGCCCTTATACCATATTGCAGGGTTCCTCTGGACCAAATGCTGACTAGAAAATGATGAAACTATTAGTGATGTAGCGAACATCGGCGCAAATGTTCGCGAACCCGTTCGCGGACTTTCGCCAAAACTCGCGAATATTCGCGAACTTTGCGAACCCCATAGACTTCAATGGGAAGGCGAACTTTAAAACCTAGAAAAGCCATTTCTGGCCAGAAAACTGATTTTAAAGTTGTTTAAAGGGTGCCACGACCTGGACAGTGACATGCAGGAGTGGGATCAAGGGCAAAAACTTCTCTGAAAAATACTTTGTAAAAAAAACGCCAAAAAAAAAACGCCAAAAAAACCCCGCAAGCTATTCCTATGTATATGCATAGGCGATAAAACGAAGCGAAAAAACGCGGCGGGAAAACCAAGGCGAAAAAACGCGGCACCAAAAAAAACCGCGGCGAACCCAAAGTGGCGAACATCGGCAAAAGTCCGCAAATTTTCGCGAACGCGAACACCCGATGTTTGCGCGAATTAGTTCGCCGGCGAACAGTTCGCTACATCTCTAGAAACTATTAACAAGAATACTATGGCTAGTGAGCCAGTGTGCAAAAAGCACCTGTGCACTGGATATAAGTAGGGTAATTCTTATCATCTACAGAGGAATGTTATCAAAGCAAGGGTATCAAACTACCAATGTACTAGAAGTGTTCTCCCAAAATTACTTATAAATCAAGACTAATAGTGATGAGTGAATTTTTTCGCCAGGCATGGATTTGCACCGAATTTCCGCATTTCGGCATTGGCGAATTGTTTCGCGAAACTTCAGTGAAAATTTGCCGCAGAAAAAATCATTGCGAGTAAAATCGTTTTGTCGTGTGTCAAATTGGGCGCGGTTGCGTAAAAATGTGGGCGTGGTTGTGTCAAAAGTGTGGGGAACAAAAAAAAGGAAAAAAGAAGCGTGTGAAAAATTTTTTTTACAGAGTGAGGAAAAAGTTGCGGATGCATCAAAAGAAGTCTCACGAGTAAAAAAAATTGTGCGCGTCACATTTCTCACCATTTCAGTATTTTTTTCACAGATTTGCTTATCACTACGGACAATTTATGGCATGTGTGGGGGATGGGGGGAACAACTTGGTGCCTCCCCCCACCTTCCCTTATGAATACAGCCTGCTATAACATGTAGCTGTCTGGCTCGAAGATAGGATCAGTCACAGATTTGACTCACAATCAGCCTACACTCACACTAGGCTAGTCCAGAAGGAGTACAGGAAGTCGGTGGAGTGGACTGGGGACAGTGCAGTCTACAAGTGAGGTAACAAGGAGTAGGCAAAACAATGGTGAGATGTGCTGAGGTCAGCGAAGGCAAAGCTGGTTCAAAGGTCAGTAGTCAGGCAGCAATCAATAAAAGTTAGGGATCCAGCTTGGAGAATAGACAGGACATGGCAGGAAACCAAGCAAGGAGAGCTCTGTTGATCTTTAAATAGGCCAGGAAGGTAGGTGCATGATGTCACGGCGTACTTAAGTTTCCGTCCAATGCCTTACAGCATCATTATATTTATATGGGTTGCAGAGAGAACTGCTTCAGTTTTTCAAGGTGCAGGCCAATTTGCAACCTGTAGAAACCATAGCATTTTAGTGGAGATATAGCAGGGAAGCGAGGCATCCTTAGCTTGGGTTTCTGTGCACTCTATTACAGTAAAGGTTCCATTGTACGGAAACCCATTATCCAGAAAGTTCCAAATTACGGAAAGGCCATCTCCCATAGACTCCATTAAAAGCAAATAATTCTAATTTTTAAAAATGATTTCCTTTTTCTCTGTAATAATAAAACAGTACCTGTACTTGGTCCCAACTAAGATATAATTACCCCTTATTGGGGGCAGAACAGCCCTATTGGGTTTATTTAATGGTTAAATGATTCCCTTTTCTCTGTAATAATAAAACAGTACCTGTACTTGGTCCCAACTAAGATATAATTAATACTTATTGGGGGCAGAACAATCCTATTGGGTTTAAATGATGTTTAAACAATTTCTTAGTAGACTTAAGGTATCCAAATTACAAAGATGCCTTATCTGGAAAGCCCCAAGTCCCGAGCATTCTGGATAATAAGTCCTATACCTGTACTTCAAGATTTCTTTTCCAAACAATTACTTCTGTGTCACTCCATTTAAAATGATGTGTTATAACTTTATCATTGTTCCTATGCACTAATAATTTACTATAGAATTGTTTACCTACTACTGAAGTTTCCAACATTAATAGCTTTGATGAAAGAAAAGATCATTTAAAACACATTTTATTTTTGTATTCTTAGGAACAGATTTGATATCTACTTCAATATCATATTGTTTCCCCTAGCAACTCCTGCTATGAACACTGATAGAAGCAGTTTACCCAGGGCGGCAATAAAGAATCACAAATAAAATATCAAATTGAAGCCAGCCTTAAATATAAACAAGAGCTGTGATTTATTCTACAAGGTCTGTAAATTCCAGGCTTTCCCTTTATTTATTTATTTTTTATCTTAGTTAACTTCTTCTTTGCTGCCCCAATTCCTGATAAGGAAGTCGTTTGACTCATACTTAATAGATAAGGCAAAGAAAGGTTTCTTTTTTACAGCTTGGCCACAGTCCTTGCTCCATTTTATATTGCTGCTAAATATTAGAGGTGACCATAGGTTGTGTGTGCTGGGTTTACTTGGAAGGGTTGAACTTGATGGACTCTGGTCTTTTTTCAACCCTATGTAATAATGTAACTATGTAACTATAATAGTTAATGCCTTTGTAGTTTTTTCTCTGTTTATTACATGTATATCTTGGCATATATACATTTTAGTTCACCAAAGTACATTTTGTGTTAAACTATGAAGACTACTTTAGATAAAACAAGTTGGTAGAGGATACCTGTGTGCATAAATGCTAATATACAAAAGAAGAATGTTCTGTGGACAAGATATGCTATATACATACATAAACCATTCTGTTTTTAACTTGGATATGAATGTAAAATGTCAATGTAATAATGTCAAAATTGTGGTGTACACAACAAATTTTCTATACATACATTAGTGTATAGAATATTTTAGAACACACCATAGTCCATTAAGTTTTACCCCTCCAAATGACCCCCATTTCAAATATACACATACCTATATAGACCTATTAATGGCATTGATAGGTCTATATAGGAAGTGCTGTAGTATTGGATACTATACTAGTCCAAGAAGTCATCCAAGTGACTCTTAAATGCCTTAATAAGATGTGCTATCACCACATTGCTTGGCTGGGTATTGGCAAGAATTCCATTGGGAAAACTGAGCAACTAAGGGCTCGTTTTAACACTCAGTTAAGTAATGGTGTGAATCTTGGGCACAATGACACATGCATAAGACCTGAAAGAAGGTATTAGGGAATTGGATAGGAGCATAACTGGTAATAAAATTAGTGGAATCTGCCACCAAGACATCCTTTCTTTCTCAAACAGAAGCTCCTCAAGCTAATACCATACAGGTGAAGAACTTAACAAACTAGACTTTAAAACCTTCTGCTTCTAAGTTGTGTAAGACTTCCAGTTGCTGGATGCTTTTAGAATGGCTTCCAGTAGAGCAACAGTGTAGGCAGCCTTGGATGGATACAAGTTTGGCCCAAGCTTGCTGTAATGTACTACTCAGTTTAGCATACATGGACTACCAACTGTTGGCTCATATACTGTGGCGGTGCTAGAAAGCTCCAAAAGTACCCGTGTTCGCCAGTGTTCATTTGGTGCCTCAGGATTCTTCAGCAGCAACTCCATAGATCTAACCCATTAAAGACAACAGACTAGGGTTGGCAAGGGAGTGCTCAAAGTCCAGGACTTCATGTTACAGAGTCAAGGGTCAGGACAAGATATATAAATCAGTGGTCAGAGTGGGCAGTGATTAGCAAAGGACAGACTAGGGTCAACAAAACAGAAGCTGACTAGAGTAATCTAGAGTGACTAGATTATATACAGTAGGTTAGTTACCTTGATTCCAAAATAACTGTCTCTAAAGTTGCTTTAAAAGCAGGTGTAGTACAGAGAGATGGAGTCTGCAGCAGTGGGGATTATAGCTTCAGGGTGATGGCTCTGACTGTGGGATAACAACTACAAAAATGTACCTTGTGGCAGTAGCTCATTACTAAGGACAATAGGTTCTTGAAAGGTCTGCAGTTATGGAATACCATGTATAGTAGTGTAAGATGGTGCCCATAGCAGAAGTTGGAAAAGATGGAATGTATAGAAGTTAAGATCATAGCATAATGGTAATGACTGGAGCTAAGGAATAGTAGGTATAGTAAGACAATATGGCAAGAGTAAGGCAGTATGGTACAATAAAATTAATTTATTCAAATGTGTGCACAAAATGATATACTGCAAAGTGCTGCAGGATAGGCAACATGACAATGAGCTGATCCCTAAATCTTTCCGGAAGTTTCACCTCAAATATTTAAAGTAAGTGACTGCAGTAAATCGGTCATAATTATTAGAAATGTTGATTGTATTCAGGGCAAAGGACATTAAACCAGTTAAGCCAGATGGCATGGAATATATGACCCATGTTTGTCCAGGTAGTGTGCCAGAATGAGTCAAGAATCATCACTGAAATATATACGTCAGAAGAAGACATTTTATTGAGATTGGCATGATGCCTGACTTATGTCAAAGTTGATTAATAGACCCTTTAGTTACATAGTTACATAGGGTTGAAAAAGACCAGAGTCCATCAAGTTCAACCCTTCCAATAAACCCAGCACACACAACCTATACTTACCAATCTATACCAACACATGCATAACTATATATACAAACATTAATACTAACTGTAGATATTAGTATCACAATAGCCTTGGATATTATGCTTGTTCAAGAACTCATCCAGGCCCCTCTTAAAGGCATTAACAGAATCTGCCATTACAACATCACTAGGAAGGGCATTCCCCAACCTCACTGCCCTCACTGTGAAGAACCCCCTGTGCTGCTTCAAATGGAAGCTCCGTTCCTCTAATCTATAGGGGTGACCTCTGGTGCGTTGATTGTTTTTATGGAAAAAAAGAACACCCCCTATCTGCCTATAATCCCCTCTAATGTACTTGTACAGAGTAATCATGTCCCCTCGCAAGCGCCTCTTTTCCAGAGAAAACAACCCCAACCTCGACAGTCTAACCTCATAGTTTAACCCTTCCATCCCCTTTACCAGTTTAGTTGCACGTCCCTGCACTCTCTCCAGCTCATTAATATCCTTCTTAAGGACTGGAGCCCAAAACTGCACTGCATACTCACGGTGAGGCCTTACCAGGGACCTATAAAGGGGCAAAATTATGTTTTCATTCCTTGAGTCAATGCCTTTTTTTTAATACAAGACAGCAGTTTATTTGCAAAAAAAACCCCAGATCCTTCTCCATCAAGGATACCCCCAACAAACTACCATTTAATAGATAACTTGTGTTTATGTTATTTCTACCAAGGTACATAACTTTGCACTTGTCCACATTGAACCTCATTTTCCAGTTTGCTGCCCAGTTTTCCAGTTGTTGTCAAATTGTCAAATCGCTCTGCAAAGCGGCAGCATCCTGCAGGGAACTTATAGTTTTGCACAATTTAGTGTCGTCAGCAAATATAGAAACAGTACTGTCTATGCCCACCTCCAGGTCATTAATAAACAAGTTAAAAAGCAAAGGACTGAGGACTGACCCCTGCGGTACTCCACTAACCACACTGGTCCAATTAGAAAAGGTATTGTATCAAACGCTTTAGCAAAGTCCAAGTAGATGACATCAACTGCCATTCCAGCATCGAGATTCCTACTCACCTCCTCATAAAAGGCGACTAAATTAGTCTGGCAAGATCTGTTACACATAAAACCATGCTGGCACAAACTAATAGTATTGTGAACTGCAATGTATTTAAGTACCCTATCCCTTATTACCCCTTCCAAAAGTTTTCCTACTACTGATGTCAGACTAACAGGCCTATAGTTTTCAGGCTGAGAACGGATCCCTTTTTAAATAACGGCACCACATTAGCAATCCGCCAGTCTCTCGGCACCATGCCAGACCTCAACGAATCCTGAAAAATTAAGTGAAGAGGTTTAGCAATCACAGCGCTCAGCTCATTTAATACCCTGGGATGAATCCCATCCGGCCCTGGACCTTTGTTTACCTTTACATGTTCAAGTCTCTTTTGAATTCCTTCCCGAGTGACCCATGCGTCAGTAGCTAAATTACTAGAACTGGGCATATTACAAGGGAAGCCTTCATTATCTGGCTCCTCAGATGTATCGATGCAGAAAAAAACTACACGTAAATCCCACTCACTCCAAGCAGGTACTCATCTAAATAATCCAAATTCATACTGACCAGTACCAGTACATGCTCTCACCAAATACATTGTTTTAATGATCCAATGCAAACAACTGCATGATTAGCTCCATGATATGCTGACCCAATCAATATCACCCTCCCTGGTTGCTGCTGACCAAGTGACCGCCCCCCCCCCCCCCCCGCCACACTGGATAAACCCAGTGACCTTTACCATTTAGTGGCCCTGTGACTTACCCAGACCCATAATTGCCCAGTAATCCCAGTGAATGCTGGATTAGTGAACCGGTTAGTACCTCTATAATGTCTTGGTCTTGTGTTTCATAGCAAATATTTGTTTAGTGACCCCTACTAAAAATTCTTAATAACCTCACTCCTAGCAGATACTAGTTCAGTGAACCCTAGCAACAACTACTGGCAAATTGGTACATAGCAGGAAGTGGCCTAATAAGCATTTTCAGTATCTGCTTCCCACGTACTGCACCTACAAACACATTTGAAGAAGACCTCTTAATATTTAATTATTACTTCCTTCTTCTTTTCGGATGGATAAGGGGGAACCCTAAAATGGTAAAGATATTAATATATGTTTACAGTTTTTAGGGGAAACTAGCAACCTAGATTAGACAGTAATTAATTTTGTTCATTTTAAACCACCCTCCTCAAATGCCGTAATGGCCTGAGTGGTGGAAGAGTATGAGTACATTAACCAGGTAAGTAACTTAAAGTGCTATATTTCTTTAAATTAACACTATCCTATCTATTAACACTGTATATAGAACAGTAAAGATATAGTATCATAGTCTGTTGTGCAAGTTTAAGTAGGAGACCCACGTTGTTATAAATTTCTGTTGTTAGTGACAGGGAAGAAGTAATCTCCTCCATTGGGTATATTTCGTTCACACTTGCTATCCACTCTTCTATTGTGGGGGGGGTTAATATCCCTCCATTTCCTTGGAATTAGAAATTTTGCTGCTAATGTCAGTTGTATAAGGAGACTTTGTTTAAATGCTTTCTCAGGCTTATCCATATAGAATAACAAAATTAGTTGTGGATTAAAGTCTGTTTGGCAACCAAGGATCTTCTTACTTATTTTTTCTACCTGTTCCCAAAACAATTTTAAACTAGAGCAAGTAAACCATATATGGGACAATGCCCCTTTGTCACTGTTGCACCTCCAACATACTGTATATCATCAGACAATAAATGCATCTTATATAGCTGTGTTGGTGTTCTATACCAATATGATAAAATCTTATATGAATTCTCTTGAAATTTGTTGCTTATGGAGCATTTTGCTACCAGTCTAAAAGATTTTTCTTCTTCTTCTTCTTCCAGGTTAATCTGTAGCTCCCGCATCCAAGTTCGCACAAAACAAGGTAAGTTAGCATATTTTTTTTGTATAATTATTTTATATAAACAGGAGACCAGATGATTTGACACATTCTGTATGTTGCATAATAACTCAAAGTCAGTAAGAGGCCGAGGCACTTGTTGTTGGTATATTGTGGTTGGTGTATTTTTGATAATTTTTTTGTAGTTGCATGTATCTCCAGTTATCAGTTGTAGACCAGTTGTTTCTGTTAGCTTCGATTGCAGACATTCCTTTATCAATAATTCCTGTCATAAAGTCCAGATTGTTACTCAGTGGTATCAATGGCGATGGGAAAGGTGAGAGATTATATTTATTATTTAAGCTTGACCAAGTATCCATCATTGCTAGTTTCTGGGAGTTGTTTCCTACTGATAGTTCTTTGTGTTTTTTTTTTATTCCACACTACATTTGCCAGTGTCTGACCTGGCCAGTTCTCTTCCAATACTATCCATTGTTTTTGTTTTTAGTATATGTATGTTCCACTAGTCTAGTTGTTAAACAGGCCTGGTAATATGAGAACAAGTCCGGGAGACCCAAGCCACCTTTTTCTTTTTGAATATATAATATTGACTTTTGTAATCAGGGTCTTTTCCCAGCCCAGAAAATTATTGTCCTTTCTAGGGTTTGAAAAAAGGAATTGGTAGGGTTTGGAACAAATACAATACCTTGGGAAATATCACCATTTTGATAATACTGATTTTCCCTGTCCAAGGGAAATGTTTTATATCCCAATTCTGGAGTTGATTATGGTGGAGAGTATTGGTTTGTAATTGTGTTCATAGACCTTGTTTAGGTCGGTTGGGATAGACATTCCCAGATACTTAAAGGCGACCTGTCACCTTAAGAAATAATTCTAAATTGTTTTCTATTGTGTTTTTGAAGCTAAATAAACTTTACTTACACTATATAAATTATTTTGATCTTATTTTCTTCAGCCTTGGAATTCCCAATTGCAGCAAGCAGGCAGGTGCCATTTTGTGGACACTGTTATCAAAGCAGGCATTGCATCCTGCCAAAATCTTGTTTCTGTGCCAGTATGGGGGGACCTGATACCTATATCCATGCACTGGTTACAAAATTACATGGTGAGGAGGAGGGGGCAATGTGAGGAGTGCAACAACATCTAAGATGTTCTGAATTGAAAGTGAAAGTAACTGTCTGCCCCACCTCTATGTCTAAGGCATAGAGGCGGGGCAGGCAATATATGACTGACAGCTGGGATTTTTAAATGCTTTTATAATGGGTATGGATGTGGTAATAAAAAAATGATCTTGGGTTTCATGTTTAATTTAAAAAGGGCTTTTATTATACAGCTTTTTATGTCTGGGTGACAGGTCCACTTTAATTTTCTCTTTTTGCCATTGGAATTTGAAGTTGGCTTTTAATTGGTTTTCAATTTTCTCTGGCAGGAAGACTGGAAGAGTTTCTGACTTTATCATACTGATTTTATAATTTGACAGTTCCCCATATTGCTTAAGTTCCCTTAGTACAATCGGTAATGATGTGTGTGGTTTGGTCAAGAACAATAATAAATCATCAGCAAATGCTGCAGCTTTGTATTCCTTTTTCTGTATGGTGAGACCTGCTACAGTAGTGAGTATATTGCTTAGAGGTGGGGTTGGAGAATCTCCAGGTATCTATTAGCCTTAACGATTGCAAGGCCTTTATAGCTATTCTTAAGTTTGAAGGGGAGAGTATGGTTTGGCCCTTTGAAGTATCATTTTGAAGATCCAGTGGAAAATTCAAATCTCCGACAATTAGCAGGCCAATTTATTTAGGAAAAGGGTCTGGTTTATGTTAGGCAGGTAAATACTACCTATGGTACATGGTGTATGATCTTTCCTCATTATGTTAACTATTTGTTTCCTCTTTTCAGGGACATTTAAACCATTTACATTCAGAGAGAACATCTTTAGTTTACTACCCATCTTTGTTTCTTGGTAGGTATGAATATTCAATTTTGTTTCTCGCACAACAGATCACTAACAGTGTCATTTGGTATAAGCATAAGAAAAAAAAAGCATATATCAGTCAAAATTAACATTAACAAAACCTTTAACAATGAACCTGTTAAGTAACTTAAGACATATCATCAGTAGTAGATAATCATTTGCTAACATAATCCATAATGGGCATATTGCCATAAGGCAAATTTTTGTGGACAAATTATTTGTTGTGCCCATGTGTGGGGGGGATTGGTGTGCTTTACCAGATCCTAAAAATATTGTCATTGATTCTGTTGTGTTTGGTGAAGATATTTTCTATGCATATATATAAAAAAAAATTATGGGGAGTCCTTGCCTCATCCATTATAGTTAGGTCTCCCCTGAGGGGGCAGTTTTTCCGGGGTTTGTTTTATCTTCCTCCGCTTTGTTTTGGGTGTTGGGTGGACTTCGGCCCACAGTTCCTTATAAAGAAGTGGTGTTGGTTTGGGTAGTTGAACAAATTTAACCCATTTTGCGAGGTCTACATTCTGCGTGTTGCGGGCCTGTAAAAATGGCTGGATGTTGTCAGGTGAAGTCATTGTTAGGGTTTTTCCTTCTATTATAGCTTGTATAGAGAATGGGTAGCCCCATCGGAACAGGATTTTTTTGCCTTTGAGTATTTCTGTTAGTGGCTTAAGTAGTCGCCAGAAATTTCTTTAGGAACTTTTGCGATTTGGTAAGTTTGTTCACCTTCAGTTCTTCCCTCTGGGGTTCCCTGTTTTTACTGTGTTTCCCCATCTTTCAAATAGATTTCTCCACTTTTGCTCGGAGCTTTACCGGAGAGTCAAAGCTACTCGTCCATCTTGGCAGGCAGTTGGCCACGCCCCCCATAGGTGACATAAATTTCTTGCAAATCTCCTTAGTGAGTATAGAGAACGTTGAGGTTAAATGTCCTTAGAACTTTATGGGTCCAGAGTAATTTTCTTTTTTATAATCTCTATTTTGGGCCTTTAAAATGGTTGAAGCATATTGGAGTGTAAGCAGGTATCTGGCCACAACTAACATAGTAACATAGTAAGTTAGGTTGAAAAAAGACAAATGTCCATCAAGTTCAACCTTAATGCCTATATATAACCTGCCTAACTGCTAGTTGATCCAGAGGAAGGCAAAAAAAACCCCATCTGAAGCCTCTAATTTGCTGCAGAGGGGGAAAAAATTCCTTCCTGACTCCAAGATGGCAATCGGACCAGTCCCTGGATCAACTTGTACTAAGAGCTATCTCCCATAACCTGTATTCCCTCACTTGTACTGAGAGCTATCCCCCCTATCCCCTGTATTCCCTCACTTGTACTGAGAGCTATCTCCCCTACCCCTGTATTCCCTCACTTGTATTGAGAGCTATCTCCCCTACCCCTGTATTCCCTCACTTGTACTGAGAGCTATCTCCCCTACCCCTGTATTCCCTCACTTGTATTGAGAGCTATCTCCCCTACCCCTGTATTCCCTCACTTGTACTGAGAGCTATCCCCCCTACCCCTGTATTCCCTCACTTGTATTGAGAGCTATCTCCCCTACCCCTGTATTCCCTCACTTGTACTGAGAGCTATCTCCCCTACCCCTGTATTCCCTCACTTGTACTGAGAGCTATCTCCCATAACCTGTATTCCCTCACTTGTACTGAGAGCTATCTCCCCTACCCCTGTATTCCCTCACTTGTACTAAGAGCTATCTCCCCTACCCCTGTATTCCCTCACTTGTACTGAGAGCTATCTCCCATAACCCCGTATTCCCTCACTTGTACTGAGAGCTATCTCCCCTACCCCTGTATTCCCTCACTTGTACTGAGAGCTATCTCCCCTACCCCTGTATTCCCTTACTTGTACTGAGAGCTATCTCCCATAACCCTGTATTCCCTCACTTGTACTGAGAGCTATCTCCCCTACCCCTGTATTCCCTCACTTGTACTGAGAGCTATCTCCCCTACCCCTGTATTCCCTCACTTGTACTGAGAGCTATCTCCCATAACCCTGTATTCCCTCACTTGTACTGAGAGCTATCTCCCCTACCCCTGTATTCCCTCACTTGTACTGAGAGCTATCCCCCCTACCCCTGTATTCCCTCACTTGTACTGAGAGCTATCTCCCCTACCCCTGTATTCCCTCACTTGTACTGAGAGCTATCTCCCATAACCCTGTATTCCCTCACTTGTGCTGAGAGCTATCTCCCCTACCCCTGTATTCCCTCACTTGTACTGAGAGCTATCTCCCCTACCCCTGTAGTCCCTCACTTGTACTGAGAGCTATCTCCCCTACCCCTGTATTCCCTCACTTGTACTGAGAGCTATCTCTCATACCCCTGTATTCCCTCACTTGTACTGAGAGCTATCTCCCATACCCCTGTATTCCCTCACTTGTACTGAGAGCTATCTCCCATACCCCTGTATTCCCTCACTTGTACTGAGAGCTATCTCCCATACCCCTGTATTCCCTCACTTGTACTGAGAGCTATCCCCCCTACCCCTGTATTCCCTCACTTGTACTGAGAGCTATCTCCCCTACCCCTGTATTCCCTCACTTGTACTGAGAGCTATCCCCCCTACCCCTGTATTCCCTCACTTGTACTGAGAGCTATCTCCCCTACCCCTGTATTCCCTCACTTGTACTGAGAGCTATCTCCCCTACCCCTGTATTCCCTCACTTGTACTAAGAGCTATCTCCCATAACCCTGTATTCCCTCACTTGTACTGAGAGCTATCTCCCATACCCCTGTATTCCCTCACTTGTACTGAGAGCTATCTCCCCTACCCCTGTATTCCCTCACTTGTACTGAGAGCTATCTCTCATACCCCTGTATTCCCTCACTTGTACTGAGAGCTATCTCCCCTACCCCTGTATTCCCTCACTTGTACTGAGAGCTATCTCCCCTACCCCTGTATTCCCTCACTTGTACTAAGAGCTATCTCCCATAACCCTGTATTCCCTCACTTGTACTGAGAGCTATCTCCCCTACCCCTGTATTCCCTCACTTGTACTGAGAGCTATCTCTCATACCCCTGTATTCCCTCACTTGTACTGAGAGCTATCTCCCCTACCCCTGTATTCCCTCACTTGTACTGAGAGCTATCTCCCCTACCCCTGTATTCCCTCACTTGTACTTAGAGCTATCTCCCATAACCCTGTATTCCCTCACTTGTACTGAGAGCTATCTCCCATACCCCTGTATTCCCTCACTTGTACTGAGAGCTATCTCTCCTACCCCTGTATTCCCTCACTTGTACTAAGAGCTATCTCTCATACCCCTGTATTCCCTCACTTGTACTGAGAGCTATCTCCCCTACCCCTGTATTCCCTCACTTGTACTGAGAGCTATCTCCCATACCCCTGTATTCCCTCACTTGTACTGAGAGCTATCTCCCATACCCCTGTATTCCCTCACTTGTACTGAGAGCTATCTCCCATACCCCTGTATTCCCTCACTTGTACTGAGAGCTATCCCCCCTACCCCTGTATTCCCTCACTTGTACTGAGAGCTATCTCCCCTACCCCTGTATTCCCTCACTTGTACTGAGAGCTATCCCCCCTACCCCTGTATTCCCTCACTTGTACTGAGAGCTATCTCCCCTACCCCTGTATTCCCTCACTTGTACTGAGAGCTATCTCCCCTACCCCTGTATTCCCTCACTTGTACTAAGAGCTATCTCCCATAACCCTGTATTCCCTCACTTGTACTGAGAGCTATCTCCCATACCCCTGTATTCCCTCACTTGTACTGAGAGCTATCTCCCCTACCCCTGTATTCCCTCACTTGTACTTAGAGCTATCTCTCATACCCCTGTATTCCCTCACTTGTACTGAGAGCTATCTCCCCTACCCCTGTATTCCCTCACTTGTACTGAGAGCTATCTCCCCTACCCCTGTATTCCCTCACTTGTACTAAGAGCTATCTCCCATAACCCTGTATTCCCTCACTTGTACTGAGAGCTATCTCCCCTACCCCTGTATTCCCTCACTTGTACTGAGAGCTATCTCTCATACCCCTGTATTCCCTCACTTGTACTGAGAGCTATCTCCCCTACCCCTGTATTCCCTCACTTGTACTGAGAGCTATCTCCCCTACCCCTGTATTCCCTCACTTGTACTAAGAGCTATCTCCCATAACCCTGTATTCCCTCACTTGTACTGAGAGCTATCTCCCATACCCCTGTATTCCCTCACTTGTACTGAGAGCTATCTCCCCTACCCCTGTATTCCCTCACTTGTACTGAGAGCTATCTCCCATACCCCTGTATTCCCTCACTTGTACTAAGAGCTATCTCTCATACCCCTGTATTCCCTCACTTGTACTGAGAGCTATCTCCCATAACCCTGTATTCCCTCACTTGTACTGAGAGCTATCTCCCATAACCCTGTATTCCCTCACTTGTACTAAGAGCTATCTCTCATACCCCTGTATTCCCTCACTTGTACTGAGAGCTATCTCCCCTACCCCTGTATTCCCTCACTTGTACTGAGAGCTATCTCCCATACCCCTGTATTCCCTCACTTGTACTAAGAGCTATCTCTCATACCCCTGTATTCCCTCACTTGTACTGAGAGCTATCTCCCCTACCCCTGTATTCCCTCACTTGTACTGAGAGCTATCTCCCATACCCCTGTATTCCCTCACTTGTACTAAGAGCTATCTCTCATACCCCTGTATTCCCTCACTTGTACTGAGAGCTATCTCCCCTACCCCTGTATTCCCTCACTTGTACTGAGAGCTATCTCCCATACCCCTGTATTCCCTCACTTGTACTAAGAGCTATCTCTCATACCCCTGTATTCCCTCACTTGTACTGAGAGCTATCTCCCCTACCCCTGTATTCCCTCACTTGTACTGAGAGCTATCTCCCATACCCCTGTATTCCCTCACTTGTACTAAGAGCTATCTCTCATACCCCTGTATTCCCTCACTTGTACTGAGAGCTATCTCCCATAACCCTGTATTCCCTCACTTGTACTGAGAGCTATCTCTCATACCCCTGTATTCCCTCACTTGTACTGAGAGCTATCTCCCATAACCCTGTATTCCCTCACTTGCTAAAAAGCCATTTGACCCTTTCTTGAAGCAATCTTATGTATCAGCCAGTACAACTGGTTCAGGGAGGGAATTCCACAACTTCACAGTTCTCATAGTAAAAAATACTTTCCAAGTAAGCTTTTATTTCCTACCATTCTAAGCTGAAAGGGAGTGAGGGAAATGAGGCTCTCTCCAAGAGTCTGACCCCTGGAGTCAAAAACCGCTTGGCGGAGAGGGAAGATTCCTAGAGAAATTAAGTTATCTTTATAACAGTTCAGTTGTACGTGGAGAATCAAGTAGCATTGCCCCTTTTCTACTTGAACTAATAATAATGCCCAGTGTGAACAATTTTTTCTTTATGTGAACAAATGTTCCACTGTTAGAATTTACTATAACTTTGTAAACGTTCAAAAGCATTTAGTGACTCATTCACTCATGAAAAAAAATGTTATTTTTTACATGTTTATAAGAAGACAAAATCAACACCAATTGTTTAAGTTCTTACAAAAACATGCTACACACACAACAACTTAGCTATATAATAACAGAACGGGATGTGAAAAGTCAACATTTATAAGATTTATTGAAGTGTTCCTTCTCTAATAGACAGCTTACCTGAAAGCAGGGCACACAGGAATAAACAAGGTCCTTAATGTGGTCACTTTAAAGGAGAACTAAATCTTAACAAAGAAGCAGGCTAGAAATGCTGCAAATAATATTTTGGGCTTCTGTACCAGCCCAAGGCACACACAGCCCTTTAGCAGGGAAGATCAGTCAAAGATGTCCCATTTGCTCCCCATCTTCTTTTCTGCTGATTCCCTAATGCTCTGTGCTGCTCTCAGTTACCTGAACTAAGGGACAGACTCACAATATACTGTGTTTAAAGAATATGAAAGTCAAAATACAAGGCTGGCTATCAATTAATTTGGATTTTCATTACATTGCAGTTTAAACAAGTGAAATTTACATTAAACAAATTAATAATCAGTCTGTATAGCATCAGCTTCTTTGTCAAGTGAAGCATTTACTGCTTAATGATTTGGGATAACCGGTAAGATTAACTTTTTGAACATTTGTCCAGACACACTGAGCATGTGCAGTGTCACTGACACTCCTAACAAAATCCAAGATGGTTACCCCCTTGGGAAAAATTCAAAGGTCTGAATCATTTCTGTTGTAGATATTCGGAGATTATAGGCTTCTGCAATATGTTCAGTTTATAAAATACAACAATTCTTCCTATTTGTTTTATGAGTTTAGTTATCCATTAATCCTTGCACTGTAACAAGTTACATCATTGTAGAAGCAATCTCATGTTATGGGGTCCCAGTCCAACATGTATGATGATCTATGTTGCTTCTGTGGCTATTTAATTAGCTACATATGGAGTTATCCATATGTGTGAGCATTATACCATATAATACCTAGGGGCTGATTTACTAACCCACGAATCCGACCCGAATTGGAAAAGTTCCGACTTGAAAACGAACATTTTGCGACTTTTTCGTATGTTTTGCGATTTTTTCGGCGTCTATACGATTTTTCGTTACCAATACGATTTTTGCGTAAAAACGCGAGTTTTTCGTAGCCTTTCCGAAAGTTGCGTAAAATCTTGCGATTTTTCCGTAGCGTTAAAACTTACGCGAAAAGTTGCGCCTTTTTCGTAGCGTTAAAACTTAAAAGGTGCGAAGTTTCGCGTAAGTTTTAACGCTACGAAAAAAGCGCAAGATTTTACGCAACTTTCGTAATGGCTACGAAAAACTCGCGTTTTTACGCAAAAATCGTATTGGTAACGAAAAATTCGAAAAGACGCCGAAAAAATCGCAAAATACCGATCTTTACGAATAAAACGCAATCGGACTCATTTCGACCCGTTCGTGGGTTAGTAAATCAGCCCCCTAGAGTTGGCCTAGGTACTGATCTTTTTATACGAGCATTGCTTCTAGAACTAAAATAAAAATGTACTATAATGTATCCCCCAAGTATTGTTTCTTGTGTTGAGTTGATAAGGCACATACATCTCAGCAAAAGCCCAATAGGTAAATATTGATCTGAGATAAAGTGTATGCCTAAGCTAAAGCTGAGTCTGCACCAGGTTTAATAAAGGTGCAGCCCTACTGAAGGGAAAGCCCTGCAAGGTTGGGCTTTTACTTTCACCAAAAGTTTTAACTCTTTTCACAGCTATTTAGCAAATGGAATTCCCTATATGAGTAATACTGATTGTGTGCATGTATATATATTTCTTTATACAATATATATAGAGAGAGAATTGCAAGGGATCACTCCCTCATCCCAATTTTAAAAATAGACAGGAATAAGTACTATGCCTATGATTAAGTGCCCATGCGCACGAAACGCGTCAGGCATTTTAAAAGGAAATAAATAAAAGCTAATGATTTAGATACCTTGGCTGTTCACTGTGCTGATTGAAGCCATTTTCATTTTAGGAATAAGTACTACACTAAACAAACACAAGTGCAAATTTATTAATGGTACTGGTCCATCTCAAATCCTATGTTTTGGTCATCTCCATGTGTACTTCATTATGTGTACACTGTCTGCACATATATCCATGTTAACAGTTGCATAGAAATGACTGAACATTTTAGGGGTCATTTACTACTCTGGAGGAGCAAGTGCAAGAGCCGGCCCCTTAGTGCTAACAGCGCATTAGCACCCTGGGGTTGTTGCTTTCTATACCTTAGGGCATGGTAAGGATGGGACTCCCCTGTATGTAAATAACACAGCAAGGTATGGTGGGTACGGGGGGCGGGTGAGGGGACACCTATATGCCTTCTCCCACCTGCTTCTCTTGGACCCTGCACTAACACATTTAGCACTGGATCCAAAGGCTATGCCACAATAAGGCTTTGCATTTGTAAGGGAATTGGTGTTATTTATGAACTTAAACTATCTAGATTGTAAGCTCTACGGGGCAGGGACCTCCATCTTCTTGTACCTTTGACTCTTAACTTCTTGCAACTTAACCTTGCATTTATTTGTATTTATTGTTATACTTTGTATTTATCTATTATTATCTTAATAACCCCCTGTTTGTATTAATGTATTCTACTGTACAGCGCTGCGTACATAAGTAGCGCTTTATAAATAAAGATATACATATATACACACTTAAACATGTTTTTCACATCCCATATAGTGCAGTAAAATTTTCATGGGATCATCCGCCATTTTTTTTTGCATTTTGCACAATTCTTTCTACTTTCTTTGAATTTCCATGGGTCTCTCTGCTTTGGCTCTGTTTTGGAGCCCAAAGACTTGCAGCCACTCTAATAAATACAGTATCCATAAGGTGCAGGAGGGGGGAGACACATAGTCGTCTTGATTCCAGGTCCCTACATCACAAAACTCTGCCTCCCTATTGTGCCGGCTGACTGACTGACTGGAGAAGCAGGAAGTGAATAAGAGCTTCAGCTCACCTTCACTTCTTTATCTGCCCACGCACTGGCTAAAATAGTGCATCAGTAAAGACATTTTTAAAAACGTATGACTAACAAACAGACAGATATCCATGTACAAAGACATTAGTTGCAATTGTCCCATCAACATCTATTTTTAAGCAAGTGTATGGCCAGTTTTAGTTAGCCAAAAGAATTTTCAAATCAGTACAAAATTATCTTTTTTTGCTGCATTTGTATGCACTAAAATTAATTTTAATTCAATTCCTGGAAAGGAATGTCTATAAAAAAATGAAAAAATAGGTCCATGCTCAGTGGGGTAAAGCCCAAAGCCCTTTTACATACCCCCTTTGTCTAACATAACCCATGCTCTACTGCAGAGAGTTAGAAATGTGGAATTTTGATGTTAAAATAACAAATATGTTAGTGTGCCTTTGGGGTAAACAATTATATTTTCTTTCATTACTACTGGTTTGGTCTGTGTCATGACTTTTTATCTTATCTCACATTAAAGCCAATAGTGGGTGGAGGCTGGAATTCATGGTTGCTTGCTCAGAGTAGAATTACGCATGACTTGTTCCATAGCTACATGTGAAAGTGTTTTGGGAAACATTTGTCTTTGCTCGGTTCCAAGGACTGCAGTAGTTTTATTATCTCTGACTGCATAATGAACTGCACTAACCATTTTATTTTTTTAGAAATGGATACAATATACTGTACTCAAAGTTCTACAAAATGAATATGATATACTGTACTTAGTTCTATGAATATGTGTACTGATCATTCCTGGTTGTTAGCAACCCTCAGTGGCCACAAGGTCCAATTGCAGAAAACTTCATTTATACAAATAAGAGAGGCACTCAAGACAACAAAATGGTGCATTAAACCCTCCACATATGTTTATTCCCAGAGCCACATGAGCCCTTCATCAGTGTATAACTCAAATAACCCAAGTAACATTCAAGTCAAGTTCTTCTGGTCGAATATCTACAAAGGGGGGTTTATGCCCCTTGAAACATTTGTCATATTTGTTCCACATAAACAAATATAGAGGCTTTATTGAATAATTTTGTAGGCTTCAGTGCTCCTTTTCTTTGTATATCCTTTGACTATTACAGGTATGGAACCTGTTATCCAGAATTCTCAGGACCTGAGGTTTTCGGATAAGTGGTCTTTCCATAATTTAGTAACTTAAGTCTACTGAAAAATTATTTAGACATTAAATGAATCCAATAAGATTGTTTTGCCTCCAATAAGGATTCATTTTATCTTAGTTGGGATCAAGTACAAGGCACTGTTTTATTATTACAGAGAAAAAGGAAATATTTCTGAATTATTTGATTATAATGGAGTCTATGGGACTTGGCCTTACTGTAATTCATAGCTTTATGGATAACAGGTTTCTGGATAATGGCTCCCCTACCTGAAGTATACTGATAGAACAATTTAATCAGTTATTTCAAAGCTTTAAAAGCAACAAGGGATACAAGCAGAACCGGGAAACTGCTATTTGTCAAAGGGTTAATGCAAAGAATGTGGGGCACTTTGATTCTTTTTTCCTGCCTACAGGGCTAAGTGTTAGGAAATAAAAGTGTATATAGTAATCTTTGTGGTCATGGTGCATTCTTTTATGTTGCTTTTATCATCAATAATAAGTGCTCCAACTGATATTCGACCAAAGAGCAAAATTCAAAAGGCTACCAGCTCAACCAGATTTCTCAAATACAACTACAAGTAATGAATTATTGCATAGCGTGACTAGAATATTTATAAAAGCTGTTTAATTGTGCAAACCAAATGTGTCAATCACATACATAGCCTTGATGCACAAGAATTGAACCCACAAATCTTGTTTTGCACCCTTAAAATGTCATTGCAAATTAATGGTGGATCCAATGGCGCATTCCTGTTTCATTATAGTTGCTATAATTTGCCTTTCTAAGAATTTGCTGTATGTATAATGGGGAGGGGGTAATGGGTGGAAGGGGGGGTGTAATGGGTGGAAGGGGGGGTGTAATGGGTGGAAGGGGGGTTTGTAATGGGTGGTAATGGGTGGAAGGTTGCAAAGTTTTTGGTACACACCATTAGCTATAGTCAGCAAGGTCAGCAGGCAGAGAAACGTTCACGCATATGCAGAGTAATCACAGCGGCCATGTTAGCAATGGAGCATAAGAAAAAAGACACCCCCAGAAAAATTTATATTATTTTTTTTCTGCACCTTTTAGAAATATAAATTATCAGCCAATGTCAGCTGTTCAAACAAAAACCCTAACAAACTTTCAAAAATATATACCACTCAAAAATATATTAAAATGATACATATTAAAAATATATAATAAAATAAAACAAACCTTTATCAGTCCATCATTCAAAACATACCAGCCCAACACTTCTTGGCCTTGTGCATTTTGTGCCCCATTGGCACTTAATCATAGGCAGGAATCATTTTCACATCAGGAGCACCAATAGTTGGCTCCACTGGGATCACCTGACCATAGCTGGAAAGGAAGGGGAGCTACAACATGGAGCTGGCCACTACTCCTGTATAAAATATAGCAAAAAAAAGTGGAATTTGTGCTCAGCACATGGATCCCCACAGATCAGGTATAAGTTTGATGTAGGTGGCCAACTTGAAGTATACTGCAATACATGGACAAAAAGGGCAACCATTTGGGGGTTTTAACCTTGAAAGCAAGCAAGCTGCAGGTAAAACTCAGTCCCTTTGTTAAATGTATATTGAAACAGTAGAATTCTTAATCAATCAAATGAAAGTGAGCGTAGGACTAGCCAAACCTGGGATGACTTTGACGTAGTTGGCCAGCTTGAAGTATATTGCAATATATGGACAAACAACCCTTGTTTTGCTTAAAGGGGAGGGTATTGGTAGCTTAATGCACAGAATGTCTTAATGTCCTATATTTATATTGATAATGGGTGAGTGCAGAGGATCTCTTGTTGCTGTTTGCCTCATTGCACCCCTGCCTAATGGTTAACAATGTAGTGATGAGCACAACTGTCCTTTGTTCACTTCTATATGAAACAAAGATCATTCATCCGACAAGTTATGAAGAGAAAGCTTAGAATTTAAGAACCGTTTTGCCATAGAAATTTCCTAAGTTCATGCTGGATGTCCCTTATTTTATTATGGGACATCTGTTTAGGAATCTCCCATGCTGTGTACGTAACCACTCTTTTATTTATTACTGAACAATCACAGAAAACATTTAAGCAGAATTGCAGAACACCTGCTACCAGAGTATGCAAAAATGTTAACCATTTGTTACTTGCACAAGCAGGTTGCAGACATTTATAAAATATTAAGTAATTTTGGAATGATGACAAAAAGTCTTAAGCGTCATTGGGAACTCTTTTGTCATTTAACCATCCATATCCTTGTGCAATGCTTTCTTTTGTCTACTTTCTAAAACTTCAGTCATGGGTACTTACATTTGTCATCTGAGATCCTTATGCAGGTGTTGGAAATATTTAATTATGAGGCATTGGTATTTTTTCCCATTTTGCAACACTGTTTGGCTTGACAAACTAATGTAATGGTCATACGGAATTTCCAAACTGAGCAAAATGTGTTAGGCCAGTAAGGGTACGTATTATAATGCAGAGGAAACTGTAATAAAACACACAAGGCCTCATATTTAATGCTTTCTGCAAAAGCAGAATTTAATTTCTGTACAAATGCCATATGGAAAACCATGCTAATCCATTATTACATGCACTAGCATGTTCATATTTTATTGCAATAGAACACAGCAGCATGAAAGTAGATCCAGCTTCAGGTTTAATGGCCCCAGAACACACACTAGTATAAAAGAAGCTCTAACTTCAGGTTTAATGGCCCCAGAAGACACAGTAGTATAAAAGGAGCTCTAACTTCAGGTTTAATGGCCCCAGAACACACACTAGTATAAAAGGAGCTCTAACTTCAGGTTTAATGGCCCCAGAAGACACAGTAGTATAGATGCTGTGCCAACTTCAAGTTCCTATCAAAAATTTGGCTGCTAAACTCGTGATAAATAAAAGACCAAATCATAGTAATAAAATCTGCACAATTTCTTAGGGATACAAGGGGCACAGTTGAACACTTGTTAGTTGTGAATGCTTAGGGCAGTAATAATCATCAGATGTTTTCTGGGGAGTCATCAATGAGAGATATGTTTATTAGATAAGACAGCAGTTGGGGTGAAGCAAGTTAGTTTATGTAGTTTTCCCCTGGCCTTTTTCCAAGAACTGCTTAGAGATAATAATGCCCTTTTTAATAATGCGTCTTTTCACATGGCTGTGGCTTCAACACTGACTTGGCTGCTTGGAATAAGTGGTGGTGGTCTTGGTCACAGAAGCGCAAGGGGGGCATATGATAAGCATGACGTGGAGACATTTTTCAGTTAAAGCAAGAGGGAGGATGTAAGATGGTGGATATGATCTCAGCAAGAAACAGGCGTGTCCCTTGGGAAATGGGGATAGGGGAAATTTATAAACTAAATTTCTTTCTATAATAATACACAATAAAGACTTTTTATTCTGATGACGGTATTCTTTAACTTCTTATCAATAAAAGCATCCACACATTTATCTAGACTTTTGGCTCAGATGGCTCTCATTGTCCCAGGATGTCCTTCCATTTTAAGGGATAGTGACTCTTTTAAATCCCTAGTATTTCATCTCTGTGACCCTATTTCCAGTGTACATAACCTAATTTGCCTTCCCTTTTGTAATTTGGCCTATGAGTTTGGGTTCAAATAATGTGTCATTCATTATTCTTTTAATTAGATCACACCTTGTTGCTGTAACCTATTGTACACCATGTACCCTGAGACACCTTTCAGCATGGGTGTAACTGAAATATGAAAGATACATTTTTTCAAATAAAAAGGTTATTGCATATCTGATTTATAGCTATATATATATATATATATATATATATATATATATATATATATATATATATTGACAGACAAATTCTAGTGCCCTCTCTGGTGAGTGGTATGGACTGCTGTTTCAGATTAAGATATGAGGGATATCATGCACATAAACTCTAGATGCAAGTGCTGGGGCAGCGCCCCTCAGTGGTCACTGAATAAATATTTGCATCAAGGGTCTTGCTGCACAGTGCTGGTGTGCACAATGATGTCCTGTCCTTACCATCTGCCATAGTAAAGTCCCCACTACTAGCCTGTGAGTGCTTATGGTAGGGCAAGTTGCAAAATGTAAAGCAAAGTGTTTTTGCACTTTGCACAATTGCAACTGAGGCCAAACATTTTTGAAAATGCCTTTAAAGCTTCCAATTTGCAGCATCTTGTCTCCTTCATCTCATTAGGTACCAAGGTAAATCACCCTTAATATGAAGGCCAGGAGTCCACTGAACAGTTTGATGCCCAATATGCATAAGTTTGCCTCAGTATGTGGTGTGTAGGGGCCCCAAGATGAAGACACATTTACAGCATTTTATGTGTAAAGCTAAAACATCATATATTTATGGAAAGTAAACATTTCCCCAAATCCAAAATGGGCACACATTCAAACTATCAAAAGCTTTCCTAAAATTGGCAATTTTTCTAAAAATCACATCAAAGCTTCTATTTTGCAGCATCTTATTTTCCACTTATCATTAGGTTTCAATATATGACATCCTAAATATGATTGCCAGGGATCTACTCCACAGTTTGATGCCCAGTGTGTATAGGTTTACCTAAGTATGTGGCATGTAGGGGCCCCAAAATATTTTTCGTGTATACAAATTTCATGGCTTACATTTATACTAGTTCATAAACACATTGCCAGTTTTATGTGTGAGGAAAGCAGCAAAAAAGTAAAGTGACCCCATAAAAACCATATACAGGTATGGGACCCGTTATCCAGAATGCTCAGGACCTGGGGTTTTCCAGATAAGAGGTGTTTCCGTAATTTGGATCTCCTAGTCTACTAAAAAAATTATTTAAACAGTAATTAAACCCAGTAGGATTGTTTTGGATCCAATAAGGATTAATTATATCTTGGTCGGGATCAAGTACAAGGTACTGTTTTATTATTACAGAGAAAAAGGAAATCATGTTGAAAAATTTGAATTATTTGCTTATAATGGAGTCTATGGGAGATGGCCTTTCCATAATTCTGAACTTTCTGGATAATGGGTTTCCGGATAAGAGGTCCAATACCTGTATCTAAAATGGGTAAATATTTCTTTTCTACTCCAAACTACTAAACGCCAAAGCTTTCCTAAATCACCTAAAAATGCTGCAATTTACCACATTTATTTTTCAAAATGTCATACATACAATGGTGAATCCCTAATAAACATAGACTTACCAAAGTATGTGGCTTGTAAGGACCCCTGACTGTGTATTATGTGCCAAATGTGTTTGCAATCTTTACAAAGACCCCAGGAAACCATATATTTTTGGAAAGTTCTCATTCTCACAAATCCAAAATAGGTAAAGATTATTTTTTTTGCTGTGAAATTGATTTTGGGATGAAGGAAAAGCTTATGTGTTCTGGATTAATCTGACAGTCTTTTGACATCTTCAGACACAAGAGCTCCCTTGGACAAATATTAATACTGTGGTGCTATGTATTAGCATCTTGATCTTTACCTCATTAAACCCTTTCTATGATGCAGCAAGAATAGCAAACACAGTTATGTACACATTTTTTCAGCATCCTCCCTTACACCTGCAGCAGCCCCTCCCAACTGACTTGTGTGGAAAAATCCTGGTCCTGGGCCAAGGTGCCTTAAGAGCTGTATATAAGGATCACCTGAGTGCGGAGAAATCTGTCCCCTGTCCTCTCCAACACTAGCTGCAAGACTATGGGAACCTCCAAAGGGATCCCACTGTGGATCCTACCACTCCTTTTCAGTCTGTTGAATGGTAGGTGCCTTAAATATGAAATATACATCAATTATTTCAGAATCAGACTACTGAGTTAGAGTTGCTGTTTGCTGCTTTTTGTAAGTGTTTTAAATGGTAGAGATAGCTTTTTGAGACCTCTATGTATGATTAGTAAACCAGAAGAAGAACCCTTTGCTGCAGTGTAATTTATATGTATTATTGGTTTACTGATGGTGTTTAGTTACATAAGTGTATTGAGAACAAATTCTCTGCTTGATTACTAAGGGGGGGGGATAAATTAAGTTGATTTTATTCTGATTTAAAAAATGTAACCAAACTGATGAAGAATTTTCACTGTTTGTTAGATTTATGCATATAATTAGAAAGAACTGCCCAATGTTCAGAGATGATTTAATTTATGAGATATTAGCATGTTCTTTAATGGGTGAATAATATAGATTTATACTTTTCTATTTTCCATCTTTCTTGAGAGTCCATTACTACTAAAATGTTGCATTGAACTGGCAGATTATTGATATATTTGGCATCTGTGCACCACTTCACTGAGCGAGCACACACACACACTTGAATTTTATGTACTACAGGTATTGGACCCCTTATCCGGAAACCCATTATCCAGAAAGTTCTGAATTACGGAAAGGCCATCTCCCATAGACTCCATTTTAATCAAATAATTCACATTTTTTTTTCTCTGTAATAATAAAACAGTACCTGTACTTGATCCCAACTAAGATATAATTAATCCTTATTGGGGGCAGAACAATCCTATTGGATTTAATTACTGTTTAAATAATGTTTTTAGCAGACTATAGGTAGGAGACCTGAATTATGGAAAGACCCCTTATCTGGAAAACCCCAAGTCCTGAACATTCTGGATAATGGGTTAAGTAGTAATAAATACACACTACATGCTTACAGCTAAGAGATGCAGCCTTATAAATTAGGTTTAAATGCAATATATGTATTTTTCTGATCACTGTACCAAAATGATTAGCTTTTCCTGTTATAAAGCCCTCTTGCACAACAGCTATATTATATGGGTTGGAATGTATTTAAATGTGCATTTAGGAACCTTTGTAACAGTACACTCCTTAATACTAATCAGTTTAACTACCTTTTCCTGCAGCAGTAGCATTACAACTATGATAAAGTCCACATCATAGGGCTCATTTAGCACACATGGGCAATATGAAAACTGTACGAATGGAGAATGTTTTTTGTACTTAGGTGCAGCAATTGCTCTCATTTGTTAGTGCTGTATTTAGAGTTTGCAAAACATTGGTACTCCCCTTGCTTGCACATCATTAAAACACCTAATGGTGGCCATACATGCACCGGAAATATCGTACAAAACCTCGTTTCGTACGATATTCGGTGCGTGTATGGTATGTCGGCGAGTCGACCGATATCGCAGGAAGCTGCTGATATCGGCCGACTCGCCGATCGGACCAGTTTGAAAATTTTGATCGGGCGCCATAGAAGGCGCCTGACCAAAATCTCCCTTCAGCGCTGAATTGGCAGAAGGAGGTAGAAATCCTATTGTTTCTACCTCCTTACCTGCCGATTCAGCCCTGAATGGTGTGTGGCGGATCTGACAATGTTTTGTGCGACCGATGGTGACTGCTGCACTTTGCACATTTGGCATGATTCTTAACCTGGTACAAGGCACACCACTGCCTCAGTAAGGCAAGATGCAAGTAAAAATGACTTCTAATGAACTACAGAGGACGTTTTATATGAATAGGTGTTTAATACCAATTTGTATCTCTGGCTAGAAGCGCAAGTGTTAAGAGAATGGGGCTAGTACTACTTATATATGGGAAGACGTGTTACAAATGCTGACAGTTTACTGTTGGTACGTTAACGATAATACATATTTCAATTTCGAAAGTGAGGATGTTTAATGTTTAAATATCTGGAGCACATAAGCTGTATTTGAACTAAGTTTCTCTGCAATCGGAGAGCATATTTGTACACTAGCTTGTCCAGCTATGCCTAATCAATAGCATCCCATGGGAGCTTCTACTGCTAGACAGGGGAACTAATTATGCACCCTTGTAGGTGCTTCTATGTGCTCAACCCTGTACATTCCCTAGCTGACATATGGCTACCTACATGGATTTTGAAATCTACTAAAATATTTCTCCTACTAAATAATTTTGCTCATTATGCAGTAGGGATGCACCCAATCCAGGATTTGGTTTGGTAATCAGTCAGGATTTGGCCTTTTTTTGGCAGGGTTCGGTTTCGGCTGAATCCACGGTCCTGGCCAAACTGAATCCGAACCCTAATTAGCATGAATAAGCATTCGGAAGGGTTCAATGTTAGGGGGAAAAACATTGTTACCCCCACCGGATTTAGTTCGGTATTTGGCCGAATCCACAAAACTGGGTTTAGTGCATCCCTATTGTGCAGTAATAGTACATAACTTAAATTTGGCCCATAATACTTTATCCTTACTGTACAAGAAGCTGCATCCTGGTTGGCTGCCACAATTTCTACTCAGAGCAATCATATACTCAGTGTCTGAATCATTTGCCTGAGGCAAGAACTCATCTGCCTAACAAACTCAATTCAGAACCAGTTGATTCAGTAACTGGGCTTGGTTCCTCTGCCTAGTTGACATATTTTAACAACTACTTAGAGAATTAACACCATCCAAATGTAAATTGGCACAAGTCCAATATTTGTCCAGCTAATATTGTTATATTTTTCCGCTTTCTATTGAACATTGATCTTATTCCTTTCAATTCCTGTCTTGGCAGCTCAATTGCTTTCGGACTATAGCGAGCAATCACAGGACTTGTCTGGCGGTGAGACTTATGACTACACGTTTCATGAAACAATCCAAAATGTGGAGACAAGTAAGTCTCGCCAATTATATTCCCTTTATAAGTGTTATTCTACACATTTTTCTTTGAATCTGTGAGAATAGGTTTCAAAACAGGGTTATGAAGAAACAAGGTCAATATTTGCAATACAGCCATCCAACTGTTTGCTTTCCTTAATGCAACTTCACAAAAGTAATAAAAGCAAACTGTTGACTGGCTGCTTTGCCCCCTCTATTTGCATAAACCCCTGGAGTATTACATGTATTACAAATGGAACAAATCTCATACAGCCAGGTAAGTGTTCTTAACCTGCATGTTATTAGTAAACAAACATCTATACAGATTTCTATCAGAAAAACCATGCATTAATACAACATAACCATCTATACAGGATTTCCATATGGTGACCCTTAGATGTCCCAACCCACTGTTTACGCACTGTAAAATGATCTGTCTGTTCAAGCAAGCCTTTTTCAGCCACAATGTGTTGTATATTTGATTGCCTACTATACTATATATGTCCTGATTAACTGTCCTGCTACAACTCTATTTTGCAGTGGGGAATGGACCTGCAAAAATATCCATGATTCCAGCTGTGCACCCAACACCAGTGGTTAAAGGTAAGTCATGTCACTTCTCAGCAGGTATGACATAAAGGGACCTTAGACCTTAGACAGGGGCAACTGTTAAATGCAAAAATGAGCGCATGTGTCTACTCATTAAAACTCTAATTATTGCACCTAAATTTGTTTGTACTTTGCACCAGTGCAATTACTATGGCTCTTAAGGGAGAATAAAAGTGGTTTAACAATCCTAGACCCTCCTCCAAATGCCTTAACCGACGAAATCACACCACAATAGACCTCCAGTTCTACCCTGTTTGGAGAACCTGTTAAGAACAAGCAGAAAAGCATGGTTGGCAGGCACTGTCTGATGTTATTGTTCCAGTGTTGTTGCCTCAGGATCATGCACAGTTGAAACTGAACCAATCATGGCTTCAGCCACATGCTACTGGTGGGGCTAGGGAATAGTGATGATAGAATCTGTCTCCATTTGCTTTTTGTTGATGCACGTATATTTTTCCGCTGCAAATTTTGGCGCCCGTTTGACAAAAAAAATCCACCAATGTCAAAACGTGGAAATTACACTCATTACTACTAGGGAAATTATATCAAGCACTGTGAAATATCTCCCATCAACACCGCTGCACAGGTAACATAAACATGGTAATATTCAGGTTGACTGTAGGTACATTTTGGTTGGGGAACCACTTTCATTCTCCTAAAACATGAATGACACACTAGGGGGCTGATTCATTAAAACACGAGTTTGAATCCAGAATGGGAAAAATTCGGATTGGATACGATAATTTCTTAAGATCGCAAATATCACGAATATGCTTACAAAAAAATCATATTAGTCACGATAATATCGTATTGGCAATCCGAAAGTCACAAAATCTTTGTACCGAATGATTGTAAACAGCGGCAAAACCTTTCCGAATTTTTCGCACAAGCATGCCAAAAAGTCGCGCAAGCGTCCGAAAAAAGTCATACAATCGTTGAAAAATTTGGCGAAAATACGCTTGGAGTGTTCGAATGAATGCTCTGAGCATTCGTGTCTTAATAAATCTCCCCCTAGGTGTAATGTACATAGTTGTAAAAGAGCCCTGCACCCACTTTAGTTACATTTTTGCACAATCTCAATCCACTGGGAGGCAGGTAAGAAAATACCCATATAACCTTATGTGATGCCCATTTTGTCCTGGCTGGGTGCATTTGCTTGTGATACATTTCTAGGAAAACCTCTGCATTGTGGGGTTAAAAAGCATAGCAAATAATGCAGATTTCTGTTGTACTTTGCACCTTGCGCTAATAGTAAACAAGGCTTAGGCAAAATGATTATTAATACTTGCTATTTCTTATCATTATTTGCAGTTATCAACCCGGTTCACAATAACAGAGTATGCAGCACCTGGGGAAACTTCAACTTCAAAAATTTTGATGGTGATATATTCCATTTCCCTGGAACCTGCAACTATGTTTACGCTTCCCATTGCAAAAGCGTTTATGAAGACTTCAACATCCAGATTCAACGCACTGTTACCAACAGTATCCCAGAGATCAGTAAAATCACCACCAAGATAAATGGGGTGGCGATACAGCTTTATCAGAATAAAGTGGTGGTTGATGGCTCAGTGTAGGTTACTTTGCTTTCCATTCTTTTTTGCAATAACCCAGAGGTTGTAACTTGCAATACAATAAACTCTTTAGAGTCATTGGTGTGTAAGTTGCTATGAAAATACATATTCACAAAGAAATTTTCCAGTTGTTTTACGGCAGCTGTTATCACACTGAATGAATCACTAATCACGGCACTAAAATAGTGGTAACATAGGTAAACCCTTTATTTACTTAAGAAATGCAAACTCGCAGTACAGTTGTTTGCTCTTTGGCTGGCTTCCAATTTAGTGCTCAGTTTGATAATAGAATCTAATCCCTGACCTATTTTCTTGTTGTACTTACACTACACTCTATTGACATTCCTTCTTATGTATTGGTAATGCTGCTAATATGACCGTAGACAAGCATGTAGCATATCCTTTCTGAATTATGATCCCTCTTCTAGCAACATATTTACTATGGTTATTCTGTAAAAAGACAATAGAAACATATTTAGCTAGTGTCAGAGCAATCACACACCAAGTTATCTATTCATATATGTTATTCTTCATACAGAGAGCAATTGCCCTACACTGGGTCTGGTGTCCAGATTGAGAAGCGCGGTGTCTACCTTGAAATCACATCCAAAGTTGGTTTAACGCTGATGTGGAATGATGATAATAGTCTCCTGGTAAGAGAACACTTTAAGCCACAGTTTACAGAGGCCTAGAAAGTTTTATAAAATAATTTAATTATCTTATTATGAATGCTTATGTTTATTATTTTATGCTTATAAAATGCAGTATATTGGGTAAATGTGTTTTTCTGTGCAGCTGGAGCTGGATGAAAAGTATTCTAACCAGACCTGTGGATTGTGCGGAGACTACAACGGCATATCTGTCCACAATGAATTCATTAACAATGGTCAGTTCAAGTCTTATTTCTTTTTTATCCCTTCCCTTTTTGTCTTGACCTGACTTGCATTTCTCTTCCATTTTGTTTTCTCTCATAACCCACTATCTTATCTTCACTATCATCTACTTGCCTTTCTCTACCTGCTCTCTTCTAGTCTCCTTTTGTATGTTGTACTACTTGCCCCACTTTATTATGCTTCCTTATAAAATTCATAAGGCACTAATTGTGTGCCCCTTAGAGCATTTACACCGAGGGTTAAATAAATGCATTCTTATAGATCTGTATTTAACTGAAGATCTCATTACAGAAATATATAGAATGAAAACCTAACCTACAACTTGTCTATGAAGGTTTTTATTCATCAAGGTGATGGTATATCTAGAAAAAGTAAATTTAGAGCAAGTGGACTTGCTAAGTAATCCTGAAGACATTTCACTACTCATCCGAGCAGCTTCTTCAGCTCAGATGAGTAGTGAAACTTCTTCAATGAATACTCAGCTAGTTGCTCTAGATTTACTTCTACTAGATATAACAGAAACAAGCTTAAATGTAAAAAAAAAAAAAAGTTATGATATTATGTAATGGAGTTACCGGTCATTTAACCTAATAATACCCTTTCACCAGTTCCATGCAATGGAAATAGCACTAACTGGCAAAAAAAAACCCCATACTGTAATCTGCACAGGCATTTGGTCACAGAAGTAACTTTTCTATAAGTGTCTTTACGTCTGTTTTAAAGGTGTCCACATAACAGAAACTCAGTTTGGAAACCTTCAGAGGTTGGATGGTCCCACAGAACAGTGCCAAGATGTACCAGCAATACCAAAAAGCAACTGTACAGACTTTGTAAGTAAAACACATATGGGGAAATGTACTAGAGGTCCCAAGAATATCTCCACCTGTAAGGTGCATCACACGGGTACAACCAATACAAGGGTGCAGAGTGCAGAACCTTTATTTGACACAACACCATGTGGGTAATTCCTCAGTAACTAGTCAAAAGTTTGCTATCCGGTGCTACCTGTTGATTTGTTGCTATGTTTAACTAGAACTGGTAAAAGTTTTGCATCTTTGTTTACATTGACCTGTAAATGTATTATACCCTGATGGCCATAATTTGTGCAGATCATTGCATAGAACTTACACCCAAAGATACTGAATTAACCTTTAGATTAATTTATTTAATTTGCTCAAGAAGAAAACAACTATTACAAAGTATATTTTCCAGTATTGCTTCATGGTGGGTTAGAGCATTATGGGGTGCAAAATGTCATCCTCAATGTATTCATCCATAGTGCTCAATGTATTCATCCTTAGTGCTCAATGTATTCATCCTTAGCGCTCCATGTATTCATCCTCAGTGCTCAATATATTTATCCGTAGTGCTCAATGTATTCATCCTTAGTTCTCAATGTATTCATCCTCAGTGCTCAAAATATTCATCTGTAGTGCTCAATGAAGTCATCTTTAGTGCTCAGTGTATTCATCCTCAGTGCTCAATACTGTATATTCATCCGTAGTGCTCAATGTATTCTTACCTAGTGCTCAATGTTTTCATCCTTAGTGCTCAATGTATTCATCCTCAGTGCTCAATATATTCATCTGTAGTGCTCAATGTATTTCAGGAGAACATCTGTGAGAAAATATTACTGGGTTCAGCCTTTGCAAACTGTCACGCCAAGGTTGATGTTGAACCATATATTGCAGCCTGTGTGCAGGATCTGTGCCGCTGTGATAGCAGTGTGGCTTCTACCTGTATGTGTAACACATTCGCTGAGTACTCAAGACAGTGTGCCCATGCTGGGGGTCAGCCAATCAACTGGAGAACAAAAGATCTTTGTCGTGAGTGTTTTCCTTTGTCTGAACAGCTAATAAAACTATTGAGTGCTATTGGCCTAGGAAGAACTCATATTTTGAATTGTATCATTGATGTTATCATTCAATACTTTCTGATTCTCACTATAGCCCAGAAGTGCCCCTTTAACATGGAATACCGAGAATGTGAGTCTCCTTGCACTGACACATGTACCAACCAAGAAAGAGCAGCTGTTTGTAATCAGCATTGTTTGGAAGGATGTTACTGCCCTAAAGGTAATAATAGTTTTCTAGTGTATGCTCTACCAGTTTGCCATATAAAAATAGACTGTGCATTAAGTGATTTAGAAATGTATTTTGTAGGGATACAGCAAATGCATTCAGGATTCGGTTTGGGATTCGGCCAAGATTCGCCTTTTTCAGCAGGATTCTGCTGAACCCACACTGTTTAACCCAAAACATTTGTTGTTTGTAGGAACTGTTTTTGATGACATCAACAACTCAGGCTGTATTCCTGTGGATAAGTGCCACTGTACAGTTAGGGGAGATACATACTCTTCTGGAGCAAGTTACTCTACTCCATGCAGCACCTGGTCAGTTCATTCAATTTTTAATTGTCATCCGTCTCATCATGTAACTGTAGGGGTGTAACAAGATACAGGTTGCAGCATCTAACATTGTACCTTAGATTAAGTTGGGGGTCTATTTATATTGATGGAGGAATGATAGGGAGGGGAAGGATGGGGAGAGCAACTTTAATCAGCAAGAAGTAGTTAGCACAACAATTCAACGATATCTTCAGCAGTATGCGTTCACCAATAGCCACCTTCCACTGGTACTTGAGGGCATCTCTAATGCAATATACCACAAACAATTTGCAACATGGGCACTAAGATCTCAATTTAATGTACCAGCAACAAGGCCTGCTTGGTTGGCTCAGAATTTTTAGTTGGGAATGGCTTTCTGCATACTTCTCAAACCCTCTCACCCACAGGGTGGTGCCCTCCTTTAACTTAGTATCAGTTATAATGATAGCCTGAACTAACTATAACAGAAGCAACACCCTTCATCCAAACAAGTAGTGTTTAACTACAAACTTCTCTCCTTGTTTAATACATATATGGCATTGCACAAAGGCTTGCAGCATTCCACCACCCTGATCTACTTTGTCCTCCGCTTGGCTCTAATCGTATATTGACTTTGGCTTTCCAGAGATAAGGCCTCTGCTGAATGTGCCAGCACCACGCCTTCTATTTTCACAAGTTCTCTTAGAAAGCCAACTATAATATATAATAAGTTTTATCGATGTAGCTTAAACTGTTTTGCTCTATGCTTATGACTTTATTTACTCTCATTGAATTGAATGTTATGATTTTGTGATGTTCCTGCATATTTTTCAAAATTGCCTTAAGATAAGTTCATTTTCTTTCATTTCTTTTGATTTTTTTAAAGAGAAATAAAAATTTAACCAAGTTTTACCTTTTTTCCATAAAGAATTAATTTTAAAAAACACTTTTTAATGTAATTAGTTCAGTCATTTATGGAAACTATTTGCACTACGGGGTATAGGGGTATATTTAGCAATGGCTTGGAGAACATTCTCCATTTAAATAATACTCTAAATAAATCCTTATGGAGGCTGTTTGGAGGCTGTTTAAATAAATAATTCTTTTAACAGATGTTAGGTGTTTTCCCCTCTAGTGACCAATAATATATTGTGGTGGATAAATGATTTGGCTTGATATTATTTCTCCTACAGTACATGTTCTTCAGGGAAGTGGAACTGTAAGGATTTGCCTTGTCCCTCAACCTGCTCCATCGAAGGAGGTTCGCACATAACTAGCTTTGATCAAACTCGTTACAGCTTCTATGGCGACTGTAACTATGTACTTACCAAGGTAAAGCCTCCAAAATTCTTCAGTAACATGTATAGAGAAAAAAAATTACTTTGAGGTGCTATACAAATATACACAAAATCAACATTTTAACTAATGTGCTAAAATAGTTTATTGATGTTTTTGTCTTTGCAGACGTGTGATGGTGGAGATTTTACAGTTGTTACTGAACTTCGCAAATGTGGTGTAACAGCAAGTGAGACCTGTTTAAAGAGCATTATGCTCCTGCTCAATGGAGGAAAAACTGTAAGTCCTTAAGCCTCAGACTCTCTTTCTTTCTAGGAGAAATAAAAACTTTAGATAATATATGGTAAGACCATGCTAGTTTCCAGAACCTACACTTTCAGACCTGTGATGTCTCACAGATGCTTCAACAAATGTTCCTTATCCTAAACATTAAGTGACAAATGTTTTTAAAGACTTTCATTCAGCCAGGTCATCATTTTCAGTTTCTAGAAGAGATTCAAATGCAGCCAGCAAGTTTTCACATTTGGTCTCACCATGTCCAGACACCATTTTGTGAGTGTTAAATCCTGCCTCTAGATGGTGCAAAGACTTGCCAGCAAAACATAATAGAAAACTCCACAGACCATGTATCACCTGGTGGTGAATATTGGTATCTTTTCCCCCTGTGTTAGCTGGAACGTGGCAACATGGTAAATCAACTTGGCTGCATCTGTAGTTCTAAAGCAACTAGACGTTCTGAGTATTCTTGTTGATGTTTCACCACTCTTACAAACAGATTCTTCAGTCCAAGAACCTGCTTGTATGAGTGATAATAGCCTGGTATTGTAACCCTTAAGCAAAATACAGATGGCAAAAATATTGAGTGAAATTTAGAAATTTCACCAAAAAAAAAATTTACTACAACATCATCAACGTACTAAAAGAACAATACAACAACTTTTAGTGAATTAACTTCACATTGCTGAAAAGTCTCTTTGCATTGGTGAACAATCACATCTTTTTAGTCCAAAAACTGTAATTCACCAATTTCCCAAAAGCATAAAAGTGAATGTTCACCACAAGGAATTTATTCAGGTCCACGTTGTAGTCATGTTTTTTGTGGAGTAAATTCTCTAGAGAATTTGCCCATGACAATTGTGTTGAGGAAAATGCACTGGTGAATTTAGGCCAAGAGATAAATTGGCACATTTCTCTGACGTCATTGTACTTACAATTTTAAGTATGAGATGCACTGTGAAAATACACCTAACAAATGGAGGCAAACTTTGGTGGATTTGGACAAAATGAAAATTCTCCCTTTAGTAAATAAGCCTCTAGGTCTCATTGTGCCGCAGTCCACAGATGCTGCCACTTCTATAAGAGCTTCTCTACTCTAGCATACATGTGCCTGGGACAGTATATGTAGAATTTTACATTAAGCTTTAATGCACATATTTTCCAGTGTTACGTTTCCAGTAGACAGAACAACAGGTTATTTTGGTATTTTCTCTAGTCATTATCTCATAGTCATTAGAGCTTAAGTTCTGCATTAAGAACATCAATATATAAATGTATAAATATGCCTTGTTTTCTCATGTTAAGTTGCTGTTTATTTATTATTATTATTTATTTTTTTTGTAACCCAAACAGAATGTTGTGATCATGCCCTGTGGAAGTGTATATTTGAACAATGTCTATACCCAGTTGCCTCTATCTACTGGTAAGATATATTCATGTTTGATACTATATTGCATGGAAATCTCATGTGTCTCCTGTTGTACATTTTCATCATTCTTGAAAAAAGAAATAGAAGTTGATCAGAATTAAATAGTAGTGATTTAGAGTTGGGACAAAATATTAATGAGGCATGTCCATATCTGCACTTATTGTGTTGTTTTGTTTTTTAGCAAGTGTCACCATCTTCAAACCTAGCTCCTTCTACATTATTGCTCATACCCACTTTGGGCTTCAGGTGGTTGTTCAACTTACTCCCGTCATGCAGGTCCATGTGGTACTAGACCCAGTCTTCAAAACCAAGACATGCGGTAAGTTTGTTTCCTTGCTTTTTGCTCAAGGAAAATCAAAGTAGTTCTACAAGCTCAGCCTTACTGCTCTCTTTCCTCAGGTCTCTGTGGAAACTTCAATGACAAGCAAAGTGATGATTTTCAAACAAAAAATGGAGTGATAGAAGGAACTGGAACATCATTTGCAAATACATACAAGACGCAAAGCGATTGTCCTAACATCATAAATATCTATGAAGATCCATGCTCCCTCAGTGTAGAAAATGGTACATATCTGTAACAAAATATGAACTATTTAATATTGTGAAAACTTCTCAGTCTTGGTACTTTGATCTTTTAGAAACTATAATATTTCATTTAGATTATGTTACTGCTAAGTCCAAGTGTAGGGTGGCATTGATGTACATCGATATACACTGGTAAAAATCAGTGCATGTCAAGATACCCTAGAAAACTACCCTGGAAAAACGTCCCCAAACCACTGGGCTACTCGGAGAGTGTTCCAAAACTGAACTGAATCGGGGTCCATTCTATAGGTAAAAAGACTGAAACTTGGGGTGAACGTTTATTTGATCTCCTATATACTACTGAAAGTATTGCAAGTAAAGCAGGGCACTGACAATACGTTTAACTCCAAAGGGCAACTTGAGCACTAATTATCTGAAAATTAGCACTGTAAAATTGATCCACATGAGAAAAAAATTAAGGATTGTAAAATAACAATGTGCATTGCTTTCCTTTTGTAGAACAATATGCTTCACATTGGTGTAGTATCATATCTGACCCAACTGGACCTTTTGCTGCATGTCACCCACTAGTGAACCCAAAAATATACAAAACGGTAAGTTCAAAGCTCACACATGCACAGAAACACACACAAAGATTTAGTGAAATATCTACCTGTTTTAAAGTGACTCAGGAAACCTTCTCCACTCATTTCCTCTGATGAATTAGTCATGAAAAAGATAGCTCCCAAATTGTCCTAGTGCCAAATGCCCTCCGGCTATATCTCCTGATGTTTAGTGCTCATATTACAAATGTTTTTTTGAGTAAAGATAATTCAGCTTCTTTATGAACACAGCATTAAAAAAAATTTCATGGAATATTTTCTATTCTTTCTTAGAACTGTATGTTTGACACCTGTAACTGTCAGAAGAGTGAAGATTGTATGTGTGCCTCCCTCTCCTCTTATACCCGGGCTTGCATAGCCAAAGGTGTCATATTAACAGGATGGCAAGCAGCCACCCCCTGCAGTAAGTTGAAGAGGCTTTGATATAAGAGATATTGGTAAAATCAATGGTTTCAGGTATTGAACTGGACAATGATAATATCTTAGATAGTTGAGTTGCAATTGTGCCTGATTTATTATGTAGGCACATATATTGACATGTATATGAAATGTAATGGTGTGTATAGAATATAAACTAATCTGAATTCTATTAATTCTTGGCAACTTTGCCTCACTCTATTTTCAGCTAAATATACCCAAAACTGTCCCAAATCGCAAACTTATATTGATTCTGTGAGCACCTGCCAGCCAACCTGCCGCTCTCGCTTTGAGCCGGATATCACCTTCAACATCAAGTTCCTCCCTGTAGATGGGTGCGGCTGTACTAAAGGGTTCTACATGGATGACAGTGGCAATTGTGTCCCTGAAGCTGCCTGCCCCTGCTACTACAAAGGAAGTGCCATACCCTCTGGAGAAGTGGTCCATGACAATGGAATACAGTGGTAAGTTGAAAAATGTGGTATTTATTCTCTAATCCAGGGCAATAGAATATATTATATATTGGCTTCTGAAGATCTTGTTTTAGAAACTAACATCAATTTAGCAAATAGGAGTAGGTTTGAAAGAACAAAATATAATTGTGTTGACCATTTGTTTGTCCATTAGGTCTGATTTCTGAAATTCCAAATTCACCTGTTTTATTGGAAAATATATGTAGAATGGGGGTCATACTTGGAGGTTTTTCCTGTTTAGAATAGGGTGCTAATGCATTGTGCTGCTGTTATTTATTTCTTTTTAATTTTACAGTTCCTGCACTCAAGGGCAGTTGAGCTGTATTGGATCTATTAAGCCAGGTAATGTCCTATAAATCAATATCTCAATATCAATATATAGAATAATGCTTGAAGGGGGGAATATGAAATCATTTAGCTCCCATACTAAGATAAATGGCCATTATGCATTAAAGCTGCAATCACAGCTTGGTAGGTAGTAGTCTGAAAGTCATTTGCCTGTTTTGCCTTCCACTGGGTTTTACATTCATGGCAGTTATAGCGAGCAGATGTACCAACATGGGAACAATTGTTCCATTCACTGGGCCTTTGCTGCTGCACCCGTGTAAGTGATAAATTAGCCCTTTTGGGTGTTTCCCTTAGGTAAAGGTAAATTTGGCAAATTGGTGCATAATAGTGCCATATTTTTAAGACTATATTAATACAGTAGTGAGTTTCCATATCAATGGTTTATGGATAATCCTACTGTATATTAACTACCCCCTTCATTAAGAACATTAAGACATCAGTGCTGTCCAACTTATTACATTAGAGGGCAGATTCATCAAAGTGCGAGTTCAAATCCCGAAATGGGTAAAATTCGGATTAGATACAATAATTTCTGATGATCGGAAATGTCACAAATATGATTACGAAAAAATCGTAATAGTCATGATAATATCGTATTGGCAATTCGAAAGTCACAAAATTTTAGTATCCGAACGATCGGAAACGGCAGGAAAACCTTTCTGACTTTGAACCTTCAGTGCATGTTTTTGGAAGCCTCCCATAGGAGTCAATGGCACTCTGCAGCTCCAAACTGGCCCAAGCAAAGTCACGATAACAAAGCTTTAATGAATCCGAAACTTTCTTACTCGGCGCGACAAATACAATTTAGTCGCACAAATTGTCACGCAAATTGTCGCAAAGTACGAAAAAGTTGCAAAAAATATGCACTGTACACATTTTTTGTAATTGGAAACAATCGTACTTTGATAAATGTGCCCCTTAGTGTGATGACTTTTATTATTATAGTACGTTCATGGGCTACATTAAATCAAAATGATGATCCCGTAAAGTAAAATCTATAAAGCCTTTGAGCAGCATGGGGACCATAAAAATCCACCAGTCGGACATCCCTGATTTATATCATTTATACTCATATACATTTCTTCCCACAGAATGTGCTGCTCCAATGGTTTATTTTGACTGCAAGAATGCAACAGAGGACACAAAGGGAGCGGAATGCCAGAAGAGTTGCCAGACATTGGATATGGAATGTGTAAGTCAGCTGTTAAAACTGTACTTATGGAACAGTACTAGATGAATAATATACACACGGTATATGAAGCACACTCGCCAAATTACCATACTCACCAATTATTTATGTTTTTCTCATGCTGCTTACAGTACAGAACAAAATGTGTCTCTGGCTGTGTCTGTCCTGATGGACTATTGTCAGATGGAAAAGGAGGCTGCATTAAAGAAGACCAATGTCCATGTGTCCACAATGAAGCCACTTATCAGCCAGGAGATAAAATTAAAGAAAAATGCAATACCTGGTATGTCTATTAATACAGACCCATGAATAGTACTATCTTATTGAGGAAACAGCATTTAACGTCCCACCCTCTCTCCACAGTACATGCAAAAATCGAAAGTGGGAATGTACTAATGAACCATGTCTAGGGACCTGTGCTGTGTATGGAGATGGACATTATATTACTTTTGATGGAAAAAGATACACCTTTAATGGAGACTGTGAATATATTCTTGCTCAGGTACAGTATGAGTTTAATCATTTTAGAATACACGTTGAGGGATCTCAGCCTAAAACTTGGGTTCAACATGGTTTTTACACTATAATTTCAGGATCAATCGGGTAAATCTGATAGCGGAAGCTCTTTCCGAGTCATTACTGAGAATATCCCATGTGGAACTACCGGCACAACCTGTTCTAAAGCTATCAAGGTCTATCTAGGGGTAAGTTGTGAACTTTGCTCTTAATGACATTATTATTCATCCAGAAGTAGAGCCTAGAGTTTCCTAAAGCAGCAGGTCCATTATTTAAGTGATATCAACCTTTTTAATAACAGTTTTACTATGTAGGAAATTGGTCAAGTAGGCAACATTAACATCTCCTTCCTTTTCCCCCATAACCAGAACTTTGAACTTATTTTCACAAATGAGAAATTTGAAATAGTGAAAAGTGAGCCTGGAGCTAAGGTACCTTTTAAAACCCGACACATGGGTATCTACCTTGTCATTGAGTCTGACAGTGGGCTGATCCTGCTGTGGGATAAGAAGACTAGCATCTTCATCAAGCTTAGTAAAGACTTTGAGGTAAGATTTGCTACCTATATAAACATAAACACTTATTTACCAGAGCTTTACATGGTATATCATTATCCACAGTTTCTGTCATTATCTCTGCAGGTAATAAATAAAAAATTGTTATTTATACACAGGGTAAAGTCTGTGGTCTGTGCGGTAATTATGATGGAAATGGAAACAATGACTTCACTACTAGGAGCTTGTCTGTAGTAGGGGATCCTGTGGAATTTGGAAACAGCTGGAAACTCAACCCAACATGTCCCGATGTCAATCCAACCAGGGATCCTTGTTCTGCCAACCCATATAGAAAATCATGGGCACAAAAGCAATGCAGCATCATCAACAGCAAGGCATTTTCTGCTTGCCATTCTCATGTAGGTGTAGTTCACTCAGCACTTTTTAAATATAGCTCTACTATGATGTATGTTAAACTAGTATAGCAGAACATTTTTTTTCTAAAACTGAAATGTTTTATTGACGTTTTCAAACATTGTGGTACATCAATAATAGGGACTTTAAGTCCCGACAAGAAATAATAACAGATATGAAAAGAGCATAAAAGGGGTAAGTAAAATAATATATAATAAAGTAGAGTGAGATAAGTGTCGGTGGATGGGTTTTGTTGTCTTGGGTTAAGGTAGTAAAGAGGTAGGAGAAAGGGCTGATAGTGGGCATGGTACGTTGTCTCTGGGTTTACGCCGGCTGTAGTTTCAGGCATGTAAAGCTGAGAATAACAGGGGGTCATTTTCATATGTTAACCAGGGGAGCCATATCTTATCGTAGGCTTCCATGTTGTTTTGCAGCATACTGTATATGTCAGTTTTTCGTTGGCTGCTATGTTAATTATTTTTGCTTTCAGCATTGTCAGAGGGATTGTAGGTTTTTTCCAGTTCCTTGCAACTATGAGCCTCGCTGCCATGAGTATATGTTGGCACAATCTGTGTGTTGAGTTCGTGAATTTCTGAAGGTTTTTTTTCTTAAGAGTATGGCAAAGGGGTCTTTTTGAAATGGAGCATGTAGTATTTTAGATACTAAGGGGCACATTTACAAAAGCACGAACGCTTGAGCGTTCATGCGAACGCTCCAAGTGTATTTTCGCCCATTTTTTTCGGGCGTCCGCACGACTTTTTCTTACGGCGCACAACTTTTTCGGACGGCGCACAACTTTTTCGGACGTTTGCACGAAAAAATCGGAAAGGTTTTACCGCTGTTTACAATTGTTCGGTACGAAAATTTCGTGACTTTCGGATCGCCAATACGATATTATTGTGACTAATACGATTTTTTCGTAAGCATTTTCGTGATATTTGCGATCTTCCGAAATTTTCGTTTCCAATGCGTTTTTTTCCAATTCGTGATTCGTGGATTAGTAAATGTGCCCCTAAGTATGTGGCACACCATGTCCCAGTATTGAGAGCCTATTTTGCACTCCCACCATATCTGAAGCATAGTGCCTTCTTCCGGGCATCCTCTGAAGCAATGTGGTTCACATGCAGGGTAAATTTTGCTTAGTTGGGCCGGGACCAGATAGGTACAGCAGAACATTTGGAATTACACATTTAGATTGTGGGATGCTAATTTAAAATAAAAATATGTTTTTATAGGTTGACCCAACTGCATTTTATGAAGCCTGTGTTTCCGACTCCTGTGCTTGTGACAGCGGTGGAGACTGTGAGTGCATGTGTTCTGCAATTGCCACCTATGCTCTTGCCTGTAGTGAAGCTGGCATATGTGTTTCCTGGAGAACCCCAAGCATCTGTCGTAAGTAATGCATAATATCTTATTATTCATGTATTTGTTTTCATCTGAAGGTTGTGTTAGATCCTGGCTGATGGCAAAGTAAATAAACAAAAATTCGAATTTAGATATAACAGTATCTGTTTGTGTATTTTAGCTATCTTCTGTGACTACTACAACTCGGAAGGTGAATGTGAATGGCATTACAAGCCATGTGAGCACAGCTGCTTAAAGACCTGTAGAAACCCCACAGGGAAATGTCTTTATGAGCTACCAGGTTTGGAAGGTAAGAAATGGTTTATAGATCATTTTAGAAGATGCTAAGTGGTTGTTATTACTCAGAGTCAGGTTAGACTACTGAGATACAGTACTCTTTAGCTAAGCAGTTTACAAGGAAAGGAAGCATATTGCTTTCAAGCAGATATTGTTGCACGACTACTGCACAAAAAATACCATTATGTGGGGTAGCAGCTCAGCATTTTAAGGCAATGAGGGGGATCCTATGCTACAAGGCACTTAAGGTTGATGGCTGGGGGAGCATAAATCTAATCATGGACTAAGGGGTGAGATGAGTATGTAGCATAAAAGATACAAGGGGTGGTGTTGAACATACAAAATTACATGGACACAATGTGGCAGCTACATACACAACAACACACACAGTCTTTGTGCATAAATATACAATGGTGTAAAACATGTTGTGTTGGTATATGGAATAAAACATGGGAGTTAGAAGCATACAGTCTGCATAGGCAGTGTTGGACTGGGTAACCTTATGGGCTTAAGAGTGTATTCACTGGAGGGCCAGGTTTTCAATGTCGGTAAATTCTGTTCTGTGTGCCAGCAAATAATATTCGCTGAATCCATGGGGCAAGGTTTCAAAAGACCTAATGTTTAGAATTGGTTTTCGATGACAGTAATAAAGCTTGACAAATCTACGATATTTTGATGTACTGCACTCAAGGTAATTCCTTGAAATATATAACATTACACTCACAATTCATTGCTTTGGTTAATGAGCATTAAGACATAACTGTAAATTCACCACCATTCTCTAAATGGTCACATTTGTATTTTTTTTTTTTACTTGACAAATTTGTATTTTTTTTTTGCCTTTAGGATGCTATCCCAGCTGCCCAGCAGAAAAGCCCTTTTTTGATGAAGACGCAATGGATTGTGTAGCCCAGTGTGGTTGCTATGATGATAAAGGAAATCACTACCCACGAGGAGCCGAAATTCCCAGCAAGGAAAATTGCCAGACCTGGTAAGGTTCTTTGGCTTCTCATTTGAAACTTCTATTTAAGTGCTAACTTACAGGAGAACTTTACTCAATTTAACTGAAATCAGTTTTTGTTTTTATATTTCTGTACTATTGTCTGTAAATCTTAAAACACTATAGCGAAAGTGTTGTGATGGCAGATTCTAGTAATGCTTTTAGGAGGGGTTTGAATAATTTCTTGAACAAGCAGAGTATCCAAGGCTATTGTGATACTAAAATCTACAGTTAGTATTGATGTTGATATATATGGTTTATGTATGTTAGTGTATAGATAGGTCAGTATGGGTCTGTATGTGAGTGGATAGATAGGTCAGTATGGGTCTGTATGTGAGTGGATAGATAGGTCAGTATGGGTCTGTATGTGAGTGGATAGATAGGTCAGTATGGGTCTGTATGTGAGTGGATAGATAGGTCAGTATGGGTCTGTATGTGAGTGGATAGATAGGTCAGTATGGGTCTGTATGTGAGTGGATAGATAGGTCAGTATGGGTCTGTATGTGAGTGTATAGATAGGTCAGTATGGGTCTGTATGTGAGTGGATAGATAGGTCAGTATGGGTCTGTATGTGAGTGGATAGATAGATCAGTATGGGTCTGTATGTGAGTGTATAGATAGGTCAGTATGGGTCTGTATGTGAGTGGATAGATAGGTCAGTATGGGTCTGTATGTGAGTGTATAGATAGGTCAGTGTGGGTCTGTATGTGAGTGGATAGATAGGTCAGTATGGGTCTGTATGTGAGTGGATAGATAGGTCAGTATGGGTCTGTATGTGAGTGGATAGATAGATCGGTATGGGTCTGTATGTGAGTGGATAGATAGATCGGTATTAGTCTATGTGTGTGCGCTAGGGTTCACGAAGGGTTGAACTTGATGGACTTTTTTCAACCCAACTTGACTATGTAACTATAAAAGTCTTCTTTCCCCAGCCACCCAATTAGGGTGGAGTTTCTCCTTGTATATATTAACATGATTGAAATATGTGTTGCTCTGTAGTGTGTTCCATTCTGAAAGCATATTTGTTTCTTTCTGCAGTGTATGCAGCATGTCTTCCCGTACTGAATGCAAGTATGATACGGCAGGTAAGCTTGGAAAGAAAAGGATATGAATATCTTGGCAATAAACACAACTAGTCAGAAATACGGATGAGGATGTCCTTGAGGATGTTATTCTGTGATAAGTAGTTTATATAAAATACAAGTTTAATATTTGTGCAGCTAAAGGGCTGCCAGTGGACAGATGAATCTGTCTAGTAGTCTCATATAATGCTAGAGACCTAAATAAGAAATACATAGGTTCCAAGCAAGTCCATGTAGTTATTGACTATCCTTTAAAATTTATAGGAGGAACAATTTTGCTTTCTGTATTTATTTAACAAGCTCCTCTACTAGGCCCAGACTGGTAATCCGTGGATTCTGGCAAATGCCAGAGGGGCTGCTGTAAGATGCCATAGACAGTCACTATTTATTAGGCTGCTGGGGGGTTGTTTGGGCCTCTGTTTACATAAAATTCCAGGGCCTATTCGAACCTCAGTCCAGACCAGTCCTCTACTGTACAATATGGCAACTACACTTAATATTGGCAGGTATAATGAGCCCTGTGCCATATGTACTTTTCGTTTTTGAGGTTCTCATACTCTTACGCTCTTACGTTACTCTTACGTTCTGCCCCTTTTCTTTTACAGCTTGCACCTGTATGTACAATGGCACCAAATACATGTATGATGAGGTGATCTATAACACCCGGGATAGCACCGGAGGGTGCCTCAGCGCCATTTGTAAGGAGAATGGAACAATCCTGAGAGATACTTTGTGCTCCACAACAATCCCCACAACCACATTTACATTTACCACACCAACAACCACTACTATCACTACAGTCACACCTCATGGTAAGTCACAAACCCTTACGTTCCATCAACTGACATCTATCTGAACAAAGATGAAATGTAAGAAAACAGAAGCTTATTGAAAAAAACAATTAATACAAGTACTAAGTATAAGATTGTCCTACTAATCGTGTGTTCTAATAAGTGGGAGGAGATAAATACAAATGAATAACTTAGATAACCCCAAAACATATCACTACCCTCAAAAAAGTTATTGTTCCTGAAGCTCAGGTGGAAAAAGGAGCTCACAATTTGCTGAGCCAATGAAATACTTTGGCAACACGTGAATGAGTTAAGGAATTCATTTTAGTAAAACAAATAACGGTGAATGTATTTTTTCCATTTTCTTGTAGTAACAACAATCTGTGTTCAGAAAGTCTGTGAGTGGTCCCAGTGGATTGATGCAAGTTATCCTGAATCAGTACCTGACGGTGGAGATTTTGATACATATGAGAACGTTAGAGCTAAAGGATACCCCATCTGTATTCACCCAGAAGAACTAGAATGCAGAGCCGAAGATTTCCCCGATACTCCACTTAGTGAATTAGAGCAGAAAAATGTCCAGTGCAATGTTTCCTTTGGACTGCTGTGCTACAATAAGGATCAGCTGCCACCTAAGTGCTACAACTATGAGATTAGGGTCAAATGCTGTGAGATGAGGCCGTGTGACTTCAAAACTTCAGCTCCCGCCACAACCACACCGTCTACCACTACCACAACAATTAAATCCACCACAACACCTACATCTACTACACCTAAACCTACAACTCCAACCACAACAGAAACAACTACAATAACCACAACAGAAACATCAACTACCACTCAGTGTAAACCTCAGTGCAAATGGACTGATTGGATTGATGTTGATGTGCCAGGAGTAGGGGGAGGTCAAGGGGATTTTGAAACCTATGATAACATCCGTGCAAGTGGAATAAATATTTGTAAGAAGCCAGATGGTATTCAGTGTAGAGCAGAGAAATATCCTAATACACCTATTGGTCGCATTGGGCAGGTTGTTCAGTGTAATCTAACATTTGGCCTTATTTGCAATAATGAAAAGCAAGAAAGTGATTTTAAAGAATGTCTTAACTACGAATTGAAAGTACTTTGTTGTGATGATATTAGTCATTGTTCTACAAGCCCCACTCCAACCACAACGGAAACAACAACAGAAACTACGACTCCAATAACAACTACAACAGAAACTACAACCACAACAACAGAAACTACGACTCCAATAACAACTACAACAGAAACTACAACCACAACAACAGAAACTACGACTCCAATAACAACTACAACAGAAACTACAACCACAACAACAGAAACTACGACTCCAATAACAACTACAACAGAAACTACACCCACAACAACAGAAACTACAACTCCAATAACAACTACAACAGAAACAACAACTCCAACAACAACAACAGAAACTACAACCACAACAACAGAAACTACGACTCCAATAACAACTACAACAGAAACTACAACCACAACAACAGAAACTACGACTCCAATAACAACTACAACAGAAACTACACCCACAACAACAGAAACTACAACTCCAATAACAACTACAACAGAAACAACAACTCCAACAACAACAACAGAAACTACAACCACAACAACAGAAACTACAACTCCAATTTCAGAAACAACAACAACTACAACATCTACACCTAAAACTACCCATTCAACAACCACAGAAACCACAACTCCAACTACCACAGAAACTACAACTTCCACCACATCAACAACAACTACAATTCCAACCACAACAGAAACTACAACTACCATTCCCTGTGAACCACAATGCAAGTGGACTGACTGGATTGATGTTGATGAGCCAGGCAAAAGCAAAGGAGATTTTGAAACCTATGAAAATATCCGTGCAGCAGGAAAAATTATTTGTAAGAAGCCTGATGATATTCAGTGTAGAGCAGAAAAGTCCCCTGAAGTGCCTCTTAGTAGCATTGGTCAGGTTGTTCATTGTAATGTAACAGTTGGCCTTGTTTGCAAAGATGAAGAGCAAGAAAGTGATTCTAAAGAATGTCTCAACTACGAAGTGAAAGTACTTTGTTGTGATGATTATAGTCATTGTTCTACAAGCCCCACTTCACCTGTGCATACAACTACAATCCCAACCACAACAGAAACTACTACTCCAACAACTACAACCCCAACTACAACAGAAACTACTACTACTACAACGACAACCGAAACTACTACTCCAACAACAACAACTACAACCCCAACCACAACTGAAACTACTACTCCAACAACAACCTCAACCACAACAGAAACTACTACTCCAACAACAACTACAACCCCAACCACAACAGAAACTACTACTCCAACAACAACCCCAACCACAACAGAAACTACAACCACAACAGAAACTACTACTCCAACAACTACAACCCCAACCACAACAGAAACTACTACTCAAACAACAACAACTGCAACCCCAATCACAACAGAAACTACAACCACAACAGAAACTACTACTCCAACAACTACAACAGAAACTACAACCCAAACCACAACTCCAACCACAACAGAAACTACTACTCCAACAACTACAACAGAAACTACTACTCTAACAACAACAACTACAACCCCAACCACAACAGAAACGACTACTCAAACAACAACTGCAACCCCAATCACAACAACAACTACAACCCCAACCACAACAGAAACTACTACTCCAACAACTACAACAGAAACTACAACCCAAACCACAACTCCAACCACAACAGAAACTACTACTCCAACAACTACAACAGAAACAACAACCCAAACCACAACTCCAACCACAACAGAAACTACAACCTCCACCACATCAACAACAACAACTACAACTCCAACCACAACAGAAACTACAACTACAATTCCAACCACAACAGAAACTACAACACCAACCACAACTACCACAACAGAAACTACAACTTCTACCACTACTACCACAACAGAAACTACAACTACCATTCCATGTGAACCACAATGCAAGTGGACTGACTGGATTGATGTTGATGAGCCAGGCAAAAGCAAAGGAGATTTTGAAACCTATGAAAATATCCGTGCAGCAGGAAAAAATATTTGTAAGAAGCCTGATGATATTCAGTGTAGAGCAAAAAAGTTCCCTAAAGTGCCTATTGGTAGCATTGGTCAGGTTGTTCATTGTAATATAACAGTTGGCCTTGTTTGCAAAGATGAAGAGCAAGAAAGTGATTTTAAAGAATGTCTCAACTACGAAGTGAAAGTACTTTGTTGTGATGATATTAGTCATTGTTCTACAAGCCCCACTTCACCTGTGCATACAACTACAACCACAACAGAAACTACTACTCCAACAACAACTACAACCCCAACCACAACAGAAACTACTACTCCAACAACAACTACAACCCCAACCACAACAGAAACTACTACTCCAACAACAACTACAACCCCAACCACAACAGAAACTACTACTCCAACAACAACTACAACCCCAACCACAACAGAAACTACTACTCCAACAACTACAACCACAACAACGGAAACTACCACAACCACAGAAACAACGACAACAACAGAAACTACAACACCAACCACAACAACCAAAACTCCAGCAACACGTCATACTACTCACTGCTTCTGTCATGTTGATGATGTTTTCTTTTCACCAGGTAAGTTAAGGTTTTTTTTTAGTTTACTATTAATTAAAAAGAGTATAAGGACAGGACATTTTGTTCATAAGTGATCCCACATATATATATATATTTCCCAGTGAATATATTTGCCCTGCCCGTGTTCATATTTATAAAGCTGGACAAGATCAGCTTTCAATGGGCAAACATAATTGTGCATTTGTATTCACAGTGCGATTGTCCTTAAAGAGCTTTTTAAATATGGCATAATCAAACTGCATCAGAGTTAAGCCACAGCTTTGGTGGTGGAAAAAATATTCTCTAAACTGATTTTGCCTCTATATTCACAATAAAGAGGTAGAGTCCATGAATGACTAATGTGAGAATAGAAAATGTATTGTGACAAACAGGTACAGTCTATAAAGCATTACATGTCCATCAAATAAATGGAGCATTCATGGGAAACAAGAAAGGTTAAAACTTATTTTCTCATTATATATATTGATATATAGATATTGTTTATTGACCAACATATTCGTTTTATTACCCCAGGGGATATGATTTACAACAAGACAGATCATGCCGGCTGCCATTTTTATGCAATGTGCAATGACATGTGTGAAGCTGAAAGATTCCAGGGACCATGTCCACCAATTATTACAACTACTCCAAAATCTGCTGCTGTTGTTACTACAAAGACTACTACAGAACCAACAACCTTTGCTGGCTGTCAACCTGATAAAAAGGTAGTAATAATAATAATATCAAATATAAAGGTAAAATCTGCATATTCTTCTTGTTATATATATATATATATATATATATATATATATATATATATATATATATATATATATTTATCTATCTATATATATATATATATATACAGGTATAGGACCCGTTATCCAGAATGCTCGGGACCAAGGGTATTCCGGATAAGGGGTCTTTCCGTAATTTGGATCTCCATACCTTAAGTCTACTAAAAAATCAATAAAACATTAATTAAACCCAATAGGACTGTTCTGCCCCCAATAAGGATATTTTTTTATCTTAGTTGGGATCAATTACAAGGTACTGTTTTATTATTACAGAGAAAAAAGAAATCAGTTTTAAAATTCTAAATTATTTGATTAAAATGGAGTCTATGGGAGACAGGCTTTCCGTAATTCGGAGCTTTCTGGATAATGGGTTTCCGGATAAGGGATCCCATACCTGTATATATATATATATATATATATATGTATATAAATATGGGCAAAAAAATAAGTCGCACCCACAATTATTAGTCACACCCACTGGTATAATATGCCTTGCCGACAAACACTTTCTGGTTTCACCTACTTTAAAGCAAAGCCATTTTGCTATTTTCATGTTTATTACCAACAACTCAGTCCAAAGACAATTAACAGGTCACATTAATACCAACCTAGAAAAAGTTTTGTGATATGGTTGGTATAAATGTGGCGTTGATTGCGGATGGACTGTTTTTTTTTTGCAAGTTCAGCAACAACAGCGCCATTTGCACCTCAAATACTGAGTCATTATGCTGGAAGACACTGTAGAAAATAAAATAAAAAACTGAATAAGTTATTAACCTCAGGGGAAAAGTTAGTGTCGCTCTGCTGCTCAGAGTCAACAACTGACTGACTATAACTAATAACTTAGTAACTAAGTTAAGTGATAAGTAAAAATATTAGTAGGTCTTATATAGTATTGTTACAAAGTTTTTGCCTTGACTGGTTTTCTCTGGTTACAGCCTAATGAATCCTGGAAGGTTGGCAACTGCACAACGGCCACATGTCATGGGCACAATGTCATAACTTATGATTCAGTTAAATGCCCAGAAGTGAAAGAGATAACCTGCGCTAATGGTTTCCCATCGGTCAAAGTCTACAGTGAAGATGGCTGCTGCTTCCATTATGAATGTCAATGTAAGTGCAATTCACTGCATGGGTTGGCTATATGAGGTTTAATCAATCCTTGACACAATCAGAATGCAGTGCAGTTGTTGATATAAGGATATCTTTAGTTTTATGTGGGCATACATGGCTACAAATATATTTTATGTTTATTTACCTGACCAGCAATATATGGTTACTACCTTGT